>NC_082709.1:75359536-75676502 GCF_030144855.1 Hypanus sabinus
AGCACATCTACATGGAATGCTGTCACAGGAAAGCAGCATCCATCATCAAGGACCTCTGCCACCCAGCCCATGCTCTTTTGTTGCTGTTGCCATCATGAAGAAGGTACAAAAGCCTCAGGACTCACACCACCAGGTTGAGGAACAGTTATTGACCCTCAGCCATCAGGCTCTTGAACCAGAGGGGATAACTTCACTCAACATCACTCCCCTGTCACTGAACTGTTCCCAGAACCTAAGGACTCACTTTCAAGAACTCTTTATCTCATATTCTCAGTATTTATTGCTTATTTATTATTAAATTATTCTTTTTCTTTTGTAGTTGCACAGTTGGTTGTTTTTTGTACATTGGCTGCTTGTCTGTCCTATTGGGTGCAGTCAATCTTTCTTTCATTCTATTGTGTTTCTTGGATTTATTGTGTATGCTTGTAAGAAAATGAATCTCAAGGTTGCAAATGGTGACATATACAAGATGTACTTTGACAATAAATTTACTTTGAAATGAGATAGAGATAGAGATAAATATAGG
The DNA here is from genome assembly GCF_030144855.1 of Hypanus sabinus. Taxonomy (NCBI): domain Eukaryota; kingdom Metazoa; phylum Chordata; class Chondrichthyes; order Myliobatiformes; family Dasyatidae; genus Hypanus; species Hypanus sabinus. The sequence continues at coordinate 75,360,063 of NC_082709.1, forward strand.
GAGCTAGATAGATGGAGATAGACAGAGATATATGGTGATAGATAGCACTTAGAGCAGCTTTTCTCAACCTTCTTGCCCTGGAGGAACCTTTGGGGTACTTTTTAGGTCTGCATAAAAACTATTGTATCTTAGCTATTAGTATATTAGCATAATCAGTAAGTTGTAGATATAATAATTTGAGTAGAGAATGAATTTTTAGCCAATCTTTCTTGAAAAAAAAACAGATAGTTAAGCTTAGCTTACATTTCTTGAAATTACTTTTTCTTTCTCTTTCATAAATTTTAATAACTCATAGGGCAAACAATAAATTTTTCAGTTCTGGGTTGAACTTGAGCTAAGCACATGTATTTCACCTTCAACTGAAATGAAATGATTTCTATCCTTGCTCTCGATGCTTGATTCCCTGTTCACCTGTCCATTCTGTGGCTGGCAAGAGTCAGTGTACTACGCTTATATGGTGTGTGAGAGGTTACAGCCCCTGTTTGAGTATCTGAAGGGGCTGCTACTCAGGTTCTGTTTGCACTTCGGCCCTGCACACCGAGTTTGGAAGTGGGATCTACCTGGGCCTGGCCAAGTTGGCCATTCATGGGTCTAGGTGGTGGAGAGTCGAGGGCTCCACCTGGGCTGATCGCCTGCCCCTCTTCCCAGGATATGTTCATGCCTGGCTGTCCTTGGAGAGGGAGCATGAGGTCACAATGGGTACAGTGGGGGGCTTCTGGGAGCACTGGGCCCTCCCCCAGAGAACTGACTGTTCTATAGGCAGTAGTAATCATATTTTAATTTGAATTTATTCAGTCTTGTAAATGCTTAACGTTTGTACTTTGTGTGAATAAACTTTTATAGTTTTTGTGAAAAAGAATAATTTTTTTTGTGTCTATTGTTGCACCAGATGGTTTAAATAGAGTCTGAGACAGAGAGAGGTGGATAGAAATAGAGTTTAGAGAGAGATAGAAAGATAGATAGTTATAAGAAAAGATTGGACAAATCTGGATTGTTTTCTCTGGACTGGTGGAGGCTGAGTGGGGACCTGATTGAAGTTTATAACATTATGGGGTGACCAGGATACTTCTGGCTGATACTGCATGGCAGTAGATGTTGTCAGCATGGACTTCAGCAATGTCTTTGTCAAGGTTGGCTGGTCTCAAAGATGAGGTTTTTGTTTTACACTGAGAGTGGTGGTGCCTGGAAATCACTGCCAGGAAGTGTCATGAAAGCAGATATGATAGTGCCATTTAAGAACCTGTGAACCATCAGCCTTCAGACCATGACACCCAGGGACATTTGTTGTTATTATTTTGTAACTGGATGTTCTATTGTAATTATATGTGCTGTGTGTTCTATGTGGCTGCATTTACTGTGTTTTGCACCTTGGCCCAGGAGGAATGATGTTTTGTTTAGCTCTACAACATGTTTATGGTTGAATGGAATTAAATTTGATCTTGAACTTGTTAGACAGAGACATGAATATGTATGAAATGGAGGGATAGGGATTTTGCACATATCCATCATGTATTCTGTTTAATTCGAAAATGTGTTTAGTGCACGCAGCGTGGACCAAAGGGACCTACTTGTTCCTTACAAGGTGTAGTAAGTCTATCATAACTCTATCGAGCAAACTGAATAATTCCATCCTCCCACGTTCCCTGGTAACTACTCTCAGTCACATGTCTATTAACTCCACAACTATTCTCCCACTTCTACTATCATATGGAGCCATTGTACCTCACCGGTCTGCATTTCTTTAGGATGTGGAAGGAAACCTACAGGAGCTCACCAACAGACCACAGATCAACCTTCTGCACTACTTTGCCATGGGCAAAGTTTAGCAGGAAAACAGGGTTAATAAGGGCGTCTTACAAACTCACAGGAAGATGCAAAGCCCAAATGTGAGTGATTGGGAGACCAGTAGCTGAAAAGTGCAGCGAAAACACTTTTACAGTTAGATACAACTGTGGTCAGATATGAGACCCTCAGCACGGTATGCCCACATCATCAGAGATGACCAAATTGAGATTCTAACAGAAATGGAAAGGAGACAGTAAGTGAGTTGTTGGTAGTCCAAAGAATCATAGGCATAGGACACTACTGTACAGAAACAGGCACTTCAGCTCATCTGGGCTTATTTGGCCTAATTCTGTTGACCTGTACCTGGACTATAGCCCTCCATATCCCTCCTACCCATGTACTTATCCAAATTTCCCTTAAATGTTGCAATCATACCCACCACTTCCACTGACAGCTCATTGCTTACTCTCACTACTCTGAGTGAAGAAGTTCTCCACAAGTTCTCCTTAAATATTTCACCTTTCACTCTTAACCTGTGAAGTCTCACCCATCCTCAATGGAAAATGCATACCCCTCATAATTTTGTATACTTCTATCAAATCTCCCCTCATTCTCCTATGCTTCAGGGAATAATGTCCTAATCTATTCAAACTTTCCCTATAACTCAAGTCCTCCAGTCCTGGCAACATTGTTGTAAATTTTCTCTGTATTCTTTCAACCTTGTTGATATCTTTCCTGTAGGTAGGTAACCAGACCTGCACACAATGCTCTGGTAGTCCAGTTCCTTGTGACTCAATGAGCTGACTTACGTTGGCCTGTGATAAAGGAGTGTTGACTTCTTACTACAAGAAGAGAAGTCTTCTCACCGAGTTATGATAGGTTCCATTGCACGGTTGCATCCGAAACGGTGCAGGCTCCCTCTTCCAGTCAGCCCAGTCCTTCCCACTGGATTCCTGAAACGATCATAGACAGTCAGGACAATGATCACCGGAACACCCCTCACAGACTTACACAAAAACCTGACAATGTAATATGCCTGGCTCTACTGGTGGGGGGTGGGGGAGCACACAACATGGGACCAGCTAATGGACTCAGTGATATGGAGGTTGGCTAATTTGGTGCAGACCTCCTGAAAACTGGAAGATGAAGGGCTCTGACAAAATCAACTAGCAATAATAATGTGAGTATGAAAGATGGTAACCAGAGAGGGGACTTTCTACAAAGTGAACAGTGACCTGCAGAACACACTCCAGAAGGATGGAAATGTTGAATAAAGGGCCAGAGAATTGTCAAGAGTAGAAAAGACACACAGAATATGGAAACAAAATGTCCATGATGAGCCTCTGGTATCCAATGGTATCAACACTGAATTTCAAGTGCAGTGTAAAGAAAGGAATATATTTATCCACACATGTCTATGTTTATGCCAGCATTCCAAAGTTACATAATACATTGAATAGAACAGTACAGGACAGAAACAGGCCATTTGGCCCACCTTTCTAGTGCAATCCTTGATGCCAACTTAAACTGGCTGCACTGTATCCCTCTATTCCCAGCCTCTTCAGATGTTTCTTTAATGCCGGGTTTGCAGCTGTAAGCTAGGCATAAAAAGTCATCGAGTAATTTTGGAAAGTGCTCAATGATTCCAGACAGTAACTGTGAACATACCTTGTTGCATGGTCAGCATGGACACTGTGGGCTGTGCTCCACGTGTCTCTGTCAAGTCAAATCATACACCGAAGTGCCAATGGCTATAATCTAGAGCAGGGGGTCCCCAACTTTTCTTATGCCATGGACCCCTACCATTAACCATATGGGCCACGGATCCCAGACAGGGAACCCCTGATCTGCAGCAAACATGATGAAAGAGACTCACTGGCAGCGTTCCTCAGCGGGGTCAGAGTTGTCGTCCAATCCACTGTCTGGAAACTTCACTATTGGAGCAGTTTTCCTGAAAAAGAGAAGAACTCTGTGAGGCTCTGGAGGTGTGTGGTAGGAAGAGCACTGAGGACAGGGAAGGGAGTGACCCCAGTGATGTCTGGCATTCTCAAGGTTACAATCGAGAACAATTTGGTAATATTTTCTTTGCTCATCATAGGTACCTAATGCCAGTTCAGAGAAATGGTTACCCTTCTACAACATCTTGGACAGGCAACGATGATGGTAAACTTACAGATTTATTGTCATTCAACCGTATACATGTATACCGCAAATGAAGCAACTTTCCCCTGGATCAAGGTGCACAACACAGTACAGATAACTCACACATCACATAAGGGAATGCAGTGGATTCCGGTTAATTAGAACACATTGACCAGGTACATTTGGCCCAATTAAGCGACTGCTCCAATTAGCTGATGTTTCATGGAAGTAGTTAAAAAGGTATTGTTTATCTGAGTAACAAATTGTATATTTAAATGAAATACAGAATAAATTAGAACACTACCAATACCTCTATGGCATTATAAAACTGTATATTGTTTCCTAATAGTGACAGGAATTCATCCAGTGTATGCTGCTGCCTTCTTCTGATAGACTGTAAGTGACCAAAATCAGCATAGGTACCTAGTGTGGATAATGGACTGCCTTCATACAATGCATTTGATGATTACATCTTCCAAATCTTCAATGTTATTGTAACATTCGAGATGATTGTTGATACCCTTAAATTCTTCACAGTTCCTAACTTGTTGAAGTCACAAGTTTGTTTCATTTTCACACACAGTCATTTCTGGCATCTCAAGTCTGAATGCTTGAAACTGCAGTGAGTACAACGGTTCTGAACTGTCTCACTGCATATTACTTGCCAACTATCAGTGACAAAAATCACTGCTTTTTGAACATAAACACCTACAGCTGGTGCTATTTAAAAACTGTTTGCACTAAGCATGGTGAGGTGTCTGATGGCCACACAAGTGCATGTGACTGACACTAGTTAGAAGCTGTTCAGCAACAGTGTCCTGTCCCAGTTAAGTGACACAGTGTCCCACATAAACAAAGGGATATCCAGCTACTTCCTCAATTAGTCTTTGTCCCTTAAGAGTTGTCTTAAATAAGTAGCTGCCCCAATTAACTGACATCTACTGTATTATCACAAATAATTAACAAATAATAGAATATATTCCAAAAGATTGACATTTAGACACATTTTCACAGAGAATACACCAACTAACTCCAATCTTTCTCTGTGAACATAAGCCCCGGCCACCACTGAATGTAAGGACCAACACTGTCTCCTTCTTGGCATAGCAGGATAGGGGATAAAACAGGATGGGCTGAATTGGCTGGATCAGCAAACACTGCACAATTTGGCTTTGTCCACTCTCAGCAACATGGAGGCCAAAAGGGGTTCACCTTCAGATGAACCCCTTCCATGTGTCTAGTGAGGGTTCCCCTTTGTTGGGAAGGCTGGGAACTTATATCCACCGAGTTGTAACACTGAGCGTCATAGGAAGTCATTCCTACCTGTGGCCATCAAACTTTACAACTCCTCCCTCGGAGTGTCAGACACCCTGAGCCAATAGGCTGGTCCTGGACTTTATTTCCACTTGGCATGATTAACTTATTATTATTATTTAATTATTTATGGTTTTATATTGCTATATTTTTTCACTATTCTTGATTGGTGCGGCTGTAACAAAACCCAATTTCGCTCGGGATCAATAAAGTATGTCTGTCTGTCTGTCTTTCCTGGAGCTATCTCTCCCACTGCTTGGGAGAAGAGGAGGAGGCCGAGGCCTGCAAAAGTCAGGACCTTCTTTCTGACACAAATCTCTGGGAGATGGTGAACCCACAGGGGGCTTGTGTTGTTTTTACTCCCTTGGTACATTGCTCTCCACATTTTGGATCTATGGGTGGTGGTGCAGTAGGGGAGGCTTGTCATCTTTGGCTCAGGCCATTTGGATTTCCAGAGTTGGTAATGGCAAGACTGGCCACTAGCCTGAGAACAGGTAAGGGGAGGGATTCTCTCTCATTGCTGCTAACTTACAAGAAGAGATGAGGGGAGATTGCCTGCAATGGATCTTGGGAGCGGGAGCGTGACAGAGATGTAGTCAAACTCGACAAATCTATAGAATAATAACTATAACAGAATCAACAAAAGGCCATCCAACTAGAGTGTACAATCAAAGTGCAGAAGACAACAAACTATAAATGCTAAAAGAAGAAACAATAATAATAACTAAATTAGCAATGAGTATCGTTAACATGAGATGAAGAGTCCTTGAAAGTGTGTCCATTGATTGTGGGCACAGCTCAAAGATGGGGCAAGTGAAGTTGAATGAAGTTATCCTCTTTAGTTCAACATCCTGATGGTAGAGGGGTAGCAACTGTACCTGGTGGTGTGAGTCCTGAGGCTCTTATACCTACTTCCTGATGGCAGCAGCGAGAAGACAGCATGTCCTGGGTGGCGGGGGTCCCTGATGATGGAAATTGCTTTCCTGCAACAACACTTTATGTAGACGTGCTCTGCACTTGGGACCCATGATGGACTGGGCTGTATCCACTAATTTTTCGTTCAAAACCTTGGTGTTTCCATTTAAAGCTGTGGTGAAGCCAGCAATATACTCTCTACCTCACATCTATAGAAGTTTGTTAAAGTTTTGGATGTCATGCCAAAACTCTGGAAACTCCTGAGGAAATAGAGATGCTGGCGTGCTTTCATCGTAATTGCACTTATGTGCTGGGCACAGGACAGATCCTCTGAAAAATACCATCTAGGAATTTAAAGTAGCTAATCCTCTCCACCTCTGATCCTCCAAGGAGGACTGGCTCATAGATCTCTGGTTTCCTTTTCCTGAAATCTATAATCAACTCCTTGGCCTTGCTGACATTGAGCGAGAGGTTGTTGTTATGACACCATTCAGCTAGAATTTCAATCTCCCTGCTCTACACTGATTCAGCACTACCTTTGATTCAGCCTATGACAGTGATGTCATTGGCAAACTTGAATATGGCATTGGAGCTGTGCTTAGCCTCACAGTCAGAAGTGTAAAGCAAGTAGAATGAGCGGTGGGGGGGGGGGGGGTGCTGGGCCTTGTGGTGAACCTGTGTTGATGGAGCTCATGAAGGAGATGTTGCCAATCCAAACTGACTGATATCCAGGATCCAATTGCACAAAGAGGTATTGAGGCCAATATCTTGGAGCTTATTGTTTAGTTTTGTGGGGATGATGGTATTGAATACTGAGCTCCAGACAATAAAGAGCATCCTGGTGTATGCACCTTTGCTGTCCAGATGTTCTAGAGTTGAGTGAAGAGCCAATCAGATGGCATCTGCTGTGAACCTGTTGCTCTGGTAGGTAAATTGGAAGGGATCTAAATCACTTCTCAGGCAGGAATTGATATGTTTCATCACCAACCTCTCGAAACACTTTATCACTGTGGATGTAAGTGCTACCGGACGATAGTCATTGAGGTAGGTCACCACTCTCTTCTTGAGCACCAGTATAATTGAAGCCTTATTGCTGTGGGTGGGTACCACGTACTACCAAAGTGAGAGGTTAAAGATACTAGTGAATACACCAGCCAGTTGATCAGCCCAGGTCTTCAGTATGTGGCCGGATGCTTTTCATGGGTTCACCCTCCTGAAGGCAGCTCACACGTCTGCTTCAGAGACTGATCATAGGATCATCGGGGGATGTGGGAGTTTGCCATTGTTCCTCCCTGTTTTGGCAGTCGAAGCAAATATAGAGGGCATTCAGCTCATTTGGAGGCAAAGACCTGCTGTATCCTATTTTGGTTTATTGAACCTTATAGAGGCGATAGTATTGAAGCCCCAACACAACCGTCGAGCATCCTTTGTTGATTCAAGTTTGGTTTTGAATTTCCACTTCGCTTTCTGGAGATTGTACCTGGACCTTTCATAACTTTCTTGGTCACCAGACTTGAACGCCTCTGATCTGGCTCTGCAGATTTTGGATCTTATGGTTCATCTTGGGCTTCTGATTGGGGAAGACTCTGAATGATTTTGTGGGGACACACTCGTGTAGAGCTGTTTTAATGAAGTATGTTACAACTACGGTGCATTCATTCAGATCCTCGGATGAGTCCTTGAACACAGCTCCATCCACCAATTGAAGCAATCCCATCGCTCATCTTCTGCCTCCTGTGAGAACCTCTTTGTTGTCCTAATCTCTGGAGCTTTACTCTTTAACCTCTGCCTGTATGCAGGTAGAAGAAGGACAGCCGAGTGATCAGATTTCCTGAGATGTGGTCTGGGTATGGAACAGTAGGCATCCCTAGTATGTTGGGACATCTGGTGTACAGGTTATATGCTGATGGTAATTAGGCAGGGCTTCCTTCAAACAAGCCTGGTTGAAGTCTCTGACTATGATTTGAAATGTGTTGGGGTAAACTGTTTCTTGTTTGGGGACGGCATCATGCAGTATAGGCGACCGCTGGTGGTATGTAAACTGCAGTCAGGTCATGAATGAGAACTCCCTAGATAAAGAGAATGGATGGCATTTGTTCATAAGGTGTTCCATGTTGGAAAAAACCGTCACATTGGAACACCAATGAGAGTTTTCATAAAACACAATCTTCTCCTTTTCTGAATCTGCGGTTCTGTTCATTCTGTAAATCAAGAAGCCTTTGAGTCTGATCACCTTATATCGCATATCTGGAGAAGTCCACATCTCGATCAGACATAGAATATAACAGGATCTCATTTTTCTCTGATACATCAGTCTTGCCCTCAGGTCCTCAATTTTGTTCTCTAGCAACAGCACATATGCCAACAAGATGCTGGGTAGAGGAGGCGTCATCTCTCTGCATTTCAACCTGGCTTGCAGTCCTTCCCCTCCCCACCTCTCTTCCGGCCATGGTGATGACCTTTGTTCTCTTAAAGGTGTGTTACCTGGATGGCCCACAGTGTCCTTCAGAAGATCCTGAGATCTGAAGATTATTAAACTGATTTTAAAGTACATTGCTTTGATGGAAGTTACATGCTGAAAGCTGTGGTGAGAGTAATTCAAAAAAGGTATATTTAAAAGAATTTTGGAACAATTGGCTGTAGCCCACGGAACATCACTGACGATCACTAGCACCACCTTGTATTCCAAAAATGTATTCAAAACAACTTCAGCGAATTTGTGGCAAAAATCATTACAAAGGGGTATGATTTAGTGGCCACTACAGAATCGTGGTTGCAAGTTGGAGATTACTGAGATTTAAATATCCCAGCATATCAGGTAATTCAGAAGGATAGAAGGTAAGGTAAGGGCGGGGGGGGGGGGGTGGCACTCTTAATTCAGAATGAGATCAGGATGATAGTGAGAGGAGCAGAATGTTGAGTCCATCTGGGTAGAAATTAGGAATATCAAAGAGAAAAACGTCACTGACAGGAGTTGTCTATGGACCATCTAATAATAACATTACACTGGCATGCGTACGAAACCAAGATGCACATAAGAATGGAACGGCAGTTGCCACAGGGGTCTTTAAATTGCACATTGATGGGTGAATCAGGTTGATCGACTCTGTTTTGAGGAGCACTTCATAGAATACATGCATGATAGCCTTTTGAGCAGCAAGAGAGTGAAGCTACGAGGGAAAATGCTATCGTGCAATGAACCAGATAAAATTAATCATCTTGAGGTTAGGGATCCTCTTGAAAAGAGTGATCACAGTATGAATGAATTTCTCATACAAAGAGAGGGTGCAATAGTTTAATTTAAAACCAGTGTATAATGCTGAAACAAGAGAGTCTGTAACAGGATGAAGGAGGGGAGGAGTCTTGGAACACAGGCTGCACGTGGGACAGTTGAGGAACAGTGGAAGACTTTCAAATAAATTTTTTAATGGAATATACAAAAGTATATTCCAGTTAAAAGCGACAGGAAAGGTGGGTAAGTGCAGCCTTGGATGCCTAAGGAAATTAAAAAAAGGCAACTGGATAAGGAGGGCAATGGTTTTATTTAACTGCTTCCTATTCAATGGTAAATAAAATTATTTTTATATAAAAATAAACAAAAACACAAACTGGGAGCCTTGAGGTAAAGGCAAAACAAATCCCGGTTGGATGCAGAGTACAACTCCCTCAGCAAAAGGCTAGGTGAAGAGAACTCTTGTCTTTGCCCAATTGTAAACCACAAATCCCAAGGGCAGTCATGCCCTTTGCCGTCTACCCTGCAATCCCCCACACCATCCCTGGACAGCCTGGTGAGCTTGACAACCCCGAGCTGAACAGGCCTGCTTTTGTGCCTGTCCTGCCGAAGGAGATTCCCAGTTCAAACAATATCCTCCATGAGGTTTCTGTGCACCCACAACCATAATCCACAGGAGGAATTACATTCATTTCCACTTTACCTTCTCGGCCAATTGCCTTCTGCTGTTTCTGCCGTGTAAGAAGGTGGACTGTACTCAGGAAAATGAACCTGTAAAAGGAATTCATGGAATGATTATGGAATTTCCAGAATTATAGGAATGTTGCCAATATTGAACTAAGGGTTACATTTGATTCATCAGTTATCTCCATATGGTGTACCTGTAGAACAGAGAACAGTACAGCATGGAACTGGCCCTTCATCCCACCATGTCTATGCTGAGCATAGCACCAGTCTAAACAAATCTCGCCTGCCTGCATATGATTGACATCTCTCTGTTCCCTATCTATTTCACATGTCTGTTTACACATTGTTATCCTATCTGCTTCCATCTCCATCCTTGCAGCACATTCCAGCCATCCTCCTCTCTCAAAAAACACTTGCCCCATATAGCTCCTTTGAACATTACCCCTCTCATCTTAAAAGAAACATTTCAACCCTGAGAAAAAGAACATAGAACACAGAAGAGTACAACACTAGAACAACCTCTTCGGTCCACAATATTGTGCTGAACCAGTGGCTGACTAAATTCAACCCACTGCCCAACACAATGACTAGATCCTTCCATTTCCCACACATTCACCTCCCTATCTAAATGTCTCTTAAAAATCCCTAATGTATCTGCCTCTACCACCACCCCAGAAGGCTTATTCCAGGAACCCACCACTCTGTGTCAAAAAGTTGCTCCTCACATGTTCAATGAACTTACCCCCTCTCAACTTCAATGCATGCCCTCTAGACATTTCAACCCTGGATTAAAATACACTGTTTGTCTACTCTATCTATGCCTCCCATAATCTTATAAACCTCTTTCAGATCTCCCCTCTGCCTCCCGCTGCTCCAGAGTGAACAACACAGGTTTATACGTCTTCTTGTTAAACACATGTTCTCTAACGCAGGCAACATCATAGTAAACCTCTTCAGCCCTTTCTCCAAAATCTTGCCATCCTTCCTCTAATGAAGTGACCAGAAAATATTCCAGATGCAGCCTAACTGAAGTTTTATAAAGCTGCAACATAACTTCCTAATTTTTGAACCCAATACCTTGACCAATAAAAGCAAGCATGCCATAGGTCTCATTAACTGTGTAGCCACTTTCAGGGAGCGATGAACTTGGACCTTAAGATCTCTCTGCTCATCAACACTGTTAACGATATTGCCTTCAACAATGTATGGTCTCTTTACATTTGACCTACCAGGGTGTAACACTTCACATTTGACTGGGTTAAACTCTAGTTTTCATTTCTCCACCCATTTCTGCAACTGATCTATATCCTGTTGTATTCTTTGCCAATTTTCTACACTATCCACAAGACCACCAATCTTTGTATCTTCTATAAAGTTACTTATAACATTTTTATTCAGCTCATTTATATACATCACAAACAGCAGAAGTCCAAGTATAGATCTCTGCAGAACACCGCTGATCATAGACCTCCAACTAGAATAAGTCCCTTCAACCATTACTCTATCTTCTATGGACAAGCTAGTTTTGAATTCAACTGGCCAATCCACCACTGATCCCATGCACATTTATCTTCTGCATGAGCTTCCCAAGAGGGATCTTGTCAAACACCTTATTAAGATCCAAATAGGCAACATCTCCACAACTCTTCCTTCATCAGTCACCCTTATCATCTCATCAAAAACCTTCTATCAAGTTACTAACACACAACTTGCCCTGCACAAAGCCATGCTCGGTCCCCCTAATTACTGTAGGCCAAATGCTCATAAATACTATCCCTAGGAATTCTCTCCAGTAAATTCCATGCCACTAACATGTGACTAGTTTCCAGGATTATCCCTGGTTCCATTCTTGAATAGTGGAACAACATTGGCTAATTGCCAGTTCTCCAGGACCTCACCTATGGCTAGAGAGGACACAAAGGACCCAGCAATCTCGTCTCTTGCCTTTCTCAATAATCTGGGGTATATCCCATCATGTCTTGAGGACTTATCCACCTAACTACTCTTTGAGACTACCTCCTCCTTTACCTCGAAATGCCCTAGCATATTAATCCATTCAGCACTGATCACATTATCCTCCATGTCCTTTTCCTTGGTAAATGATGATGCAAAGTACTCATTAAGGACCTCACTCATATCATCCACATCCAAACAAATGCTCCCTCTTTATCCTTGAGCGATCCTACCCTACTATAAACTTAGTTGCTCATGATGTATGCATAGAATGCCTTTGGATTCTCTTTAATCCTACCTGCCAAGGACTTCTTGTGGCCCTTCTGGCTTTTCTAATTCCTCTCTTGAGTTCTTTTCCAGTTTCTTTATAATCCTCAAGGGCTCTAGCTTCCTAAGTTTTATACACTTCTCCTTTCTCTTCTTGACTAAACTCTTCACCTCTCTGGACATCCAAGGTTCTCTTACCTTGTCATCCTTGTCCCACCTTTTGACTGGAACAGACCTGTCCTGTACTTACTGCAGTTGGTCTTTAAACACCCTTTTCATGTCAGATGTGGACTTGCCCAGAAACAGTTAGCTTTCCCAAGCTCCTGCCTAATGCTCTCACAATTTGCCCTGCTCCAGTTTAATACTCTGCTGAAAGGTCCATACTTATCCTTATCTCTAGCTATGTTAAAGCTTAAGGAGTTGTGGTCACAGTTCCTAACTGCTCACCCACTAACAGGTCAGTTGCTTGGCCAGGCTCCTTACCCATTACTGGTCCTGTACAGCCCTCCCCTTGTTGACCATCTACATATTGAATGAAGAAACCCTCTTGAATGCATCTAACACATTCTTCCCCATCTAAAACTCATCCAATATGAAGGTTCCAGTTTATAGTAGGGAATTCGAAGTTCCCATGACAACAATATGGTTGTTTTTACACCTTTCCTTAAACTGCTTACATATCCCTCTAGTTGCTTGCAATGTTCCTCGATGTCCCAGTCACTATTGGGGTGGGTGGGGTGTCTGTAGTACAATCCCATTGAATGATTGTATTTTTCCTATTTTTGAGTTCTACCTGTATAGACTCAGTGGACAAGCCCTCCATTATGTCCCTTTTGAGTGTAGCTGTGATATTGTCCCTGATTAGTAGTGCAGCTATGCGCCTCTCCACTTTTTTACCTCCTTTTCTATCTTTCCTAAAACATCAAAATCCTGGGACATTAAGCACCCATTCCTGCGCCACTCTCAACCAAGTCTCTGTAATGGCTACAACATCATATTTATATGTACTGATCCATGCTCTAAGTTCATCACCTTTACCCATAATACACACACTTTAAACTATCTGTCCCAGCATATCTATTAATTTCTTGCTGCTTGCTTTTACTGGCCTTGACCTTCCTCACCATACCTCCACTTTCGGAGCTGGTGCGCTGCTTCTCATCTCACTGCCAGACTAGTTTGAACCTTATAGATAACTACAGAGGAAATATAAACCTCTACGGGGTTACAAAATACTGAAAGGCCTGGATAGAGTGGAGTGGAGAGAATGTTTCCTGTAGTGTGAGACTCTAGGACCAGAGGATACTGCCTTAGAATAGAAAGACAAAATTTATAACAGAGATGAGGAGGAATTTCTTTAGCTAGAATGTCGTGAATCTGGAGAGTTCTTTGCCACAGATGGTGGTGTAAGCCAAGGCATTGGGTATTTTTAAATGGTTTGCTTAGTAAGGGCATCAAAGGGAGGAGGCAAGAGAATAGGGTTGAGAGGGATAATAAATCAGCCATGATGGCATGATAGAGCAGTCCTGATGGACTGAATGGCCTAATTCTGCTCCTATGTCTTATGGCCTTATGGTCTTACTGTCTTCCTGCAGCCTCCAGCGTTCCAGAGAAAACAACCAAAGTTTGCTCTCTCTATATAGCACATGCCCTCTTGCTAGAGTTCTGCCTCTCTCCTCACAGTTGCTGCCTGACCTGCTGAGCATTTTGAGTATTCCCCATTTCTAATACTGAATTGTTCAAATACAACAATGTCTGGAAAGAGGAATGAAGGCAGTCTTAATCTCAGACTTGCTCCTTACCTGCCAGGGGACCATCTCATCAGGCACAGGGAAGCGTTGAATGTTGCTGTCTGGATAGATCAAGTCGCGAGCTTTAATGTGGTACAGGGGCTTCAATTCCTTCTCTTCATCAACAGCTTCTTCTTCTATGTTCCTATGGTCAGTAATTACTGTAGCAGAAGTAGACAACAGTGAACAACATCAGGAGTGTTGCAGGAAGGCGAGCACCCAGGAGGTCACCCATCCCATAGTGTCCATGACAGGGCTCTGCAAATCACAGCTCCGCAAGTACACAACCAAGCCTGTTCAGATGTGCTGGGGGATTCTTCCCCCACCACCTTCAACAAACTGCCAGTTCCAGTATCTTCTTGAGAGAAAAATAAAATCATCCTTTTTGTTCCAGCCCTTCAACCCATGACTTCTAATCTCTACCCTCTGTTTTTTTAGGGAAATAGCTTCTTGTTACTACATCTATCAGAGTCCATCAGAACTTTATTCACCTCAGTTAAGTCTTCCCACAGTTTTCTTTGTACCAAAGAAAAACCATTGCAGCCTTTAAATTTCCTCTTAATTTACAACATTCCAGCCCAAGGAGTCTTCTTCTGAGCCCTCTCCAGTAAGTCACACTGCTCCTGTAATGTGGTGCCCAGAACTGTCCACGGTTGTCCAGCTGTGGCCTAATTGGATTTATATACTGTTGCCTTCCCTCCTTGCTCTGGTGTCCCGGTCATTGCCTAGCAAGGACACCCCACATCTTTCTAACCATCCTACTGACCAGCAATACCCACAGATCTGACTCACAGATCAGTGGACATTAACTCCAAAATCTCTTACTCAATATCTCACAATTTGTTGTACATTCTTCATTCTTTTACTTCTAGAGCATAGAACATTACTGCATAGTCCAAACCCTTCGCTCCACGATGTGCTGATCTTTCAACCTATTTCACAGTTCTCTCCTATGTAGCCTTCCATCTTTTTAAATTCCATGTGCATACCTAAGAGTTTCTTAAGTGCCCCTAGTGTACCAATCTATACCACTACCCCGTCAGCTTGATCCATGCACTCACCACTCTCCGTGTAAAAAAATCTATCTCTGACATCCCCCCTATACTGTCCTCCAATCACCTCAAAATTTATGTCCCCTTATATTAGCCATTTCTGCCCTGGGAAAAAGTCTCTGCTGCCCACCGAAACTATTCCTCTTCTCTTGTAAACCTCTATCAAGTCACCCCTCACCCTCCTATTTTCAGGATCAAATTTTGTCTGTTACTCTTCTGCCCAAATCTTCCTTCATACACTCAACACATGATCACTTTATCATTGGCCGAGACCTTTATTTTTCTCCTTGCATGCAAATCAGAAATCATTAACATAAGTTATGGAAGCAATGGCTCAACTATTGGGCACCCTGGAGATGTTCTGGAAACAAACTTCCACTTACAGCACACCTACATGGAACATAGTGCATATCAACATCCACCCACCAAGTCTGCAGGCCCACATCAGTCCCCTTGGCCACTATCTCATGATACTCAATCCGCCAAATGTAGATTAGTAACACCTACTGGCAAGTGCATAGTGGGAACCTATCCTCATCAGGCATGCCCTCTAGTTCAGCCTGAACCCTGGCAAATCTTCTCTGCACCCTCTCTAAAGCTTTCTACATCCTTCCTATAGCCAGGTGACCAGAACTGAGCACAATATTTCAAGAGTGGGATAACCAGTTATATAAAGCTTGTATATTACCTTGTGGTTTTTGAACTCAATCCATGACTAATGAAGGCCAACACACCATAAGTTTGATAACAGACCTATCAACTTCTCTGGCAACTTTGGAGAATCTATGAATGTGGACCCCAAGGTACTTGGGGATCTCAGTTTCTCAGTTATTAATGGGATTGCTCAGAGGGGGTGGAATGCTTCAGGTGAGTCCAGAAGACACAGTAAATTGATAAGCCTCCAATGAGGAAAGCAGCATTACTGATCTTTGGCATGGGGAGTGTAGCTGGGTAGCTGGTGAAGTGGAGGGAGTGTCCATGGGAACCATTTTGGTTTTAGTGACCATAACTCTGTATATTGCAAAGTAATTAAGTAAAAAATATTGGGATAGACCAGGAATAGAAATCTTAGCAAAGGTTCAGATGTGGAGAAAGGGTTCTTCTCTTTGACTGGGTGAAAGGCCACAATAGCTTCTGATCTCCATCTCCAGTAGAATCTCTGAATGCTCTTGCTCATGTCTGAGTTCCAGCATGTGAATGACTTTGTTATTGATATGCTGCATGTGGCATCCATATGTAGACCCTAACTCAGCCAGGCAGGAGTCCTCATACAAATGCATTATGTTGTCCTAGGCAGTCACAAACAATGTCCTTCCAGAGATTGTTTATGGTGCAAATCAACCTTGATACAAAAGATCCTGGAAATACAGAGTAACACATGCAAAATGCTGGAGGAACTCAGCAGGTCAGACAGCATCTACGGGGAGAGATAAAGAGTTGACGGTTTGGGCTAAGCCCCTTCATTAGGACTGGAAAGGAAAGGAGAAGACTGCAGAATAAGATGGTGGGGGAGGGGAAGGAGTACAATCTGGCTGGTGGCAGGTGAAGTCAGGTAAGGAGGAAGGTAGGTGGGTTGAAGTAAGAGGCTGGGATCTGAAAGGTGGAAAAGGTAAAGTGCTGAAGAAAAAGGAGTCTGACAGGAGAGGAGAGTGGACCATGGGAGAAAGGGAAGGAGGAGGGACATCAGGTGAGGTGATAGACGGGTGAGGAGAAGAGAAGAGGTAAGAGTGGAGCCAGAATAGTGAACAGAAGAAGAGAGAAGGGTGAGGGGTAAGGTTAGTTCAACTGGTGTTCATGCCATCAGTTTGGAGGTTACCCAGACGGAATATGAGGTGTTGCTCCTCCACCCTGACAGTGGCCTCATCATGGCAGTAGAAGAGCCATGGACAGACATGTTGGAATGGGGATGGGGATTGGAATTAAAATGGCTGGTCACTGGAAAAGCCTGGTTTTTGCGGATAGGTCAACTCTGGCCCCAGGAAGGATCTGGACACATTTATTTCCCCTATCACCACAGAGACTGACAGCAGATACTTTTACTATAAGCCTACATAGGATCACCTGTACAACTGTTCATTGACCACAGCTAGGTGTTCATCACCATCATTCTATCCAAACGTATCGTCAGTCTCCAAGTCCTGGCCCTCAGTAGCACCCTCTGCAATTGGATACTCAGCTTCCTCGCTGGAAGCCCTCATCTCCCCCTCACTGACCATCAACACTAGTGCACCTCCAGGTGGTATATCTTGCTTCCTGCCATACTCTCTCTGAACCTAATACTGTGTAGCCATGCACAGCTCCAATGCTATCTACACATTTGCTGATGACACCACTGTTGCTGACAGAAATATGGTAGTTGACAAGGCAGTGCACAGGAAGGAGATAAGGCAGCTGGTTGAGTGATGTGTGGTAACAATTACTTCAACACTGCTGCTGAATTTAAGTTAAATTTGTTGGCATCTCCCCGCACTTGCATGTGGGGCTACAAGGACATGGTACAAGGCTCAAAAAGGTAACCATAGATCGAGCTGCACCCTGGTATTCAGTCCCAACAGTCCAACAGGAGCTATCTCATCTGCTGCTGTTGGTTCATGCTCCCTCCCATCCCCCCAACCCTTCCAACTCCACCTTAAATGGGATCCATTAGTCTCCCAGCACCTGGGATGGTTTAGAATAAACCTGTCCTGATGAGCTTTTCCCTGTGTGTGCAGACTGAGGCAGGTACGTACCAAGAGCTGGTGCACTGTCCCGAGGCCCAAAGTCTTTGCTTATCAGAGCGTTCATGATCCAGTTTAAGGCCCGCATACTCTGCAGCATCTGGAGAAATAAGAGGTGAGGATCCATGAGCCGGGCCCAGCTGTTGTTTAATAATGAGCAGGAATGAGGTTCCTGTGGTGGGACATGAGTTTCTAAAGCCCTGACTCAGTGGGAGCTGCCACATCAGCATGGAGACGCTCAGTGCTGTGCTTCCACAGTGGGACAGATTTCAAACGGGGTGGGTAGAGGGCAACAAGGTGCCTCATCCAGCTCAGCAGATCCGAGTGCTGGAATCCAGACACTGCCTGGGAGAGCAGGGTCTGGGGAGCATTCAGACCCCCTTCCCCCCTCAGTAAGGGGAAGCCCGGAACTGAATAATTCATTCATTTAGAAGTACAGCACAGTAACAGACCCTTCTCACCCAGGAGTCAATTACACCCATGTGACCAATTAACCTGCTAAACTGTACACCTTAGGAAAGTGGGAGGAAACCGGAGCACTGGGAGGACCATGCGGTCATAGGGACAACATACAAAGTCCTTACAGACAGCAGCAGGAACTGAATTGAACCCTGGTCACTGCTTTCTTTTCAAATCTTTTTATTATTATTATATTATTCAAGAATAACACAAGTACATCAAAGTAACAACACTTACAATGCCTCAAGGGAAAATAAAGAAATTATCTTAAACATTGAAAATTTTGTGAATAAAACAAAAACCCTGGAGCCCTGCGTCATACAAAAAGCTTCTAAAAAAAACATCAAACCACCAACAAGAAAGAAAAATATATCAAAAAATTTTACAATTAGATTGTGGAGAAGATCTATCAATTAGCTCAAATGATAATAGCAAGCAAATGAGCCCCATCTGTTCTTAAAGTCACATAAAGGTTCAAAGGATCAACTTCTAATTTTCTCCAGACTAAGACACAGTATCACTTGAGAGAACCATTGTGACAAAGTAGGAGCTGATATATCCTTCCACTTCAGAAAAATAGCCCTCCTAGCTATCAATGTAACAAATGCAATAACGTGTTGGTCAGACACAGAAATATCATGGATATTTTGAGGAATTATTCAAAAAAGCACAGTCAATTTATTAGGTTGTAGGTTAATTCTGAGGGCTTTAGAAATTGTTGAGAAGACTGACTTCCAGAACTGTTCTAGTATAGAACATATGTGTCAACATAGCTATCTCAGTTTTACATCACAATAACTATCAACATTGGGAAATATTTTAGAGTCTCTCCTTAGTCAAATGGTAACGATGTACAATTTTGAATTGAATCAGTGAATGACTAGCACTGATCGAAGAAGAGTTAACCAACTTCAGAATCCGTGTCCAATCCTCCCATATAAATGTCAAATTAAGTTCCTTTTCCCAATCCTGTTTAATCTTAAACAAAGGATGCTTATCCCATTGTAATAATAAATTATAAATTCTTCCAATAGAACCCTCCATTGAAGGGTTCATACTCATAAGAGTATCTAACAAGTCAGCCTCCAATATGTAAGGAAAATTAAATATTTTTGTAAAAAATGTCTAACTTGAAGATATTGTAAAAAGTGTGAATATGAGAGAGAATATTTATTGATTAATTGTTCAAAAGACATCAATCTGCCTTCTTTAAATAAATCCAAAAAAGAATACCTTTATTTTTCCAAAGTAAAAAATTGGTTCACTCAAAGAAGGTTTAAAAAAGTAATTATGATAAATTAAGCTACAAAGTTTAAATCTTTTAAGATTAAAAAAATTGTGGAACTGGAGCCAAATTTATAAAGAGTGCATATCACCAGATATAGGTTTAAAATAACAACTTTAGCTAATTGTATAGGTAAAGCAACTCCCAATAATGAGGTTAAATAAAACTGTTTCACAGCTCTCAGTTCCTGTCAGGAGGGGCCGGATGGACCCGAACGCAGGACGCAGGCACTGAAGTACTAGGGGGAGGACAGGATGGGGATGCCATGGCACTTAAGGGTAGCTGGGGTTCAGGCAGATAGAGTTCCGGCAGGCGGAGCGGAGCGGCTCCTGAAATCAGGCAGGCAGAGCGGAGCGGGCTCCTGAAGTTCGAGTTCAGGCAGACATGTCCTTGAGGTTCAAGCAGGCAGGTAGACATGTCCCTGGGTTCAGGCATGCAATTCCTCGAGGTTCAGGCAGGCAGGTAGGTCCCCGGGGTTCAAGCAGGCAGGTAGACATGTCCCTGGGTTCAGGCAGGCAGGCAGGCAGGTCCCCGGGGTTCAGGCAGGCAGGCAGGTCTAGGTGGTGATAGGCTAGCGGAGAGCCCTCCCTGGGCAGGCCGCATGTATCCCAGGTAGGGATGCCTCCCAGGCGGAAACACCGGAGGCCTGGGCACGACGCGGACCCCTAGGCGGGTGCGGGGCACTATCCCAGGGTTTGAGTGGAAGAGAAGGAGGGGGCAGAACCCCTGCTGGGCCATGACGGGTCAGCCGGATCCCCCCGACAGAGGCAAGGAATAGGAGCAGGTAGAACCACCGCCGAGCCGAGACAGGTCAGCCAGATGTGCCCGACGGGGCAAGGGGTAGAAACGGGCATAGGTCCAGGTTGACCAACACAACAGCCATGACAACGGGAAATTTGGAAAAGGCCGGCAGACAGCACGACCGAGTGAAAAACAAAACCGAGTTGAGAAGCGGGACCAGTGCATGGGGGGAAAGGTGGGACAGCGGACCAACCTGGCAGTACTGGTACGGGCAGAGAAGCATGATGAAGAATAAGTCTGAGCCCGGGCAGGATAACAGAATGCAGAGACGAGTTCAGAGCCGGCAGAGAAACAGGAAACAGAACAAAACAACCACCGGCCTGGTCCCAGTCCCAAGGCCCCTTATAAACACCTGCAGCTCAATGATTTACAGGTGTGCCTTCTTGAACCAGGAGGGTCCTAACTAGATCACGGGTGATGGGAGGGACAACTGCAGGACCCGGAGTCCGGAGCCCTCGGACCGGATCAAAGCCCGGAACATGGTTCCGGACCGGACCCTGACAGTTCCAGGTCTATCCAAATTAGCCGATCATTCCTATCAACCCAATATAACCAAAAGGACATGTATTGCAAATTAACAGTCCAGTAGTACATTCCTAGATTAGGCAAAGCAAGATCTCCATCCTTTTTCAACTTTTGTAAATGATATTTACTAATTCTTGGTCTTTTATTATTCCAAATAAAAGATAGAATAATAGAATCAATCTGATCAAAAAACTTCATAGTCAAAAAACAGGAATATTCTGAAAAAAAATTAAAATCTTTGTAAAATCATCATTTTAACTATATGAGTATGACCAATAAGTGAAAATGTAAGTGGACTCCATCTACTAAATGAATACTTCTTAAAGTCCACTAAGGGAACAAGATTGACTTTATAAAGATCCTTATTATTTTTAGTAATTAAAACACCTAAATATCTAAAAGAATCTGTAACTTTAAAGGGAATATTATCATATATAGAGACTGATTCATTTAAAGGAAGCAATTCACTTT
Organism: Hypanus sabinus; assembly: GCF_030144855.1. Taxonomy (NCBI): domain Eukaryota; kingdom Metazoa; phylum Chordata; class Chondrichthyes; order Myliobatiformes; family Dasyatidae; genus Hypanus; species Hypanus sabinus. The sequence continues at coordinate 75,381,458 of NC_082709.1, forward strand.
TACTAAAATTTATTTTATATCCTGAAAAATCTCCAAATTCATTAAATAATTTTAGCAAAGCAGGAATAGATTCATCAGGCTTAGATATATAAAACAATAAATCATCAGTGTAAAGAGAGACTTTGTGCAAAGTCTCATTCACAGAAATCTCATGAATATTTTTGGCTTCACGAAGAGCAATAACAAGGGGTTCTAATATTAAAATAAATAACAAAGGACTTAATGGACAACCTTGTCTTGTCCCCCGTGATAGCTGAAAAAAAGACCTACAGTTGTTAGTGACAACAGTAGCAATAGGAGCCTTATATATCAATTTAATCCAATTATTAAAATTAACATCAAAACCAAATTTTTCTAAAACATGAAATAAATATTTCCATTTGACCTGATCAAACGCTTTTTCAGCATCCAAAGATACAATGCATTGTGGGGTTTTAGAAGAGGGTGAATATATAATGTTAAATAGTATCTGAACATTTGAAAAAGAATAGTGATCCTTTATAAAGCCTGTTTAATCTCTAAAAATAATTTTGCCCAAAAAGCTCTCCAACCGATTGGCCATTATCTTTGACAGAATCTTAGCATAAACATTCAATGATGAAATAGGTCTGTATGTAGCACAATCAGTAGGATCTTTATCTTTTTTGAGAATTAAAGAAATAGAAGCCTTATAAAAAGTAGAGGGTAAATCACCTTTCACAAAAGAACAAAAGAATCTTTGAACAACTCCAACATATATGGAGAAAGCAATTTTCCAAATTTTTTATAAAATTCTACAGGATAACCATCAAGTCCAGGGGCCTTTCCTGACTGCATTGAAAAAAACAGCTTTATGAATTTTGGATTCAGTAATTTGGGCATCAAGAGCTTTTTGATCCTTGGCAGAAATTTTAGGAAAAGCAATCTTTCGTAAAAAGGCATTCATTTCAGAATAATCTACTGGTCATTGAGATTTATAAATTTCAGTATAACAATCTTGAAAAATCTTAATTTCTTCATATCCCTGAGCCAGGGTACCATCCTTTCTACGGATTTTCAAAATCTGCCTTTTGGCTCCAGCTGTTTTTAATTGAGATGCAAGCAGTTTATTATTTTTATCTCCAAACATATAAAATTGGCTCTTTAACTTAAGCAAATAGCCTTCAATTGGATGAGTTAATAATAGGTTATATTGTGATTGAAGTTCCACCCTTTGTTTAAATAAATCAATATTAAGGGAAGTCGCATAGATATCTAAATCATTAATTTGTTTTGAAATTTTATCTAGTTCTACTTTAGTCTGTTTTTTAAGTTTAGCTGAATAAAAAATAATCTGACCATGTAAAAATGCTTTAAATGTATCCCATATAATTACTTTGGATATATATCATTAAAAAGAAGAAAATATTTTATCTGGTTTTCAATAAAACTAACAAAATCAGAGTTTTGCAATAAAGTCTGAGATATGCACCATGGTGGATGAGCAAGAATGACATCATCAAATTCAAAGGACAAACTCAAAGGTGCATGATCAGATATAGAAATAGCGTCTATTCACAGTTTTTAACACTAGGCAAAAAGTGGGGATCAATTATAATATCCTCGAATATTTTTTATAGTCATGCAAAAAAAAGGAATATTCTCTGTTATCGGGGGGGGGGGGAGTGCCTCCATAATTCAAAAAACCCAAAATTAATCAAAAAGGAGTTAATAAGTGACACAGAAGGATTTGGAAGTCACTGATTAGTTGAGCTCTTGTCAACCATAGGATTTAAACAACAGTTAAAATCCCCACCCATTATCAACACATACTCATTTAAATCATTCAATAAAGCAAATACCTTTTTTAAAAAAAGGATTATCTAAATTAGGACCATACAAATTGACCAAAACAACTTTTCTATTACATATCACTCTTTTAACAATTAGAAATCTACCATTAGAATCTAATTCAATATCCTCTTAAATAAATATATTAGGTTTAGTAAAGATAGACAGACCTTTACTCTGGGAAGTAGAGTGGAACTGCAATCAATTCCACCATCCAAAAAAACCTATTTTGATCTCCCACCCTGATATGCATCTCCTGAGCAAAAATTATATCAGGTTGGAATCGATTAATACTTTTAAAAGTCTTTTTTTGTTTGATAGGATGATTCCAACCACATGAAAAATACGCATGCTCTGGAACCACCCAAAGGAAAAAAACTCCTAACTCTAAACCCACCCACCCTCCCAAAAGCCTGATAAAAGGCAAGCGAACTAAGATAGAATGCAAAGCCAAGGACCGCTCTATCGGTCTCCTCTCCCTCTTCCCCCAGCCGACACAAAAAAAATAAAATGACCTTGCAAGAAAGACGTTAAAGTCTCAGCAAAGGAAAGTACTTACATTCCATCATCTATTAAACAAAAAAGAACCAAAATAATATAATCTCTTAGAGAGAAAAACCTGCGCCATCTTAAGTTTAACCTTAAATCTCTAAAAAAACCTTTAAATTTGGTTATAAGACACTATAATAAAACAAAGAAAAAGAAGGTTAATAGTATATTTAACCAAACTCAATTTACAAAGATATTAATTAATAATATCATAAGTAACTAGACCCTCCCAGATATGTGTACATTTACATCTATCTATCTATATATATAAAGAAACCCTATTAGTAGGAGAAAACTACCAATTAGTTAATTAAGAAACAACAAAAAAAAATCTGATCAAATATTAGAGGAAAGGAACAAATCCCTTTATCCTCTTATCTCAGTCAAATATCTGAATAGCCATTTAAACAGTCAAACTTGAACCATATGTCTTCTTTCCAAAAAAAATCGAATAATATGCAATAATGAACAAGTCTTCTTATCTTCTTTTATTAATCTCTCAATGAAATATCCAAATAACCTTCATATATCTTCTATTAGAAATGTGAATAATATGCAGCTAATCAAACAACTCATTCAGTAGCGGCATTGGTAGCGGCAGCAGGTTTAGTCTGAATGAAGTCCAGTGCGGCTTTTGGATCAAAGAATGTGCGAGGAGGAGAATAAGGAGGAAAAACTTTAATTCTTGTTGGGTAATGCAAAGAGGGAAGCAGTTTCTTATCGTATGTTTGTTTCATTACCAAAGCAAATCTTGATCTTTGTTCCATTACTTCTTTTGGATAATCTTCATAAAAATGGAGCTCAGACTCCTTGAATCTAAAAACTCTCTGTTTTCTTGCCTGTCATATTATTTGATCTTTAATTTTAAAGTGATGAAAAAGAACCAGAATAGATCTTGGTCTACTTGGATCCTTAAATTTCAAAGTAAACACTCTATGTGCTCTTTCTATAGCAGGTGGCTGTGATAAAATAATAGGAAATAGAGTATGAAAGAGTTCACCAAAGTAAACAGTTAAATCTCCATCTTCAGCTCCTTCTTGCAATCCAGCAATTCATACATATTTTCAAGTTTCCAGGTCTATAATCTTATTTTGATATCTTTCCAAACAGGTTGTAGTTTCAGACAATTTTTGCTTAGTTAGCTTCAATTCCTCTTCATGTGTGATAACTTGAGTTTCCAGGTCTTTAAGTGTTCCCAGAAATGACTTAAATTCATTATTATTCTTTTCCAGTTGGTCTTTAATTGACCTATTCTGATCTTGAATTGAATTCAGTGTCCAAATGATATCTTCAGCCCATGATGGCATTTCATCAGATCTTTCCTTTGGCATCTTTCCTTTATCAATAGGTTCAGACAGATTCTTCCCACTTCTCATAGACACAAGAATCAGCAAATAAAAATCTTTAATTCAAAATTTAAACTGGGGGGAGAGAGAGAAAACTAAGAGCAGCACAAAATTACTGCTACTCCATCGACAAACAGCGGTGGTCTCCAAACCCTGGTCACTGCTGCTGTACTAGTGTTATGCTAACCGCTACACTACTGTGGCACCCCAAATGGAGTGCCCCATTTCCAGCCCTATGCCATCCTGGTCTGATACTGGATCGGCCTGGATAGAGTAGCCGAGGCAAGTTTTGATAATGACTGGCAAAGAGTCCTGGACTGTTCTGTTCCTACCTCCTGTCTGGCTGAAGGTTCCTCTCAGTCCTTCTATCTGGTGGTGAGATTAGGGGACCTAGTGGATGTCCTTCTCCCCTGCCAGCTGGTGTGTGCTATCACCCCAATCATGTATTCCTCCTAGGTGTCCCTGCAATTTACCTGTGCCTCCAGGTGATTGATGTTCTGCTCCACTGACTCAAATTTGTTCCTCTCTCGGTTCATGTCCAGCACCTCCGCTATCATCTCCACCCTGAAAAATACAATTGGACAGGGTCTCAAGGAAGTGCAGTGTAGCTACAGAGGCTGCAGGGGTTACTCCACAGCAGGTCAGACAACATCTATGGAGGCAGGGAGTTGGGCAAGGTTTTGGGATGAGGCCACACACCAGGACTGAGTATGGCGAGTGGGAAAGAGAAGTGAGGCAGAGTAACACAGGCCTGGAGGAACTCAGTGGAGATGGCAGCATCTATGGAAAGGTAAAAAAATCTTCATTGGGACTGGATTTCCAGTATCGGCAGTATCTCTTGGCTTTACGGAGTGAGGAAGAGACTGACTGCTGATAAGTCAAACGAGTGGTGGGTGGATGGAAGCAGGAGGTGATGGTAAGGAGAATGGTTAACGAGGGAGTGAGGAGGAGATGGAGTGTGTGGCTGTAAGCTGCGGACAGGTGGGGTTGGGAGTTGCGGGGGGGGGGGGGGAACAGATGAAGAGTTAGGAGCATGTGTACTCACCTTTCCAAGGTGCACTTGACCTGCTCATTTAAACTCTGGCTCTCGTTCCGTTTCTGCTTGTCAATGTAATTCTCTTTAATTATAGCCTCCCAGGTTAAAATCTCATCTTCCTCCTTCTCTTCTAGCTGCTTCTCTGAAAAAGATGGGTGCAGAGCAATGGTAAATCGCAACAGTAAACACGGCAACTCGGTAACATCTGTGAAAAGAACAAAAGATAATGAGCTAGGTTGATGACAGTTCATTGGTTGCATTGTTATCCCTCTGCAATGCTTCTGATGTAAGATTTGCAGCCTGAAACACTGTCCTTGATTTTACCTCTATAGATGCTGCCTGACCTGATGGGTGTTCCCAGCAGGCTCTCTTTTACACTCCTGTATTTTTTTGCGATATGTTGGTGCCTTTTGGAAGGTCACGTCAGCTCTGCCTCATTCATCATGTATCACTGAGTCATGAAGTAATACAGTGTACAAATAGGCCCTTCAGCCCAACTCATCCATACTGACCAAGTTATCTGAGCTATGCCCATTTGGTCAATACCAAAGATCGATTGGAAATCTGGAAGTTCAAGCCTGAAGGATGAAGCTTGGAAACTGGAGGACTGTCTGCATGTGGAGGTGGGTGGGAAAGCGGGCTTGTTTTGTTGCATTCTGTGTTGTTCTGCTGAGGATGGTGGGCATACTATGTTGGTATCTGGATGTGTGGCGATACTTGTGTGCTGTAGAACATCCTTAAGGCATGTTAGCTGTTGAAGCAAAAGACACATTTCACTGTATGTTTCCATGTACATGGATAAATAAATCTGAATTGGAATCCATATTATATTTCTAATTCAATGTGTTAAGTAATGACTTTATTTGTCTGAGCAGTATGCAAGACCATCTGTTTACTGTACCTCAGTGTATTTGACAATAAGCAATTCCATTTTCAAACTCCCTGAACCCTATCTGCCCACATACTTATTTAAGTGTCATTTAAATGCTGTAAACATATTCACCTCTATGACTTCTGGCTGCATATACCCACCATCCTCGGTGTGAAACCTTGCCTTTCACAATCCCTTCAAATCTTTCCCCTCTCACCTTAAACTCTCTAGTTTTAGACTACCTTACCCTGAGAATGACTGGGAGGATTCACCTTACCTATGCCCCGCATGATGTTATAAAGAGCATAAGACATACGAGGAGGATAAGGCCATTCAGCCCATCAAGTCGGCTCTGCCATTCCATCATGGCTGGCTTATTTTCCCTTCTCAACCCCATTTTCCAGCCTTCTCTGAATAACCTTTGACACTCTTACTGATCAAGAGCCTAACAACCTCAGCTTTAAATACACCCAATGACTTGGCTTCCACAACTGTCTGTGGCAATGAATTTCACTGATTCACTACCATCCAAACTACCATTAGCCCACTTAATTCCAGGGTTATCAAAGAAATCTCGATTTTACTGAACACTCTTTTTCTTTACATTAAACAAATGTGAGCTGCAAATTCTCTGGTCAACTTACATTTCAATGTGTAACAGCTACTTCCCTCCAACCATCTGGTTCCCAGTCCAAACTGCACAACTCTAATCACTGCCTCAGCAACACTCTGGTCACTTTGCACTGCAATGGACATTGTATATTTTTGTTCTAATTGTGTTCTTTCTTGTAAAATTTTGTGTAATCTATGTTTCTCTTATAAATGTTGTGTATCTGATGCTAAGTGCTTGTGATGCAGCTGCAAGTAAACTTTTCATTGCTTGTGCATATGAAAATAAACTCAACTTTTTTCTGTATGGAACTGATGTTCCTCGGCACCAAGGTTAAACTGACTGGCCTGTAATCGCTGGGTTTATCTCTACACACTTCCTGAATGTTTTGAAGTATTCTATCCCTCAGTTAGCTCCCCTGATCTAAAGATATTTGGGAGATTATGGCCAAAGCCCCTGAGATATTCTGTCTATTTCTGTTCCTGGATTATACTCTATGTTGAGCAAGTGATTTTATGTGCTTTTGGCCTACCCAGTACCCATCCTTTGTCAACTGCACCTTCTGTTGCTTAGTAATCATCTTTGGATGCCCTCTCCATTCCTCCCACTAAGGTGGATTATTCCCAGTGAAACTTCCACCTATTTGGAGTGGTTATCATGAGGATGCATATGCAGGACCCTTAACACTGTTATTTGCCAAGCTTCAATACCTCATTGTGCAGTTGGATCCTGGATTTCCTCACTTGCAGACCCCAGTCAGCTTGGATTGGAAACACATCTCCATCAGCACAGGTGCACCACAAGACTGTGTGCATAGCCCCCTGCTCTACGTGCTTTACATTTATGACTGTGTGTCTGAGCACAGCTCCAGTGCCATATTTGTTTGCTGATGACACCACTGTCATAGGCTAAATCAAAGGTGGTGATGAATTAGCATACAGGAGAGAGACTGACAATCTGGCTGAGTGGTGTCACAACACCAGCTCAATATCAGCAAGACCAAGGAGCTGATTATTGACTTCAGGAAGGGGAAATCAGAGGCGAAATGAGCCAGTTCTCATTGAAAGGTCAGAGGTAGAGAGGGTCAGCAAATTTAAATTCCTCGGCATTATCATTTCAGAGGATCTGACCTAAGCCCAGCACATAATTGCAATTACGAAGAAAGTACAGCATGCCTTTACTTCCTTTGGAGTTTGGGAAGATTCAGCATGACATCTAAAACTTATACAACTTTTATAGATCTGTCATGGAAAATATTTTATCTGGCTGCATCACATCCTGATATGGAAGCACCAATCCCCTGAATGGAAAATCCTACAAAATATAGTGGATATGGCCCTATCAGTCATGGGTAAAGCCCTCCCTAGCATTCAACACCTCAACACGGAGCATTGTTGCAGGAAAGCAGCATCCATCATTGGGACCCCCATCACCCAGGACATGCTGTCCGCTCGCTGTTGCCATCAGGAGCCTCAGGACTCACACCACCAGGTTCAGGAACAGTTACTACCCCTCAACTATCAGGCTCTTGAACCAAGGGGGATATTCACTTGCCCCATCATTTAAATGTTCCCACAACCTATGGACTCACCTTCAAGGACAGTTCATCTCATGTTTTTGATATTAATCGTTTATTTATTTATTATTATTATTTCTTGCTTTTGGTACTTGTACAGTTTTTTATCTTTTGAACACTGGTTGAACACCCAAGTTGGTGCAGTCTTTCATTGACTCTATTAAGTTTATTACTCTATAATTAATTTATTGAGTATACTTGCAAGAAAATGAATCTCAGAGTTGCATATGGTGTCGTATATTACTTTGATAATAAATTTAGTTTGTACTTTGAACTTTGATTCATTTCATCCCTCCATCCAACAATCTCTTTGACCCCAACCACGAGGCAGGAATTACCGAGCTTTAGGAGAAGGACCTTCAGGATGGGAAACTGCTTCTTTCCCCAGGCTGAGAGGCTACTGAACTCCCTGCCACCACCCAGGCCTCATCACGTACAAAGCACCAGCAGCGTATTCTATTTTCTGTTTGACTTGCGTCATAAATGCATCTTATTATTTGTTAGTTTATTTGTGATAATATTACTTTATGTGTTGTGCGAGTGAGTTATACATACTGTGTTGTGCACCTTTGTCTGGAGGAACATTGTTTTGTTGGGAGCTATTTAAGAATATGGTTGAATGAAAATAAACTTGAAGTTGAACTTCACAAGGGAATGTAAGAGGAGACTTACTGAATTTCTTGTGCTTCCGTTTTGATTTCCTGCAGGTTACACACTCAATCAGTAAGAATATGTGACTAAATATAATGAAGGGAGGAGGTGCAGGCGGACGGGTGTAGTACTCCTCAATCAATGAGTACCTCTGGAACTTCCAGATCTTATCTGTATTTTCTTGGATCACTTGAAAGGTATAGCTGAGGAGAGAATGACCAGAGAATGGACAGATGTAAGCACAGTCTTTGATATTTTCCATTCTCCCAAAGACGCAGAAGTCTAGTTGTCTGAAACTCCATAAATCCACTTTCTCCTTGGACTAGGTATTGGAGGTCCAACATCCAACACAGAACTTGGAACATAAAGCACTACAGCACAGTACAGGCTTTCTGGTTCACAATATTGTCCCGATCAAATTCAATGAAAGACTTCTAATTAACCTAATCCCGTTCCTGCACCTCACTCATATCCTTATCTTCTCTGCATATTCAAGAATCTTTCAAATGTTCCTATGCTCTCTGCCTCTGTCACCACCTCTGGCAGTGCAATCCACACAGTGCACCACAGCAAACACCACTTTCAAAACTGGAAACTTATTACAGGAAGGACGTGGACGCTTTTGGAGAGGTTGCAGAGGAGATTTACCACAACGCTGCCTGGATTGGAAGACATGTCTTCTGAGGATAGGTTGAATGAGCCAAGGAGGATGAGAGATGTAAAAGATGATAAGGGTATGGATCAAGTGTACAGCAAAAGACCCTTTCCCAGGTTCCCAGAGAGCATACCTTTAAGGTGACTGGAGTAAAGTATAGGGCAGATATCTCAGAGGTAATTATTTTACACAGTGTGTGTGTGTGTGTGTGTGTGTGTGTGTGTGTGTGTGTGTGTGAGAGAGAGAGAACACATTACCAGGAGTGGTGATAGAGATACATTAGGCATCATCTTAGATAGTCACATGGATGATATAAAAATGGAGGGCAATGTAGAAGGGTTAGATTAACGTCAGAGTAGGTTAAAAGGCTGGCACAACATTGTGGGCTGAATGGCCTGCACTGTGCTGTAATATTCAATGGTCTAACTTTACTCATTGGTGCTCTTATTTAATTAAATCATTTCCACTCTCCACCTCAATGTCCAGCCTCCTCTGACTTGTCTAAACCCAGTGCACTGCCCAATCACTTTACCCTTTCATAACCCCTCATAGTGGGAAGCTTAAGTCAGCCAACATCCTCCATGTGATGCCCGCCATGGCCCATGGTGCACCTGGCTCAGATTCCCACTGAACTTGGCCCCCATCTGCTTCGTTTCTCATGCTCCTCCCAGTATCCCACACCATCCCAAACCCACTGAGGGCGAGGTCACTTACTTGAACATTGCAATCAGCAGGTTGAGCAGCAGGATGTTGGTGAAGAGCAGGTAGAGGCAGAGCAGGATGATGGTCAGCCACTCGGGGAAGATGGGCTGGTCCAGGCTGTCATGTTCAGCACACTTAGGCTGGTATGGGTCAGTGCCATTCACGGTGCACTGACTCAGGTCAAAGCCTGAATCTTTTTTTTAAAAGAGTAAACAAGATTTTTACCAGAGTTAGTTGATAAATGTAATCAGCACATTCACAAAAGTGCAATCTGTTTCTTGCACTTCTTCGTCTTTCCCGTTTAAAAGTAAATATCTGTGTTTTAGTAGAATGTGGTTTAGTTATAGTGATTTTGATGGGAATGTAAGTGTTATGAGCCAGACGGCACAAATGAAGGGTAAGAGTTAATGGAGGTCTGAGTAGTAGGTTTTTTGACATGGGGGATGGCAAATACCTCAAATGAATTGCTAGAAAAGGTTGTGTTTCTAGCAAAAATTTATAGAGTTGACGTGAATAGGCTGTTTCCATTGAGAGCAGGGGAGATTCAAACGAGAGGAAATGATTTGAGAGTTAGGGGGCAGAAGTTTAAGGGAAACATGAGGGGGTATTTCTTTACTCAGAGAGTGATAGCTGTGTGGAATGAGCTTCCTGTAGAAGTAGTAGAGGCCAGTTCAGTTGTGTCATTTAAGGTAAAATTGGATAGGTATATGGACAGGAAAGGAGTGGAGGGTTATGGGCTGAGTGCGGGTAGGTGGGACTAGGTGAGATTAAGAATTCGGCACGGACTAGGAGGGCCGAGATGGCCTGTTTCCGTGCTGTGATTGTTATATGGTTATATGATTGTGGAAACAAATCTACAATATTGTAAAGGTACTTTCAAATTTCAAAATTCAAAGTAAATTTGTTATCAGAGTATGACTACAGTATATCACCAGATACTACGCCAAGATTCATTTTCTTGTGGGCATTCACAGTAGAACAAAGAAATAGAATATAGTCGATAAAAAATACACACAAAGACTGACAAACGACCAATGTGCAAAAGAAGAGAAACTGTGCAAGTACTAAAACGTAAAAATAATGTGAATAATTAAAAAATAACATTAAGAACATGTGGTGGAGTCCTTGGAAGTGAGTCCATATTTGAGGTCACAGGTCTTTGTATAGAAGAGGCATAGAAGCATGATCCTGATACAGGCAACGGGGATTGTTGTGGATATGCATCATGGACCCTGTGGACTGAAAACTTCTATGATTCTATGATAATGTTTAGGCCAAATCTGGAGTACCATCTACAATTTTGGTTGCCACACTATAGCAAGGATGTAAAAGTACCAGAGTGGGTGCAAAGGAGATTTGACAAGATGTTTCTTTGAGTGGAGGAGACCTTGGGGACCTGAATGGCTAATGCGAGGGTGCATAACTTTAAGATATTTGGAAGAAATTAGAGAAGGGATGTCAGAGGAGGTAGGTTATTTACACGGAGAGTGGTAGGTGCATGAGACGTGCCATCAGTGGTGGTGGTGGAGGCAGATAAAGGACGTGTGGCACAGTGTCCAAGCTGGAGTTGGTGCTGCCCTCCACTGTTCGCTCTGCAGAAGACAAGCTGTATTGTGGTTGGCAGCAGATTTCTGTAACATTCATTGACTCAGGATTTTGGACTATATATTTTTTGTGTGACTGTATTTTACTGATACCTTATATATGTTATGCATGCTTTGTGTTGTGTGACTGTTGGTACATCTTGGCCCCAGAGTAACGGGCTGTATTCATGGGTATCCATGTAGGTTTGAATGACAATAAAACTTGAACTTGGATGATAGAAAAATGGAGGGCTGTGTAGGAGGGAAGATTTAGAATGATCTTAGAGTAGGTTAAAATTTCAGCCCAACATTGTGGGCCAAAGGGCCTTTACAGTGTTGTAGTGTTCTATGTTCTTAGTACGTGATGCTTCACCTCTGGGGATGTTTAGGTCCTAGTCTATCAGGAAATGACCAGGTGAATGGGTAGGGGAATTAGAAGAGGAATGAGTGATGATTGGTGAGATATGGGCCCTTCATTATGCTGGTGAGGTGTCTTGGAATGGTAATTGTGGAACTTAGCTGTTGTGTGAATCTGATGAGGTGGAAGATGAGGGCAAGTGAACTCTACCTCTGTTCTGGGGGTGAAAGTGGGCTAGAGGTATTGAGCTAGACATTGCAGAGAGCCCTACCAGCTGTGGCTAAGAGGAAATGAACCACCTGCACTGACAGCAGAAAGGAAGGTGTCACAGAAACTGGGAGAATGGAATGGAATCCTTACAGGAAGCAGGTGGGAGGAGATGAGGATAACTGTGGGAACCTGTGGCTTGGAACTGATGTCCCCTGGGATGGAAATTGAGGAGATGGGTAAGAGCAGAAATTGACCATTCGGAAGAGAGAGCACTGTGAAAGTTACCAATCAAGATGTCGGGCCATTTGAGGACAGGAATAGAGACAACAATGAATTGAGGTAAATGTGAGGAGGGGAGTAGTAGGTAGGGGTAGTACTGACATAATGTCACGGGGTGGAGGCATCACTGGCACACCAATGCAAGATACATAATCACAACTTTGATTTGGAACAAAGAGGTGGAGATAAGAGAGAAGTATTCAATGTGAGACCAAGTTGAGTCTCCAGGCAGAGATGGGTTGGGTTACCAGTTGTGTCAGTCTGTCTCCTTTCAGACATTTCCTTCAAATATTTAAAGGTCAGCTTTACTTTTCACATGTACATTGAAACACTGGAGCATACAATGAAATGCATTGTTTTACACACATTGTTCACCAACGAAACCCGCAACTTAGTTTATTTCATTTATAGAAAAGCCCTTCGATCTGAAATGTCAAGCCTGCTTCTCTCATGACACACACTGTCTGATGTGTTTGCAAGGTGCAGTTTTTACTTCCATTTCTCCACATCTGTGGCATTCTGCTTCAGAGCCACCGAGCTGGCAGGTTGACAAGTCTACCAGATCAAGCCATGTGTCAGCCATGACTGAGTGTTACTACAGGATGGGCTCATGCTTTTGAGTACTGCCTGGCTAGTCATTCTCAATGGTGCACTGTCAGAATGTTTGCTTTGTGTGGGGTGGCACTGCTCCCTCAGTTGGACACAGACAGTAACTTGGGAATATCAAACAAGAATAGGACATTCTCCCTGTTGTTTTCTGCAATGTCCATACACATGAGAATGATACTTTGGCATTTTTTGGTGCAAGTTTATCACTGTGTTCTGCATTATAACATGGAGGCAAATCCCTTTGGCCATACCCTGTATTGTGAATGGGGCTATATAAAAGACCAAGACTTTTCTTTGAGCAGTGGACTGAATTGAAGACAGGGCTTACAGCTGATGTCAGTCGGGACATCTCCATAGATCATCAGGTAAGGCTTGTAGATAACTCCGTGGAATATCCAGTTTAGCCGTTTTTCATTGTGAATAAGGATGGCATGATTTGCGACACCATAGGCCACTATCGTCACTGCCAGCAGGAACAGAAAGAAGAAGATATCCTTCACCTGTGGAAAGAAATGACTTATCTGGATTTCATGACCAATGCACAGTGTTACAGACAGGTTCCAGAGCATCTGTCGGGTTCCCAAGATGCATCTCAAACAAGTTAAAGATACAATTATTGTTTCTGTGAACAAAAAAATGAAACCAGACCACACCTGGGGATTTATGTGCAGTCTTGGTCGCCATACCTGGGAAAGGTAAACATTCACCTGGCTGACTCTTGGAATGGAAAACAAAATGTCAGTCAACCAAACCTGTATTCAGTGGAGCTTAGAAGAATGAGAGGGGATCTCATTGACACATGCAGAATTCTGACAGGGCTGGAATGCTGGATGCTGTGAGGATGATTCAAGAGTCGAGATTATTTAATGCCTTTTCTTGTACACAAGTGTAAAGAAGAACAGAATAATTGTTACTCCAGATCTGATGCAGCACAAAAAACCCACAAAAGATAAAGAACACAATAATAATAATAACAATAAATATAAGTACATAAGATAACTTATATACCTAGAATGATTGCATGCCCATGAAGTGATGCTAGGCTGTATGCAAGGTGATTGACAGGAAATAATGAAGCAGTGGTGGAGTTGGTGGGTGGAGGTGTTGATCAGCCATACTGCCTGGCGAAAGTAACCATTTTTGAGTCTGGTGATCCTGGTGTGGATGCTGCATGGCTTCTTCCCTGATGGGAGTGGGACAAACAGACCATGAGCAGGTTGATGTTACTGGCCCTTTATATATTTACTTCTGATGGCATGTAGGCTGCTGCTGGTGATGAGTTGGGTAGTTTTGATTACCTATTGTAGAGTCTTCCTGTCTGCTGCAGTGCAGTTTCCGTACCAAGCAACGATACAGCTTGTCGGGATGCTTGCTACTGTGCATCAATAGAATGACATGGGTATGGGTGTGCAAAGTACAGCTCTCTTCAGCACCCTCAGAAAGCAGAGGCATTGGTGAGCCTCCTTGATTGTGTAGGATGTGTTCTGGGACATGAGAGGGAGTGTGTGATGAGCACTCCCAAAAATTTGAAGCCACTTGCACTTACCACTGCTGTGCCACCAGTGGTGAGAGTTCTCTTGAAGAAAATAACCATCATTGTTGTCTATCTTAATGGAAATATTCTCAGGAGAAAAGGCCCATTTCCGAGATTCACTGACAGGACTATCTAGTCTGCCCCATCCTTTCTGCCTGCTCTTTCCAACTTGGATGCACCTTTTATAACTTCTGTGCATATTGTGAAGATGAAATCCTCTACCATGATACTCTTACACCTCTCTGTAATTTACCTACACAACTGTCCTATCCATTGCTGATCTTGCTGCCAATCTATACTAAATGTTCTCTCCCTGTGTATCATCCACATCCCTCCATTGCCTTCATATTTATGTGTCTCTCTAAAAGCCTCTTTAACTCCACCAAACTGCCCACTTCCACTAATACTCTGGTAACCCATTCCAAACACCTACCACTCTGTGTTAAAAGTACCTACCCCTCACATCACCTTTCAACTTTCTCCCTACAACCTTAAAATCATGTGCTCTACTGTTTAACATTTTACCTGGGGGCAAAATTCTGATTACTTACCTTATCTTTGCCCCTCATCATTTTCATAACCTCTATCAGGTCTCCCCTCAGCCAACAATGCTCCAAGGAGAACAAACTAATGTTGTTCAGCCTGCTCTTATAGTTCACACCTAATGCTAGCAGCAGCCTGCTAAAGCTCTTCAGCATCTTTTCCACAAGCTTCTCATCCTTCCTATCATGGCGTGACCAGAACTGCAAACAATGCTCCAGCTTATGGTCTGATTAAAGTTTTATATAGCTGTAGCATGACTTTCTTACTCTTATCCTCCTCTTTTATTACTCTGGTGATGGATCCCTTAACCAATTTTGCAATGCTGCCCCCTCTTTTCCCATCACATCAGAATATACTGTACTCTGGATGTTGAGCTGCCCGTACTGTCTTTCCTTCAGTCATGTCTCATGAAAGAAAACAGTATCATATTCCACATTGCTGATTAATACTCCAAATTTATTCACTTACCACTGAGTCTAAAATGGATGCTGTTTAGCCTTGCATTCTGCCATGGCCCTTCTCACTCCCATATTTGCTCCATCCATAGGACTCTCAGTTCTCCTTCCCTGTTTGACTGCATACTCCTCCCAGCTGCATATTTATGCTCTGTTCCATTATCCTGCCAAATTAGTTCAAACCTTCAGCAACAGGGCAAAAAAAATCTGTTGAAAGGTCTCATCGGGCCAGGAGGCATTTGAGGAAGGCAATCAACAGTCAGCACTTCCGGCTGAGACACTTCACTGGGAGTGGAAAAGATTGAGGGGGAGTAGCCAGTATAAAATGGTGGAAGGAAGGGGTTGAACAAGAGCTGACAGATAGGTGGATCCGGGTGAGGGAAATGTAAGTAGGTATGGGAGAGTAAGAATACTATCAAAAGTTGGGAGGTGACAGAGGGGATGTGACAAACGGCTGAAGGTAATGGAATCTGACAGAAGAGAAAGGTGAGGCATGGAATAAAGGGAGGGGGAAATGGGAAGGGATGCAGTGTGTGGGTAATGGGCAGGTGGATGGGATGGGGCAGAGGAGAGAAACAGGGCAAAGGGATCTGGGGAGGGTACAGGAGGAACTGGGGAGATTAGGAAGAGAGAGAAAGGGGACAGACTTCACTGAAAGTTGGAGAATTCATCGTTCCCACCAGGCAGAATCTGAGGTGCTGTTTCCTCCAGTTTGCATTTGACCTTACCCTGGCAGTGGAGAAGCCTGAGGACAAGCATATTGGTGTGGGAATGTGAAGGGGAATTAAAATTGCTGGCAAGTTGTAACTCATAGTGGATGGAGAGCTTGTGCTGACTAATCATAGAGTTACACAGGACAGAGACAGGCCCTTCTGCCCTACTGGTCCCTCCTGACCAAGCTACTCATATACCTCTTTTACTATCCACGTACCTATCCAAGTAACTTTTAAGTGACGTTAATGCACCTGCCTCAGTCACTTCCTCTGTCAGCTCATTTAATATACTGACTAAACTCTGGGTGAAAAAGTTATCCCTCAGGCTCCTATCAAATCTTCCCCCCCTCTCACTTTAAGCTTACGCTTTCCAGTTCTTGATTCCCCAACCCAAGGAAAAATACTTTGCACCTTCACCCATCATAAGACCATAAGACAGGAGCAGAATTAGGCCATGTGGACTATTGAGTCTGCTCTGCCATTCCATCTTGGCTGATTTATTATTCCTCTCAACTCCACTATCCTCCCTTCTCCCCGTAACCTTTGATGGCCTTACTAATCAAGAACCTATCAACCTCTGCTTTAAATATATCCAATGACTTGACCTCCACAGCCATCTGTACCAATGAATTCTACGGATTCATCATCCTCTGGCAAAAGAAATTCCTTCTAATCTCTGTTCTAAATGGATTTTCTTCTATTATGAGGCTGTGCCCTCTGGTCCTTGACTCCCCGCATATAGGAATGGTGTCCACTCTGTCTAGCCCTTTAAGTATTTAATCGGCTTCAATGAGAGCCCCCCTTATTTTTCTAAACTTCAGCGAGTATAGGCCTAGAGCCATCAAATGCTCCTCATACATTAACCCCTTCATTCCTGGAATTATTTTCATGGACCTTCTCTGGACCCTCTCCAATGCCAGCACACCCTTTCTTGGATAAGGGGCCCAAGACTGTTAGCAATACTCCAAATGCGGTCTGATCAATGCTTTGATAAAGTCTCACCCTACCTATGGCCTCTCATAATTTTAGGCACCTCTATAAGACTCTTTGACATTCTAATGAGAAAAGTTCCAATATACTCAAGCTCTCTCCATAGCTCAGTCACCCGGGTCCTGGCAAAACCTTGATAAGCTCTTTGGAGCTTTTCCCAGTTAATAGCATTTTGCCTATAGTAGGATAGCCAAAACTGAAAGCAATATTTGAAATGCAGCCTTAGCAATGTTTGTACAACTGCAACATAATATCCCAACTTTTAGACTCAGAGCACTGATTGAAGACTAGTGTTCTTCACCGTCCTTCTTCATCTACTGTACCTGTGATGCTATGCTCAGTGAACAATGTACTTGAAGTCGTCGTAGGTCTCTCTGTTCTAATGCACTCCCAGGGCCTACCATTCACTGTGACAGTCCTACCTCATTCCCACAGTGTAACTCCGCACACTTCTCTGAACTAACTTCATTTGCTATTTCTGAGCACATTTGCCCAGCTGATCAAGATCCCTCTGGAAATCCTGATGAACTTTTTCACTGCCTGCAACATTACCTATTCTAGTGTCGTCTACAAGCTCACTATCCATACCTTGTATGTTCTCATCCAAATCTGCATTCTAGTTTATCCAGTCTCACTGATGTAGAAGGAATTACATTGGAGGTTCAGAAGCCATGTAATCAATCATACACACAGACATATATAAAATCATATATGCACTACATACAATCAGTCCATGTATATACATTTACTTGTACATTGGATTGCTTTTATAATTATATTTATTGTGTATTTTTTCTGCTTATTGCAATATTTCATCCTTCATCAAATCTGGAGCAACAATCACTTCATTCTCTTTTACATCTTAAACATTTCTTGAATCTTGAATAAATAATGGCAGGGGATCTGCATGTGAATGTTGGCCCCACTTGGAAGGACACCAGGTTTTTGGATGATGGTGAGAGTGCGGGTACAGGGGTTACACCTCCCACACTTACAGGGGAAGATGTCTGGGGAGGGGGAGGGATGGATGGACTAGTTATGGAGGTATGTGAAAAACAGAAGCGGGTGGGGAGGGAAAGATTTGGCTGGTGGTAGGAACACATTGTTGCTGGTGGAAATGCCAAGGAATGATGTTTTGGATGCGGAGGCTGGCAGAGTAGTAGGTGAGGATGAGGGAAGCTCTATCCCTGTTCTGCATCAGGGCGGCGTGGGGTGAGGGAAACGGAGGGATTGCCGATGTCCTGGAATGGAAGACCTCATCTTGAGAATGAAGGAAATGAGAGCCTGGAATGTTGTCCTCAAACGTGACAGATGCCATTGAAGTAGCTATGCGAATCTGTGGGTCTGTAGTAGATGTCAGTGGTTCATGAAAAGGAAGAGAGGTGTCAGAGGTACCATAAGTCAACCCCCATTGGAACTAGAGGTGGGACTGGACATCCCTGGTGAAGCAGAGGCAAAAGGGGACTGGGGAATTGAAAGGGAGGTGTCTGAGATATAGATAGGAAGGGACAAGAAAAGGTGGAGTTGAGGTATGAAGCAGAAAAGCTCAATCCCAGGATAGGTGAGAGCTGTGATAGCATCCAGAGAGAGATTTGAACAGTGGCAATCCCAGGACAGTTTATAGAGTCTGATAGGCATTTCACAGTGATAAGCAAAATGGATAGGGAACAGAATTCTGTCATTTAAACTATTTGGATTTACTGTACTACTTCTGATCATGTAAAATATTTTGACAAATATTTAGAGATTATATAGGCTCATTTCAGTCTTGTTCAATCTGAATCATTTCTGGAAATTCTCAGGAGATGGTTCACCTTGACAAGATTGCCAGTGGGCAGAGGTTTTGATGGAATTTTTGTGGGCAGGGCACGGTATGTGGTCCTGAGTCTTGTTCTCATTGCTCTGCGCCCAGAGGTGTGGAGGTAGTGAGCATATCCTCATGCAAGAGGACCATGTGGGGTTTCCGTTTTGTCCAGATGCAGGGGGAAGCTGCTCTTCTCATGCTTCACACGCAAGTAAGAAAGGCAATGTTCAACAAGAGCTCACCATCATCTCCAACATGATAATCTTTGGCCCAAGTGTCTTACTGACAGTGAAGATGTGCATCAACCGCAGACAGTAAATGATGAAGTCCAAGGCCAAAATAATCCGCCCATGGTAAAATGTTGCAGGAAATAACCTGAAATGGCAAAAATGTTCAAGTATACACACACACACACACACACAGAAAGGTGCAGGAAAAAGGCCTGCAATATAATGAAAAATCCCACCCACCCTGCTCATGGTCTGTTTGTCCCGCTCCATCAGGGAAGAGGCTACACAACATCTACGCCAGGACCACCAGCCTCAGAAGCAGTTACTTCCCCTAATCAGCAAGGTTGATCAACACCTTGACCCTTTAACTCACCTGAACACCATTACATATATATCACCTAGCAACACCTATGCATTTGAAGTGTACACACACAAAGCATTCACCTGTACATTGTGCCGTATAGAATTATTTTTATATTATGAGTACTTTTTATTGCTTTTCTTTAAGTTTATTGCATTTTTTATGCTGCATTGGTTCCAGTGTAACAATCATTTTATTCTTCTTTGCACTCGTGTACTCGTGTAAATAATCTTGAATCTCGAAATTGAACACCGTCTTTCTGCACAACATCAGCAGGAAGTTCTCCATGTGGCAGTGGCAGGCGTTCTCCAGAAAACAGCATTAACAATCAGATAAAAACGCTCTTTTCCTCAAAGAAATGTGAAAGAGGTTGTTTATATCCGAAGTCCCAAATCAACAAACTCTTGCATGGTGGGGTGGGTAAATGAGTGGAGCAGCGGGATCTCTTACATCCAGTTGGACTTGCACTGGGAGTTTACAGCATTTCTCCAGAATCCCAGTGTGTGGACAGGGACTGGAGGAATCCCTTGCCTCAGCATAAGATCAGAGGACTATTTCCCAATAAAGAAGAGCGATCAACAAAGTGGAGGATTTTGAACTGATGAAGTGAGAGACAGAGAGCCAGAGAGGGACCTCCCATTCACTGAATTACTCCGAAGATTCTCTGACATTCAGGAGGAGTTATTATTTATTCAACACGTACAAACACGCAGGGAGCAGGGAGAGGGTAGTCTCCAGCCTCTTGGTATGAACATCGAATTCTCCAACTTCTGATAATTCCCTCCCTCTCCCTTCCCCATCACACCTTCACTCTGCCTCCTCTTCCAGCTGCCTATCACCTCTCTCATGATTCTGTCATCTTCTACTACCAATAGTGCTTTCCCCTTACATTCCTTCTTCACCTTTCCTGCCTATCTCCTCCCTGCTTCTCCTCCCCACCCCTTGATCTTCCTCATTGGTTTTTCACCTGGCACCTACCAGC
Organism: Hypanus sabinus; assembly: GCF_030144855.1. Classification (NCBI taxonomy): domain Eukaryota; kingdom Metazoa; phylum Chordata; class Chondrichthyes; order Myliobatiformes; family Dasyatidae; genus Hypanus; species Hypanus sabinus. The sequence goes on from NC_082709.1 coordinate 75,401,914, forward strand.
CTTCTCCTTCCCACCCTCCCCCCACCTTCTTTAAAGGGCCCCTACCCCCTCCCTCTGCAGTCCTGATGAAGGGTCTCGGCCTGAAATGTCGACTGCTCGTTTCCACATATTCTGTCCAACCTGCTGAGATCCTCTAGCGTGTTTGTACGTGTTGATTTGACCACAGCATCTGCAGTGTACCTTGTGTTTATTATTTATTCACAGCTTATGCTTAGGATACCAGGAAAAGTTTGGAAGTTAATGGATGAGATACAATAAGAAACATGGAAACTTGAGAAGGTTATTCACAAATGAAAATTGAAGTTCTGGTCACCCCATTAAGTTTTGTAAAGTTTGTAGTAGATATTTACTATAATGTTTCCTGGGTTAGAGTATGAACTGTAAGGAGAGATTGGACTAACTTGGGTTGTTTTCTCTGGAGTGTTGGAAACTGAGGCGAGACCTGGTAAATGCTTATAAAATCATTAGTGGCCTAGATAGGGTAGATAGTCAGAATCTTTATCCCAGGGTAGACATGGCAAATTCTGGAGGGAATAGGCTTAAGATGAGAGGGGAGGTGGAAGTTTTATAGGACTTGTGTAGGGCAAGATTAAAACAAAATGTTATTTATTTATTTTTACACACGTGGTAGTGGTTGTTTGAAATGTGCTTCTGGAGTTACCGATACCACAGGAACATTGAAGAGGCATTTATATTGACACATGAATAGGCAGGGGATGGAGGGATATGGACCATTTGCAGGCAGGTAGGATGAGTTGAGATTGACATCATGATCAGCACAGATGTCTTAGGCTGAAGGGCCTATTCTTGTGCTATATATTGTCCTACATTCTAACAAGAAACTCATGAAATGGGCTGAGCGATAAGAGCTGAATTCATGGGAGTGGAACGTGATGTATTTGGAAAGATGAATATTTGGGTGGCTGGCATTGAGACTACAATAATAATCCTGTATGTGACATATAACGTTATAATGTCTGCACAGAGTACAATCACTAATGACTGGCAAGAACAGTGTGCAAAAGAGTGTGGTGCACCACAGGATGGATATCAAACCCCAGGTAACAATTTTCTGCCAGGCTGTTTCCAGGGGCTCAGAGGGTTATTGGCAACCTCAGCTTTCTAGCATAGCAGCGTGACCTTTCCAAACAGTCACAATTGTTTCTGACAAAGTTAACTTTCTAATCAATATTCCTTGCTCATCTTCTTGATGAACACATATAAACAATGAGGACCTGTAGGCCCAATGAGGATTTGTAGGCCCATATTTTATCCATGTAAGAAAATAGGGTTATGTTAATTGGCTTACGTCAAAAACCAGTTAAATTATTTGCACCATTGTGACTGAGTTCAAAAAGGCTTACAAAGCTTGTACAGAAGGCTTGTACAGAAGGTACATCCTATTTGGGGCGAGGGACGTGAGAAAACTATGAGAGGCTACAGAAATGAACAGAGCATACACAAACCTGCAAAGGAGACCCAAGATAAAGATGAAAATGGCAGCTACGTCCATCTTATTCCAAACACTGTTGATATAAAGCAGTGCCTTCTTACGGACCCCGAAGCTGCCTGGATCGTAGAAGAACTGTGAACCAGATTAACACTCGTTAAATAAGGCCCAAGGCAGACTAAAGCAGGAATACTAAAACTATAGTAGTAAGGGGCCATTGAGCATTGAACCTGATTGTTACTTCATTAGAACGCAGCCCATGTGAATCTCAGTATTATCTGATGTGTATCCTAGCTCTATCGTATGTATTTCTCAGCTCTATCTGACAAGTATCCCAGCTCTCTCTGCAAATTCTGAATGCATTTTCCATTCCTGATCCTACCTTTACTCTCAGTTGTTGTCTGAGGTGGCTCTCTACAGAGTTCCATTGATGTGTGTGTAAAAAGAAGGTCCCAATTTCACTTCTGAAGTTAATCTATTCTATTATTATATAAATCTGACAAGTTTCCACTCCCACCAAGGAGAAATAGTTTCCCCCATCTCCTTGTAAAATTTCAAATACTTCAATCAGGTCACCTGTAAACTTCAATAAACTTGCTGTAAACTTCAGCAATCAGGCCTAAAAGTTTTGGAGTTCGACTCTAGCATCTTTCTGTGCATTTATCATCTGGACCAGCTGGCTACTTCTGTGTCACTGAGCAATGGTCTCACCAGTAGGGTGAACACCTTCCATCCACTACATAAGTGACATGGACAAGGTGGATGGCAGTATCTTTAAAAAGCAATGTCTCAAGAAGGCAGTATCCATCACTAAGGACCATCAGCATTATTGGCAACCCAAACTCAATGATTCAAAAACAGTGTTTTCCCCTCTGCTATCAGATTCCCCAATAATGCATGAACCCTTTCTCATTACTTACAGTATTTCCTTTTTGCACCATGTCAAGATCTCCGAGGACCTAATCTGGCCACAAGATATTGATGCAGTTATAAAGAAGGCAAGACAGCATCTATACTTCATTAGGAGTTTTAAGAGATTTTGTATGTCAACAAAAACACACAAAAACTTCTATAGATGTACCATGGAGAGCATTCTGACAGGCTGCATCACTGTCTGGTATGGGGGAGGGTGTTGGGGGCTACTGCAAAGGACTAAAAGAAGCTGCAGAGGGTCGTAAACTTTGTCAGCTCCATCTTGGGTACTAGTCTACAAAGCACCCAGGAAATCTTAAAGGAGCGGTGCCTCCATTGAAAGGCAGCATCCATTATTAAGAGCCCCCAGCACCCAGGACATGCCCTTTTCTAACTGTTACCATCAGGTAGGAGGTACAGAAGTCTGAAGGCACACACCAGTGATTCAGGGACAGCTTCTTCCCCTCTGCCATCTGATTCCTAAATGGAAATTGATCCCAAGAACATTACCTCACTTTTTTAATATATATTGTTACTGTTTTTAAACTGTTTTAACTAATCAATATATATCTACTGTAATTGATAGATTGATTTATTTTTTTATTCTATATTATGTTTTGCATTGAACTGCTGCTGCTAAGTTAACACGTTTTACAACGCATTTCAGTGATAATAAACCTGATTCTGATTCTATTTATTTTTGTAGGTTTTTTGTAAATATATGTTTTTGCACTGTGCTGCTGCTACAAAATAACATATCATCTTGGTCAAGTTCATTGTCATATGCACAGGCACAAATCTGCCCAGATACAGTGAAAAACCCACTTGCAACAGCTTCACAAAACATAGCAGTTTTATAGGCAGCATTAATGAGAAAAATATAAATTAAACATAAATTATACACAATGTTTATAGAAAGATGAAAGATGAGGTTATTGAGCCATTCACAATCGGGGAACTGCAGGATAATATGTACACCCCACAAAATCCAATGGGGTCAGGGTGTCTGGGAATGGTCCGGAGGTGAAACTCTTAGTCTGGACACATTTTCAGAGGGTATAAGGGAAGATCGGAAGGCAAAAATCAAAAGTCAAGTTTATAGTCATAGGCACAAGTACATATTTTTACACAGGAACAAGAAATTAATTGCAGCAGTGTAGAGGCAAATAGCAGTATTATTGAACAGTACAGCACAGAACAGGCCATTCAACCCACAATGTTGTGCTGAACCAGTTAAATTAGTAATCAAATGGTTAACTAATCTCTTAGGATACATATGTTCATATTCTTCCATTTTCCTCACATTCATATGTCTATCTAAACATATTTTTTAAATCCCTAGTGTTTCTGTCTCAACCTCTACCCCAGGCAGAGCATTCCGGCACCCACCACTCTCTGTGTAACCTCACGTCTCCTTTGAAATTACCTCTTCTCACCTTCATTGCCTGCCCTCTGATAATAGACATTTCAATCCTAGGAAAAAGATCCCTTCTGTCTCCTCTATTTATACCTCTCATAATTTTATAAACCTCTCTCAGATCTTCCCTCAGCTTCTGCTGCTCGAAAGAAAACAACCCAAGTTTATGCAACCTCTTGCAATAGAATGTGCCCTTTAATCCAATCTACACCCTGGTAACCTCTTCTGCACCCTCTCTAAAGCCACAATATCCTTCCTGTAGTGTATGCAATATTTCAGTCATATTTCAGTAATACTGTAAATGTATTGTTTGATTAAGCATGTTTGTTTACATAATTCATTATTTTTTTGAGAAGTACATGAATGGCATGTGTCATTACCCATGTCATATGTGAAGGACTCACTAAAGAAAAACTAAATAGACAAGTTTTCCTGGCTCCTTTGTTTACCTTTCAATTAGATTCTTGAGTTACAAAGCATAGTAATAATGACTAGAAAGTTTTAAAATGAGCCCAAGATGACTACCTATCTGTTGAAGTGCAGCTCACTTTTTTCTTTGGAAGGGGAGAAGGATGTTCAAATAAAAAAAAAAAGCACAGTACCATGTTTCTTTGGAAGGTGAAAGGGACGTTCAAGTTAAAAAAAAGTAGAAAACAGACTAAATGAACAAAGGGTATAGCCACAGATTTATAAACAGTCAGTACCAGATGATAAGAATTATAAATTTTTAAAAAGAAGAAATGGCCGGTTACATCGAAAAAATTAGATGTGTTTGATTGCACAACATATAAGTGGATGATGTTTACTGAGCAAATTGAACAGTATTTTGAAATAAATAAAATAGCCAATGAAAAGCAAGTTCCAGTGATACTGTATGTAATAGGTGGAAAAACACATAATTTTCTCAGAAGTTTAACTGTTCAAACCAGCTGAAATGAGCTTTGCTGATATCCTGAATGTAATGCAGGAGCATTTAGAACTGTAAACATTGTTGGTTACAGAAAGTTTTAGGTTCCATAAGTGGAATCAAAAGGAAGGAGAGTCCACTTCAGCTTATGTGGCTGAATTAAAGAAATTTTCTGACCATTGTCAGTTCAGTAATGGGCCTAGTGTTGCATTCAGTGATCATTTGGTTTGTGGAATCTTGCAAGAAAGTATTCCAAAAACAGCTCCTTACTGAAGCACACTCACATTTAAATGAGCAGTTGAAATCACTATAGAAACAGCAGCCAGAGATACAATAGAGTCGCAAAGGCAGGAATGAAGGTGGGCGTAAACAAAGCAACAATGCCCAGACAGAAGCCTGCTTCACTGAACAAATTCAGTTATCATTGTGGCAGTGGATATCACATACACCAGACCAATGCTGGTTTAAAGGTGAAACTTGCAGAAAATGCAACAAGTCGGACACAGACAAAGAGCATGCTGGGAGACAAAAATAAATGGACTGCCCAGGGAAAGATTAAAAGTCAAGTTACAGTTTCAAAAACTGATCTGCATGTTGTTAAGAAATAACTTGAATGACACAGGACTGAGTAGCCTTGAGATCTACACTGTGAAAACTAACAAGAGAAAAGTAAATTGTCTTGATGAAGGGTCTCGGCCCAAAATGTCGACAGTGCTTCTCCTATAGATGCTACCTGGCCTGCTGTGCTCCACCAGCATTTTGTGTGTGTTGCTTGAATTTCCAGCATCTGCAGATTTCCTCGTGTTTGCAAGAGAAAAGCAATATGGCTTACACTAGAAGTGAATGGGAAATTATATAAAATGGAACTGGACACTGGCTTGACTGTTTCTGTCATTCCACAAAATAAGTTTGAATGGCATTTCAAAGATACTGAACTGAAGCCTGCAAATATCCAACTAAGAATTTATACTGGAGAAAAGATAACTCCTGTGGGAATGACATTCCTAACATCTGGCTTGTATGTGGTAAAACAGGAGGGAAGGCATTATGGGGTGATGATTGGGTGAGACAACGACAACCTGATTGAAGATCCATCCACCATTTGCATACCACATCCCCTGCAATAGAATCACCTGAAAGCGAATTAAGAAGGGTGCTGGATGAAGCCAGAGCAATGTTCAAAGATGGTACTGGAAAGCCCAAAAACATCAAGGGTAAAGTAGTATTAAATGAAAATGCCACACTCAAGATTTACAAAGCCCATCCAGTTCCTTATGCCATCCATGATTAAATAGCCAGTAAACTAGATTGCATAGAAACTGAAAGAATTCTTTCCTAGATTGAGTAGAGACGCCAGTGGTCCCAGTAGTCAAAAAGAATGGATCTGTTAGGATCTTTGGCAATTTTAAGGGCACCATCAATTCAGTACTGAAAGTAAATCAATACCTTCTGCCCAGGATAGAGGATATCTTTACAAACCTTTCTGGAGTGAAACACTTCAGCAAAGTGGACTTAGCTGAGGCCTTCCGACAGATGAAGATGGAAGAAGAGTTCATAGTGTTTCTCATCGTAAACACTCACAAAAGGCTTTATCACTATATTTTCAGCTTATTTTAAGTAGCAACCGCACCTGCACTCCGGCAGGTAGGTATGGACCAGGTTTGGCAAGGCTGCCCAGGCACTCAATACTACCTCAATGACATCATTGTTACTAGTGAGGAGGACAAGGAATATCTCCAAGATCTCAGGACAGTGTTAAAAAGATTAGAAGATTATGAGCTCAGAGCATAACACAATAAGTGTGAATTCTTTCAACCAAGCATCACTTACTGTGGTCAGGAAGAAATGGCAATGGAGAAAGCAATGTCAGGTGGCTTTCCAAAAGGTGAAGGAAATCTGACACTGTACTCACACATAATGATTCACATCATCCAGTGAAGCTTGCCTGTGATGCCTCGCCTTATGTTCTAGACAAATATTGTCAAATGTTATGAGTGATGAAAGTGAATTCTCCATATCCTTTGCATCACATTTCCTTATTGCTGCAGAGAAAAATTAAGCACAGATTTACAGAGAGGCTTTGAGTCTGGTTTGGGGTGTAAAACATTTCAACCAGCACCTGTGTGAGAGGGAGTTCACCCTCAGTACTGATCAGCAACCAGTAGTGTCCACTTTGAATCCACAGAAGAGTGTTCCACTAACAGCAGCAGCATGAATGCAGAGATGGGCTCTGGTTCTTCCATGACACAATTATAAGACTGAGTTCAAGATGGCAACTAATCATGGAAATACTGATGGATTGTCTCGTTTGCTCTTGGAGAAGGCAGTACCTGAGCAATTTACAGTTTTGTAAAGCTGCAACATAACTTCCTGACTTTTAATCTCAGTGCCTTGACTAATAAAGGCAAACATACCATATGCCTTCTTAACATGTGCAGCCACTTCCAGGAAGTTATGAACTTGGACTCCAGATTCCTCTGCTCATCAATACTGTTAAGGATCTTGCCCTTAACAGTGTACTGTCTCTTTACATTTGACCTCCCAACATGCAAAACTTCACATATGGCTGGATTAAACTCCATCTGCCATTTCTTAACCTATATCTGCAGATGATCTATATTCCATTATATTCTTCTACACTATCCACAACACCATCATATTTTGTATTATCTGCAAACTTACTAACCCACCCATCTACGTTTTCATCCAGGTCATTTATGCACAAAACAAACAGCAGGGGCTCAGCACAGATCTCTGCAGAACACCATTAATCAGGGATTTCCATCTAGAATAAGTCCCTTGGACCACTACCCTCTGTCTTCTATGGGCAAGCTAGTTCTGAATCTAAATGACAAATTCACCGCAGATCCCAAGCATCTTAATCTTCTGGATGAACCTCCCATGAGGGATCTTGTCAAACGCCTGACTAAAACCGATGTGTGTGTCACTAAAATCCATGTAGACAACATCCACAGCTCTGCCTTCATCAATCACCCTTGTCACCTCAGCAAAAAATGCACTCAAGTTAGTAAGACACAACTTGCACCGTATAAAGTCTAGCTTGCTCTCCCTAATTAGGCCATGGCTTTCCAAATGTTCAAGAAACCTACTTGCTCACAAGAGAAACATAAATTGTATACTTATATTACAATAAAACATAATTCAAGCAAAGAGAAAGTTTATTTTAGTGCAAAGAGACCAAAGTGATCATAATATTGCTGAACAGGTCAAACCAGTTGGTTCAATAACTGACTGGTGGAAGATAGTTGTTCCAGAAACCAGTAGTGTGGCACTGCAGGCTTCTGTACCTCCTACCTGATGGTAGCAGTGAAGGGATGGCATGGATTGGATGGTGGAGGTCTTTGATAATGGATGCTGCCTTCTTGATGCAGCACCTTGTGTAGACATTACTTATGGTGGGGAGGGATTTGCCCTGATTTACTGAGCAGATTCCACTCATTGCTGCAGCTTTTTACATTCTCGTGCATTCGAGTTGCCATATCAGATCATGATGCAACCGATCGGGATGCTTTCAACAGTATAACTGTACAAGTTTGTTAGTGTGTTCAGTGACAAGTCAAACCTGATAAGAAAGTAAATATACTGGCATGTATTAAGATTGTATTAATACGCCTAGTCCAGGACAACTCATCTGATATACTAACGCCCAATAATTTAAAGCGGCTGGTGTCCCAGTGTAGACCAGTACATTTTCACCCACATTCTCCTTCCCAAAATCAGCAAACAGCTCTTTCGTGTCGCTGACAATAAGCAAGAGATTGTTGTTAAAGCACCACTCAACCACGTAACCTGACCTGCTCCAATAAGCTAACTCAGGACCACCCGTGATTCCTTCAACAGTGGTGTCATCAGCAACTTTGAATGTGGCATTGGAACTGTACTTAGCATACAGTTACAGTATGTGTGCACTTGAACACAAGACACTACAGCACAGGCTCTTTGGCCCTCAATGTTGGCCAACCTTTTCAAAGATCAGCTTAACCCTACCCTCCTATATAGCTCTCAAATTTTTAATATTTTTTATGTGCCTGTCTAGGAGTTTATTAAATGCCACTCATGTATCTGCCTTTAGGACGAAGCCTGGTGGGGCATTTCACGCATCCACTCTCTCTGTATAAAGAACTTACCTCAGCCATTCCCCTTTCCAATCACTTTCCAATCGTCCAATCACTGTATAATTATATCCCATTGTATTAGTTGGAACTGAAAACAATATCCCAAGTGTGGTCTAACCAGAGTTTTATAGAGCTTTAAAGTTATGGGAAAAAGTTCCCGACTATCCACTCTGTCTATGCCTCTTAGCATCTTGTGCGCCTCTATCAAGTTACTTCTTAGCCTCTGTAACTTCAAAGGGAAAAGCCCTAGCTTGCTCAACCTATCTTCATGAAACATGACCTCTAGTCCAGACAGCATCCTGGTAAATCTCCAAAGGTTCTGTATCCTCACTATATTGAGATGACCAGAACTGAAAATAATATTCCACATGTGGTCTAACCAGAGCTTATAGAGCTGCAAACTTATCTCGTGGCCCTTGAACTTAATCCCTCAACTAATGAAAGCCAACACATCATACGCCTTCTTTAAAACCTTATCAACTTCCGGGGCAACTTTGAGGGATCTATGAACATGGACTCCAAGATTTCTCTGTTGGTCCACACTATGAAGAATTTTGCCATTACCCCTGTATTCTGCCTTCAAATTTGTCCTTCCAAAATGAATCATTTTACACTTTTCTAAGCCCAGGATCAGCACCCCATCACTATGTGTTATGGTCCGGTCCGGAGCCCACATTTGGGGTCTTGATCCGGTCCGTGGACTCCGGACACCGGGCCTTATAGCTGTCCCTCCTTTTGCCCTTGAGTCCAATTATTCACACCTGTGGATCATCGTGGCTTGTTGGGGCTCAAGGAGACACATCTGATGTCCATCGGCTGGCGGTGTATACAGGGGGCTCTGCTACTGAGTGGAGTTGGGGGGGTTGTCCTGCCTATCTTGCTTACCCTATTCCTCTGGTTGCCCTGGCTTGGAGTTCCCCTTGTTAAAGATGAATTATTCGAGTAAGTCTGGCAGTCACCCTGGACCTAGTTCCCTTCCTATCTCTTGCAGCCGACAGGTTGTGCCCCGCTACCTACCCAGGTGTCCCGTGACCTGCCCAGGCCCCTGTGTTCCTGCCTGGGAGGTCCGGGCCCTGCCTAGGAGTTAGGCAGCCCACCCAGTGAACTCTTAGATCCTGCCTGAACTCTGGGATCCTCCTTGTCTGCCTGAAATCTGGGATCCTTCTTGCCTGCCTGAACTCTGGGATCCTCCCAGAACCCCAGAATCACCTTGAACATCACGTCCCTCATGCACACCATGGTCACCACATCTTGTCTATCGTTTAGTTGTTCCCGTCCTACCCCTAGTACTCCAGTGCCTGCATCCTGCACTTGGGTCCAGCCTCCTGCCTCCTTATGACACTATGTTCAGGTGCTCCTTTTTCTGGATGCATGGGTCTCACCTGTCTTACTTCTTCCAACACCAGTGTTGAGATCCAGATGTAGAGAAGGTACTCCCTGAAGGAAGGCTTGCTCTGGAAATCAATCAGCAGAACATAGGAGAAGAGCCAGAGGAAGCCAAAATAAGCCAGCACATTCCAATAAAATACCACCACTGGAGCTGTGTAGAATGCTCTCAACTGCTGCCAACAGGACAAAGGCTTTGTGTCCTGCTCATTGCTGCAAACAAACCAGAATTTCAAAGTTCAAATATCAATGTAAATTTATCATCAAAGTAGATTTACATCACCATATACAATCCTGAGATTCATTTTCTTGCAGGCACACTCAATAAATCCATTAACCATAATAGAATCAATGAAAGACTGCACCTAACAGGCCAGACAAAAAACTGCAAATACAAGAAGAAGAAATAATGATAAAGGAATAAGCAATAAATATCTAGTTCATGAGATGAAGGGTCCTTGAGGTGAGTCCAAAGGTTGTGGGAATAGTTCAGTGATAGGGCATGTGAAATCGAGTGAAATTATCACCTTTGGTTCATAAGCCTGATGGTTGAGGGGTAATAACTGTTCCTGAAGCTGGAGGTGTGAGTGGAAGTGTACAGATAAAATTTACATGGATGCTGCCTGTACTTGAGGACCTGAGTTATAGGGAAAAGGCTGAATAGGTTAGGACTTTATCCATTGCAGCATGGGAGAATAAGCAGAGATTTGATAGAGGTATACCACTCAATTTTGTCTTGATAGGGCTAACGCAAGCGGCTTTTTTCACTGAGATTGGGTGAGACTAGAACTAGAGGTCATGGGTTAAGTGAAAGGGGAAATGTTGAGGAGGAATTTGAGGGGGAATTTCTGGTGAAAGTGTGAAATGAACTGCATGATGAAATGGTGGATGCTGGTTCGATTTTAACATTTAAGTTTAAAAAGTTGAGAAAATCTGCAGATGCTGCAAATCTAAAGCATCACAAAATCCTGGAGGAACTCAGCAGCCCAGGGCAGCAGCTATGGAAAAGAGTAAACAGTCTACATTTCGGGCCAGGACCCTTTAACGGGACTTATGGATGCATCATGGTCACATCCTTCAAAAAAAGGCAACATCTTTCATCAGAGATGCTCAACATTTAGGCAACACCACCTTCTCATAGCCACTATTAGACAGGGGGCACAGAAGCCTGAAGTTCCACATCATCATGTTCAAGAACAGTTAATTCCCTTCAACCATTCGGTTCTTGAACTAAGCAGCACAACCCTAATCACTGTCTTAGTATAGGAAAAGTGTGATCACTTGGAACTAAAATGGATTGTACTTATTGTGTTCTTTCCATCTTGTAAAAACTATATTTAATTTGTATTTAATCCATATTAAGTGAATATATAAGTGAGTGCTGCTTATCTGATGCCATATGCCTGTGATAATGCTGCATGCAACTTTTTCAATACACCAGTGCATACAACCATAAAGTTGACTTTTTGGCATTGTTTTTACTTGTACTGGTGTTGATTTTGCTGAGGTCAGTATGGCTTTTTACCCAACGGCCAACCACCCTTCTTGGACGTAGAATAGTTACGTGGCTGCAGCAAACTGGATGTTTCTTAGTCTTGTTCCCACTGAAGAAGCTGACATCAAAGAATGGAGCAGCAAGCTATTTACAAATATGACTACTGAGGCTCATGCAAAGGCAATGGATGACCTTTTTGGCCCTATGGCTACTGTTGCGGTTGCCAATGTACAGGAAAGATGCCTTCTTCCTGAGGACCAAACAGGTGATGCTCTCAGCACTGAGCAAGCGGCTCAGTGTGGGTGGGACCATTCTGCTGCTGGACTCTCTGGAGGCCACAGCACAGAGGACTCTCAGTCCTTGGGGAAGATGCCTCCAAAATCCTCTCCTCCTCCCACCAGCTATCATGTGGAGAGCAGGAGCTGGAAGTACAGGTGACAGCCTACCATGTCGTTTAGACCTGGGACAGAGCATGGCGACAAGGAGGTGGGATATGTTTGAAAGAAAAGCCACAAACTCTGCACAGACCCTTGGGGCACGGGGAGCAGTCTGTCCATGGAACGAGAGGAGTTACGGAGCACGAAGACTTTCCAGTGAGAGTACAGAAAGTGTCCTCAAGGACGAACTGCACTGGCAAAGAACCAGGGGCACTGTCTTGGGAATTACACACAGCTCCCAGTGACAAGAACCAGCCATGTGCTCTTTAGGGTTTGCCCATCTTTTATCAGAAAGTTATGAGAGTTAGAACACAGAGTGTACAGTGCTATTCGATGTTCCTGGGTCTGACTACATTCCTGTGGATAAGAAATGTAGAAAATGAATGCCAGGGCTTCTGGAGGAACAGAAAGATTGGGATAATAAAGGAGGGACCTTGGGATTCAAGTCCTTATTTTCCTGTAAGTGGCAACATAGATAGAAAAAGTTGTGAAGGCATACAGCAGGCTTGACTGCATCATAGAATTTAGAAGATGTGATGTTATGTTGCAACGTTACAGAACACTTGTTAAGCTGCACCTGACTAATGAGTATAGTTCTGGTCACTGCCCTACAGGAGGATGAAGGACTTTGGTTATGCTTGTGCTTGTTTTCCCTGGAGCAAACGAAAAAGGGTTACATATTCAGAATCTTTTTCCCATGGTATGGTATCAAAAAGAAGATGGCTTAAGATTAAGGCGAGAGGAAAATCTTAAAAATAGTTTAAAAGATTACTTTTATTTATAATGTGTACATCAAAACATACAGTGAAGCGTGTTGTTTTGCATCAATGACCAACACAGCAGAATGAAGCTAGGGCTCACAATGGTTCTGGTGCCAAAATAGCTTACTTGTAACTCACTCATCCTAACCTGTATGCCTTTGGAACATGCAAGAAAACTGGAGGACGTGGAGGAAATGCACTCAGTCACAGAGAGAACATTCGTACCCCTTACAGGCAGCAGCAGGGTTTGAACCCCAGTCTGTGTTCGGTGATGCTGTAAAGTGATTGCGCTAAATAGTACTGTAACATGCCACTTAAGTAGTGGGATTTAAAAAGAAAGTTAGTTTTACATTAGTTCCCAGAGATGGTGGAGTCATATCCAGTTACTAGACCATAAGACCATACGACATAGGAGTAGAATTAGGGCATTTGGCCCATCAAGTCTACTCCTTCATTCAATCATGGCTGATCCTTTATCCTCATCCTCAACCCCACTCCCCGGTCTTCTGCCTGTAACCTTTGATGCCATGTGCGATCAAGAGCCTATCAATCACTGCCTTAAATACACCCAACGACCTGGCCTTCACAGCTGCCTGTGGTAACAAATGCCACAAATTCACCACCCTCTGGCTAAAAAAATGTCTCCACATCTCTGGTTTAAATGGATGCCCTTCTATCCTGAGGCTGTGCCCTCTTGTCCTAGACTCCCCCACCATGGGAAACATTCTTTCCACATTTAATCTGTCTAGGCCTTTCAAAAGGTTTCAATGAAATCCCTCCTCATCCTTCTAAATTCCAGCGAGTACAGGCCCAGAGCCATCAAACATTCTTCTTATGATAACCCTTTCATTCCTGGAATCATCCTTGTGAACCTCCTCTGAACCCTCTCCAATGCTAGTACATCTTTTCTTAGATGAGCTCAAAACTGTTCACTCAAGGTGAGACCTCACCAGTGCCTTATAAAGCCTCAGGATCACATCCCTGCTCTTGTACCCTAGACCTCTTGAAATGAGTGCTAATGTTGCATTTGCCTCTTCACCACTGACTCTACCTACAAGTTAACCTTCAGGGTGTTCTGCACAAGGACTCCCAAGACCCTTTGCATCTCAGATTTCTGGATTTTCTCCTTGTTTAGAAAATAGTCTGTATATTTATTTCTACTACCAAGGTGCATGATCGTGCACTTTCCAACATTGTATTTCATTTGCCACTTTCTTGCCCATTCTCCTAATCTGACTCAGTCCTTCTGTTTCCTCAACACTACCTGCCTCCACCAATCTTTGTATCATCTGGAAACTTGGCAACAAAGCCACCTATTCCATCACGTAAATCACTGATACACACCATAAAAAGAAGCAGTCCCAACACCGACCCCTGTGGAACATCACTAGTCACTGGCACCCAACCAGAAAAGGATCCTTTTATTCCACCTCACTGCCTCCTACCAATCAGCCAATGTTCTAACCATGCCAGTAACTTTCCTGTAGTACCATGGGCTCTTTACTTACTAAGCAATCTCATGTGTGGCACCTTGTAAAAGGCCTTCTGAAAGTCCAAATATACAACATCCACTGCATCCCCTTTCTCTATCCTATTTGTAATCTCCTCAAAGAATTCCAACTGGTTTGTCAGGCAAGATTTTTCCTTAAGGGAATCAAACTGACTTTGTCCTGTCTTGTCCTGTGTCACCAAGTACTTCATAACCTCATTCCTAACAATTGACTCCAACATCTTTTCAAGCACCGTGTCCAGGCTAACCGGTCTATAATTTCCTTTTTGCTGCCTTCCTCCTTTCTTAAAGAGTGCTGTGACATTTGTAATTTTCCAGGCCTCTGGCACCACGCCAGAATCCAATGGTTTTTGAAAGATCATTACTAATACCTTCACAACCTCTACCTCTCTTTCAGAACCCTAAATGCAGGTCCGGGTGACTTACATACCCTTAGGTCTTTCAGCTTTTTGAGCACCTTCTCCCTTGTATAGGCAGGTGTATGAGATTGTGTGGGATCCGCGATTAGCCATGATGAAATGGCAGAGGGCACTCGATGGGCTGAATGGCCTAATTCTGCTCCTACGTCTTCTCAAAGAATTCCATCAGGCAAGATTTTCCCCAAAGGAAAGCATGCTGATTTTGTCCTATCTTGTCCTGTGTCACCAAGTACTCTGTAACCTCATCCTTAACAATTGACTCCAACATCTTCCCAACCTGAGATCAGACTAACTGGTCTAAAATTTCCTTTCTGCTGTCTTCTTCCTTTCTTGAAGAGTGGAGTGACATTTGTAATTTTCCAGTCCTTTGGCACCAAGCCAGAGTCCATTGGGTTTTGAAAAATCATTACTAATGCCTCCACAATCTCTACCACTACTTCTTTCAGAACCCTAGGGTGCCCGGGTGACTTATGTACTCTTAGGTCTTTCAGTTTTGAGAGCACCTTCTCCCTTGTAATAGGCCTATGCTTAGGCCACACTTAGACCCCCTCAGTTTGCCTATCAGCCCCGACTAGGAGTTAAGGATGCCATAGTCCACCTGCTGAACCATGTCTACGCCCACCTGGACAAGCCAGCGAGCACTATGAGGGTCATATTTTTTGACTTCTCCAGTGCGTTCAACACCATCCGCCCTGCTCTGCTGGGTGAGAAACTGACAGTGATGCAGGTGGATGCTTCCCTGGTGTCATGGATTATTGATTACCTGACTGGCAGACCTCAGTACATGCGCTGGCAACACTATGTATCAGACAGAGTGGTCAGCAGCACTGGGGCTCCACAGGGGACTGTCCTGTCTCCCTTTCATCTTCACCATCTACACCTCGGACTTCAACTACAACACTGAGTCTTGCCATCTTCAGAAGTTTTCTGATGACTCTGCCATAGTTGGGTGCATCAGCAAGGGAGATGAGGCTAAGTACAGGGCTACGGTGGGAAACTTTGTCACATGGTGTGAGCAGAATCATCTGCAGCTTAATGTGAAAAAGACTAAGGAGCTAGTGGTGGACCTGAGGAGGGTTAAGGCTGGGTGACCCCTGTTTCCATCCAATGGGTCAGTGTGGACATGGCGGAGGATTACAAATACCTGGGGATACGAATGGACAATAAACTGGACTGGTCAAAGAACATTGAGGCTGTCTACAAGAAGGGTCAGAGCCGTCTCTATTTCCTGAGGAGACTGAGGTCCTTTAAAATCTGCCAAACGATGCTGAGGATGTTCTACGAGTCTGTGGTGGCCAGTGCTATCATGTTTGCTGTTGTGTGCTGGGGCAGCAGGCTGAGGGTAGCAGACCCCAACAGAATGAACAAACTCATCCGTAAGGCCAGTGATGTTGTGGGGGTGAAACTGGACTCTCTGACGGTGGTGTCTGAAAAGAGGATGCTGGCCAAGTTGCATGCCATCTTGGACAATGACTCCCATCCACTCCATAATGTACTGGTTAGGCACAGGAGTACATTCAGCCAGAGTCTCATTCCACCGAGATGTAACACTGAGCGTCATAAGAAGTCATTCCTACCTGTGGCCATCAAACTTTACAACTCCTCCCTCGGAGTGTCAGACACCCTGAGCCAATAAGCTGGTCCTGGACTTATTTCCACTTGGTACGATCAACATTATTATTTAATTATTTATGCTTTTATATTGCTATATTTCTTCACTATTCTTGGTGTGGCTGTAATGAAACCCAATTTCCCTCGAGATCAATAAAGTATGTCTGTCTGTGTGTCTGTCTGTAACTGCACTCACTTCTCTTCCCTCACACCATTAAACATCTGGCACACTGTTAGTGTCTTCCACAGTGAAGACTGGTGCAAAATACTCAATTAGTTCATCTGCCATCTCCTTGTCCCCTGCTATTATTTCTCCGGCCTCATTTTCTACTCGTCCTATATACGTGTTTCTCTTATTTTTTACATTCTTTTCCCTTCTAATGATTATTTTTGTTGCTCTCTGTAGGTTTTTAAAAGCTTCTGAGTCCTCTATCTTCCCACTAATTTTTGCTTTGTTGAATGCCCCCTCTTTTGATTTTACATTAGCTTTGACTTCCCTGGTCAGCCACAGTTGTACTATATTGCTGTAACCTTGGACATTCAGCTTGCAACTACAAACATCCTTCAGCCGTGATTCAGAGATAACCAAAACATCATACCTAACAATCTGTAGTAGTGCAACAAGATTATCCACCTTATTTCTTATACTCCATGCATTGAGATACCACACTTCAGGTACTGTATTTGATTCTGCATCCCTAATACACTGATGCTCAATTTTGTCCTGTAGTCGGCCTACCCTTCCTGACAGTCTATCTTTGCTATCTTTGCTTTTTTACCATCCGTCCTATCCTGGGTCCCTTCACTCCGGTTCCCATATCCCCTGCCAAATTAGTTTAAACCCTCTCCAACTGCTCTCAAGAATATCAGACCCACTTGGGTTCAGGTGCAAGCTGTCACTTTTGTACAGGACATACCTCTCCTAGAAGAGATCCCAATGATCCAAGAATCTGAAGTCCCGCTCCATGCACCAGCTCTCAGCCACGCATTTATTTGCCAAATCATCCTGTTTCTGCCCGCACTGGCATATGGCACAGGTAGCAATCCAGAAATTAATGCCCTGGAGGTCCTGCTTCTCAGTTTTCTGCCCAGCTCTCTAAATTCTTTTCTCAGGATCTCTTTGCTTTTCCTTCCTATGTCATTGGTACCAACATGTATCAGGACATCAGACTGCTCTCTCTCTCCCTTCAAAATGCTGTGGATGTGATCTGTGACGACCCTGACCATTGTACCTGGAAGGTAACATAACTTCCGGGTGTCCCGTTCACGTCCACAGAATCTCTTATCTGTTCCTCTGATTCGAATTAAAACAGTTGGTCACTGGGGTATCCTCTTTCGGACAGAGCGAAGGTACTCGAGCAGGCAAAATATTATTCTAAAGCCAAGTCGCTTTGGTCTGAGACCTCCTATTAGGGGAAATGTTATCTATCAAACCCCTTGAGAATCTGATGTCAGAAATAAACAAACAGCAAACACTGAGTCAATCAGCAAATGTACAGCAAATTACTGAGCAATGGCCAGGACTCACTGTATCAGGGCTGGCGGTATGCTGTGCGGAGGTGGTGTTTTAGCAACCAGCTCAGCCTTGCTCTGTGGTGCTTTTTTCCTTTGTTCTTCATGCCTGGAAAGAGAAAATAAACAGATTGTCAGTCAGAATTTAGACCGAGGCTGGAGCTACCTTTGTCAGATTGATTACCCATCATCAGCCTTGCTCTCATTAGAGTCATAGGGTTACATTGTTCCATGCTGACAAAATTGTCTACCTCAGCTACATTTGACTCCTCTCCCTCTAAAGCTTTCCTATCCACATACCTGTCTAAATACCTTTTAAGTTTGTAATTATACCTACCACTGCCACTTCCTCTGGCAGTTCATTCCACTCTCAGTGTGGAAAGATTTAAATCTTTCCTTGCATAATTTAAGCTACTGCACTTCAGTTTTAGATCCCCTTGTCCTGGGAAAAATATTTTGACCATTTATGACCACAATAGTTTTATTAACACCTCTTAGATGCCCTCTCAGGCAACTTTGCTTGAAAGAAAATAATCCCAACCTAGCCAGTCTCTCCTTACAACACCAATCATCCAGTTTTAGCAACATTATCATGATTCTTTTCTGCAAATTTTCCAGTTTAATCATGCCTTTCCAATAGCTGGGTGACTGGAATATTCTGTCTGTATTCTCAACAATGTCTTGCACATTAGTACCATGATGTCGAGCTCTTGTACCTGATGCACTAGGTAAGCTCTGGACTCATGACTGTGCCTTCAGTAGATCCATTCCAGAGTGTGTCTGTGCAGGGGAAGAGAGTGTAGTTTCCTGAGATATTGTACATTTGCAGGTAGGTAGATAGGGGTTGTAAGAGAGAGTGTGTGTGTGAGAGAGAGAGTGTGTGTGTGAGAGAGAGTGAGAGTGTGAGAGAGAGAGAGAGTGTGAGAGAGAGAGAGAGTGTGAGAGAGAGAGAGAGAGTGTGTGAGAGAGAGAGAGAGAGTGTGAGAGAGAGAGAGAGTGTGAGAGAGAGAGAGAGTGTGAGAGAGAGAGAGTGCGTGAGAGAGAGTGCGTGAGAGAGAGTGCGTGAGAGAGAGTGCGTGAGAGAGAGTGTGTGTATATGAGAGTTAACATTAATTGGAAATGGCTCAAATCCCCATTAACACACCCTCTTAGGACAACTCCCTCTTAGCATACCTTGCAAATAGCTCAACATCTCATTAATATTCATTGGGAATGTATTGACACTCCATCACCCCATTACCATTCCTTGAGAATGGATTGACACCCCAATAACATTCCATCTAAATGGGTCAACTCCCCATTAATACCCCTTGGGAATGGTTCAATACACTATTAACATTCCTTGGAACTATGTCAACACTCCAACAGTATTCCTTGGAAATGGGTCAACACCCCATTAACTTTCCTTGAGAATGGATTGACACCCCAATAACATTCCATCTAAATGGGTCAACTCCCTATTAATACCCCTTGGGAATGGTTCAATACACCATTAACATTCCTTGGAACTATGTCAACACTCCAACAGTATTCCTTGGGAATGGGTCAACACCCCATTAACTTTCCTTGAGAATGGATTGATACCCCAATAACATTCCATCTAAATGGGTCAACTCCCTATTAATACCCCTTGGGAATGGTTCAATACATCATTAACATTCCTTGGAACTATGTCAACACTCCAACAGTATTCCTTGGGAATGGGTCAACACCCCATTAACATTCCTTGAGAATGAATTGACAACACAATAGCATTCCATCTAGATAGGTCAACATCCCATTAGCACTCATCAGGAATGTGTTATCACCTCATTAGCATTCCTTTGGGGTGGATATCATCCTATTAGCATTCCTTGGGAATATGTCAACACTGCATTAGCATTCCTAGGGAATGGGGCAACTCCAGCTCACATTAACCAGGAATAGTTTTTCTGCCCGAAACATCAACTCTTTATTGCTTTCTATATATGCTGCCTGTCCTGCTGAGTCCTCCAGTATTTTGTGTGCATTACTCTGGATTTCCAGCATCTGCAGAATTTCTTGTGTCTATCCATTGACTATTATTCCTAAAGCACTGGGTATATTCAAAGCAAAATTTGACAGGGTCTTGATTAGTCAGAGTGTCAAAGGTTATGGACAGATGGAAGGAAAATGGGGTTGAGAGGGGTAATACATCAGCCATGATAGAATGGTGGATTAGACTTCATGGGCTATATGGCCTGATTGTGCTCCGCTATTTTATGGTCTAAATTAAGCTGTCAGGTTTCTCTCAGTTAAAGGATAGGCATCCTGCTACGAATCACTGTGTCTTTATTTCAGCTTATGCTCTCCACGCTATGAACTATGGAGGGGAGAGAATCGCCCCATCACTCTGCTAGCCAAGCTCCATCTGGCATCTCATTAGGTAGCCACGCCCTCCCACAAATGCTATTTCCAGTTCCTGCATCTTCATTTCTGGCCTTAGAGCAAGTAGTGAAGAGCACCCTATCCATCACCAGCTCTGCTCAGATCTCCAGGCCAAAGAAAATGATGTGGAGGGACTGAGACAGGCAGAGGCAGATTTGTAAGAGTGATCAGACTCTTACCTGAAAGTGATGAGCTTTGAGTAGATGATGGGCCAGAGTACCAAGCATAGAAGCACCTGCCAAGTATGTGTGTCTACAGAGAGCTCCCCCCACCAGATTTTGGTCAGTAAGTCCTGCAGAGAGAGAGAGAGAAAAAAACAATCAGGTGTTGTTAAAGTGGAAAAAGTGTAGCTACCAACAAGAGTTAGCATCATGCCACAGGGCCCACTGGCAGTATTTATCAAAAACAATGATAGGGATAATTATTAATTAATAATACTGATTAACCAATAACTAATTGATGGGAGGGCAGAATGAAAGAGTTGTCTGAGAAAGAAATGGAGAGCAGCAGCTTCAGGGCAGTGGGACGTGTAAAGTCATCACAAAGATACTGCTCTTCTCCCAGTTCACACAAGAACAGCAGAGCTCTGGATAGCATTAGGGTGAACAAGTTGAGCGCAGACCATAGGAGCTTTCAATCAGTTGCTGCACTTCCACCGTGAACCGCTTCACAAACTCAGCACCCACTCAGTGAACCAGATGCAAGTCAGACCTGAACACCTCCATGTGCCATGAACTTCTTGCTGTCAGCTTCCAATGCCAGGCGCAAGCATGTGGCTTTTCCCCAGGTCGAAGAAACCCGAACCAGCAGCTTCTGTGCACGCTTGGCATGTTTCCTGTAGCATTTGCTGAAAAGCCCTTTGGTCAAAGAGAGGAGAGTAATTACACAAATCAGAGAACAATATTCTGAGACTATCATAGTCATTCCTGATGTGGAGATTGATGGCAATATAGCCCAGTCAGATCAGAATGGATACTTCCAACAAGGCAGGTGTGAGCTCTCAACTCAGCACTTTTTAAAAAATGTACATGTTGCTGTATCTGTCATTTACTGGTGATTTCCAGAAGAGGGCTAGCCAACACCAAGATGTTGAGACTTAAAGAATGATGCAAAGTTGGGCTTTGGCACATTTGCTTACACAAGCATTTTTATTTCAGGTTTCACAAGGATGACATGGGATACTGGTGCTCTGGTGAACAAAAAAAGAGAAGGCCTTGGGGAAGTATGAGTACCTGGCATCAAAAGAATTCCAGGTGGATTAAATGGGGAAGGACAAAAGGAGCAGGGGATAGTTTTGGCAGAGAAAATTAAGGAGAATCCAAACAAATGTTTTTTTCTATATTTCTATATATGTATTTCTAAACAATTTTTTTTCTATATTAAGAAAAAAAGAGTAACTTGGGAGAGATTAGAAGAATGTATAATTTTTCCTATTTTGTACTGTGGAGAAAGACAACTAGACTTTGAAATGAGTTATTTAATGGTGGTTCCTTGGAGATAGTCCGCATTACTGTGGAGGAGGTACTAGAAGTCCTAAAACATATGCAGGTAGATAATTCACTAGGGGATGACCAGGAATATCCAAAAACACTACTGGAACCTAGAGAAGAAATTGCAGGAGCTGCCGCTGGTGAATCTGAAATTTATTGCTATGGATGGGCTGTACAGGCAAAGTCTTTGAGTATATTTAAAGTAGGGATGATAGGTTCTTGATTAGTAAGGGTGTCAAAGGTTATGGGGAGAAGGCAGGAGAATGTGGTTGAGAGGGATAGTAAATCAGTATTGATGGAGTGGGCTGAATGGCCTAATTCTGCTCCTAAGTCTTTTAGTCTTATGGCTGAGATATATGCATCATTGTTAGTGATGGATGAAATGACGGTAGGTATGCCATGCTTTTATTTAAGAAGGGCTGCAAAGATAAACCTGGGAACAATAGGCCTGTAAGCCTGACATCTATAGTAGGTAAGTTACTAGACAGAATTCTGAGGTATAAGATATACAAGCATGTGTTGGTTCGGAATAGTTAGTATTTCTTTGTGTATGTGAGATATGATCTCACCATCTCACCAATTTGACAGATCACTTTGAAGAAGTAACCAAGAAGGTCAATGAGAGAAGGCTGGTAGACATAACCTAGCTAGACTTGCACGATAGACTGCTATGGAACATTAGATTGCATGGAATGCAGAGAGAGCTAGCTAACTGGCTGCATGGCAGGAAGCAGTGGTTGATTATGGAAGGTTGTTTTTCGACAAAAGGCAGGTGACAAGTGATGTTCACCAAGCATCAGAGCCAGGCTCACTGCCATTTGAAATCTATGGACAAGAAGCAACAAGGCATGGTTAGTAAGTTTGCGGATGACACTAAAATAGGAGGTGTTCTAGACAGTGAAGATGGTTATCAAGATTTACAGAGAGATCTTGATCAGATGTTTATTTGGGCCAAAGAATGGCAGATGAAGTTTAATTTGGATATGTGTGAGGCATTACATTTTGGGAAGACAAATAAGAGTGGGACCCTGGAGAGTGTTGTAGAACAGAGCAACTGGGAGTACAAGCACATGGTTCCCTGAAAGTGGCGCTGCAGGTAGATACAGTAGTGAAAGAGATCGCATTTGGAATATTGTGTTCAATTTAGGTCACAAATATGAAAGATGCCATTTAGTTGGAAAGAATGAAGACATGATTACAAAGAAGTTGCTATGTACCAAGATACTGAGATGTAGAGAGAGTCTGAGCAGGCTGTGACTTTATACATTGCATTGTAGGACAATAAGTGCTGATATTATGAAGGTGTATGAAATAATGATGGGCATAAACAGCATGAATCTGATATGTCTATCCATGGCAACACCCATTTTAATTCCACTTCCCAATCCCAATTCGATATGTCCATCCATGGCAAGTGGTCACTCATTTTAGTTCCACTTCCCTTTCCTATTCTGATATGTCCATCCAAGGCCTCTTTCATTGTTGTGATGAGGCCACACTCAGGTTGGAGGAACAACATCTTATCTTCTGTTTGAGTAGCCTCCAACCTGATGGCATGAACATCGATTTCTCAAACCTCCAGTAATACTTTCCCCCACCTTCACCATTTCCCATCTCCTTTTCCCTCCCTCACTTTTTCTCCTTGCTTGCCCATCACTTCCTTCTTGAGCTCCTCTTCCCTTTGAACTTTCTTTCATGACCTTCTGTCTCTCTCACCAATCAACTTCCCAGCTCTTTATTCATCCCACCCCCTCCAGGTTTCACCTATCAGCTGGTGTTTCTCTTCCTCCCCCCCCCCCCCCCACCACTTTTCAAATCTACTCCTCAGTTTTTTTACTCCTCAGAAGAAAGGGAAGGGGGATGAGCACCAGTGGGAGGTGGTGGGCAGGTATGGAGATAAGGTGAGAGGGGGAAATTGGAATGAGAATCCATGCCTTTTGGTTAGATATATGGAGCAGTCCATGTTGGAGGCTTACACCGGTAGCATCCCCCAACTTTTCCTAGGCTACATCAACAACTGCATTGGGGCAGTGTTCCTCCCCACTGATCTCCCTCCTGTTACATATCCTTGCAAGCGGAACAAATGCCATACCTACCCCTACACCTCCTCCATCACTATCACTCAGGGCCCCAAAACAACCCTTCCAATGAGGTGACACTTCCCCTGTAAGTCTGTTGGAATCACCTATTGTATCCGATGCTCCCGGTGTGGCTTCCTGTTTATCATTGAGACCCAACGTAGACATAGCATAGGAAATGGGGAGTGACACCGATGTATGCTTGGAACATAGACTGTTTCACGTAGCCAACAAAAAGGCAGGGATTCCTATTCCTGTTTCCCTCGCTCTCTGCTGAATTCCTCCAGCATTTTATGCGTGTTGCTTGGATTTCAAGCATTTGCAGATTTTCTTGTCGCTGATACAAAGTATTCATTTAGGATCTCACCTACATGCTCCATCTCCAAACACATGTTCCCTCAGTTACTGTTGAGTGGCGCTACCCTCTCTCTAGTTATAGACACAAGAAATCTTGAGCAACACATGCAGAACCTACAAAGAGTGGAGGATGCAGTCCAGCCCATCCCAGGCAAAGCTCTCCCCACCAATGAGCACATCTAGATGGAGTGCTCCTGCACCATTCATCATCAGGGACCCCCACCATCCAAGCCATGCTCTCTTCTCACTGCTGCCATCAGGAAGGAGGTACAGGAGCCTCAGGACACACACCACGAGGTTCAGGAACAGTTATTACCCTTCAACCATCAAGTTCCTGAACCAGTGTGGATAACTTCACTCACCTCAACTCTGAACTGATTCCACAATGGACTCACATTTAAGGACTCTATAACTAATGTTCTCAGAATTTATCTATTTATTGCATTTGAGCAGTTTGTCTTTTTTTGTAAATTGGCTGTTTATCAGTCTTTGTGTGTATTTATTCATCTATTCTATTGTATTTCTTTGTTCTATTGTGAATGCCCACAAGAAAATGAATCGCAAGATAGTATACAGTGACATACAGTATATATATTTTGATAGTAAGTTTACATTGAACTTTGAAATGCTGGAGGATCTCAGCAGGTCAGGCAGTATCTATGCAGGGGAATAAACAGGCAATGTATTGGGATGATACACTTTACAGGGGGTTTGGGGGGGGGGGTGAGGAAGTGGGCAGAAGCCAGAAGGAGAAGGGTTGCAGGAGGTGGAGAAGGAAGAGGAAGAGTACAATCTGGCAGGTATTAGGTGAGATCAGGTGAGGAACAAGGCGGGTAGGTAGAGCAAGGGGGTGATGTAAGAAGCTGGGAGGTGATAGCAGGGAGAGATAAATGGCTGAGGTTGGAGGAATCCAATAGGAAGGGACAGTGGACTTTGGAATAAATGGAAACCAGAGGGAGGTGATGTGCAGGTTATGAGGGGGTAGGAGAAGAGTAGGGGCGAGAGGATAACTCGAATGGAGAATTGAAGTGGGGGGGGGGTGGGAACAGAGTGGAGTAGTTACTGGAAGTTAGATAAACTGATGTTTATTCCACCAGGTTGGAGGCTACCCAGACAGAATATGTGTTGTGCCTCCAACCTGAGTTTGGCCTCATCAGGGCAGTAGAGGAGATGGTGGACAGGCATGTCTGAATGGGAATGGGTGCAGCTAGGAGATCCTGCATGATCCATACTTACCTTTATCTATAGCTATCCTATAATTGTGCTCACTGTTCCCTAACTGTTCAACCACAGAAACGTAAGTCACCTGCCAGGTTCATTGTCCGACATTTCCAGTATGGCCTCTCCTCTTGTTGGACTATCTATATAGTGATTGAAGAAACCCTGCTGATTAATTATTGAATTCAAACATTGATGTTCAACAGGATCTGCCCATCCATGTGTGTTGGGGAGTGTCAGCTAACATGAAAGTCCTGCAGGCAGTAGAAAAGGAAAATATTACACTGATCTTCATTGTACGAGGCTTTGAAAATCCACTGGAGTGAGTGCATTTTTCTACAATTAAACAGGCCTTGGTGAGACCATAGCTGTAGCACTGTGGCAGTTTTGGTTTCCTTGCTTCAGAAAGAATTCTCTTGCTATAAAAAGAGTGCAGCAAGTGTTCATCGCCGGATCCCTGGGGTTGTCATATAGAGAGACATTGTGTTGACTAGCTTGTATTCAAGAGAATTAAGAAAAACAAAAGGATTTCTCATTAAAACATCTAAAATTATGACAGGTCTTGATGATGCTTCCTTTCGTTGGGGACTCTACAACAAGGGTGTACATCTTCAGGAAGAAGGAGAAGGCTGAAGGGGTAACTGTGAAGAGGTGAAATGGCTTCACTGAGAAGGTGGGGTAATTGTGGTTTTGTCTCCAATGGAAGATGGCAGAGGCCAAGTCACTGAATCTATTGAAGAAGGTGACAGATGGATTTCTAGACAAGGGTCCGAGAACAGTAGAGTGAAAGAGCATGGGTACAGGCCCTTCAGCCCACAAGTTCATGCTGATCATTGTGCCAGCCCAGCTTGTCCCAATTTCCTGTGTTTGGCCCATATCCCTCTCAGCCCTTCCCCTCCAAGGGCTATCCAAGCTTCAATTATGCTATTGTACCTGCCTCAGCTATTTCATCTGGCACCTTGTCCCTCAGCTAGCTTTTAAATATTTCTCCTCTTTCCCTAAATCTATGCCCTCTAGTATTGGGATCCCCAACCCAGGGAAAAGACTGCTACCATCCATCTTGTCTATGCCTCCCATGATTTTATAAACATCCATAAAGTCATCCTTCATTCTCTTGATCTTCAAGGAATGAAGACCGAGAAAGGTGACTGAGAAATTATACCGAGAAAAGTAACCATAATGATGTTGGTGAATGGCTGGACAGGTTCCAAGGGCAAAGTGTTCCTACTTTCTTTGGAATTCCATTCAAATCATGAATACTTCCATTGGCATTCGGGCTCTCATGACCAGACTATGTAACAATTTCTTCCCCCAAGCTATCAGACTCCTCAACACCCAGAGCCTGGACTGACATCTTACTGCCCTATTGTCTTGTTTACTATATATTGTAATGCCTGCACTGTTTTGTGCACTTTATGCAGTCCTGGGTAGGTCTGTCATCTGGTGTAGTTTTTTTTTCTGTGTTGTTTTTTACGTAGCTCAGTCTAGATTTTGTACTGTGTCATATAACACCATGGTCCTGAAAAGATGTCTCATTTTTTTTCCTCTTTCCCTAAATCTATGCCCTCTAGTATTGGGATCCCCAACCCAGGGAAAAGACTGCTACCATCCATCTTATCTATGCCTCCATCTTGTCTATGTCTCATGTGCCAGCAGTTATGGTCGAAATGACAATAAAAAGTGACTTGATTTGACTTGGTTCTCGAGAGGAGAAGGTGAAGGTTAGGCAACTGCTGGCAGGTGAGCCTGGTGCAGGCTCTCATCTCCTGTCACATCTCAGCACACCCTGAATCATCTGTATGGAGTACTGCACTCAGCCCTGGTTGACCCATTATAAAATGGGTGTGGGGGTTTTGCAGAGGGTGCTGAAGAGGCTTGCCAGGATTAAAGGGCATAGGGCATGCGCATGGACAAATGTGAGTTGTGGAGACTGAAGGGCAACCAGATACATGATTTTAAGATTTTTAGAGGCATAGGAAGAGTAGACAGTAGGTATCCTTTGCCCAGGGTTGTTTAATACTAGAGGTTGTTTACAGTGAGAGGGAGAATATTCAAAGGAAGGGTGTGAGGCATGTTTTTTTCACACAGATAGTGGTGGGTGACTATTGATCGAGGCACTTAAGATAGTCACATGAGTGTGCATAGGATCATAAAACAGGCCATTCAGCCCATTCCCTCGTGGCTGATTTAGCATCCGTGAGAGAATAGAGAGAAATGGACATTGTGTATTGAGAAGAGATTAGCTTAGCTAGGCATTTAAACACAAATCTGAATAGTCTGGCACAACCTTGTGTGCTGAGGGGCCTATTTCTGTTCGGTAGTTCTATGTTCTGTGCTCTGGTCATCCCAAGAGAAGTTGTGTCTGTGATTTTGTTCTGTGCATTCTGGAAATGGATCCTTAATGGGACAACCTCAGGTCTGTAGTAAACTCACACTATCCCTAGCCCAATCACTACTGACAGCCCGACATACCGATGGCTTGATCCTCGTACTCCTGAGCCAGATCTTCCATCTCATCGTACAGGTCTGTGTCATTCTCATCTGAAATTATCTTCTTCAGAAGCTTACAGGCAACCAGTGAGGCAGCGATACTGTCCTTGCCCTAGAGAACAAAATTAAAGTTGTTAGGTGACTGGATGCTCACTCGCCTTCGATGAGCGAGGCATTGAGTAAGATTAAGGGAGGCGATTTGCAGTTATGTAAAACTTTGGTTCAGCCACACTTGGAGAGTTATGTGCAGGAACAAGGTGGAAGTTTTGGAGAGGTTTGCTGCCTCAGTTAGAGGAGTGAGCTATTTAGGTCATCTTCCCTGGAGTGTCAGAGGTTGTGGGGAGACCTGATAGGAATTTATGAAATTATCACAGGCATTGGTCGGGTAGACAGAGTCTTTTTCCCAGAGTAGAATTGTCAAGTACTGTAAGACATGCATTTAAGGTGAGAGAGGGTAAATTTAAAAGTGATGTGTGAGGCAAGGTTTTTTTTATACTGAATACTAGGTACGTGGGGTTGTCCTACAAGCAGATATGATAGAGGGAGAGAGAGAGATGGGGGACAGAAGTAGAAGGAGTGAGGGAAAGGGAGGGAGAGGGTGCGAGGGAGTGGGAGGTAGAGAGAGAGAGGGTGCGAGGGAGAGGGAGAGAGAGGGTGTGAGGGAGAGGGAGAGAGAAGGAATTGGAAGGAGTAACAAAGAGTGAAAGGGAGTAAAACGAGGGAAGGAGAGGGAGAGGGGAGAATGAGTGGGAGGGAGGGTGGGAGGCAGATGGGGAGAGAGAAAAAGAGAGAAGGTGGGGAGAGAGTGAGAGGGTGTGAATGGGAGGGAGGGGGATTGAGGAAAAGAGAGAGGGAGAGAGAGAGAGGAAAGAGAGTGTAAGGGAGTGAGTGAGAGAGGGAGAGAAGAAGGGAGAGAGACGGGAGAAAAGTGAGAGGGGATGCAGGGAGAGAGATGTAGTGAGGGAAGAGGGAGAAAGTGGAAGGAGAGCTGGAGAGTGAGAGAGAGGAAGGGAGGGAGAAGGATAGAGTGAGAGACAGAGGGGGAGGGAGGGAGAGGGAAGAAGTGTGTTATGTTTTGTTCTCCAAGCAACTAATAGAAAGATAAGCACAGGAACCTGAGGTAATGTGTATGCTTCCTTTCTACCTGAGTGAGACGAGTGTTTATGATGTGGAGGTATAATGATGTATGCCATTCATGTACTTTTACCTTTATGAATTATACCAACTCTTTCCATTTGACCTTGCCTAGATGATCAGTATGTAGGTCCTCCAACACTTTAGCTCTTAAGCTAAAGTACATCTCTCAATCGCCAAATAAGGCAACCTCCGTCAAGGGCAAGTTCATCTCAGCCCTGGTAAAAATGAGGGAATTGTGTTTCTACTGCACATTTCAGCCACTCTGGGTGGCCCTGTAGACCTGAGACAGTATGGGGTGTTTTCTGCTTTCCCTTTGGATCATCTCTGCCCTGATAGAAAGACTATTGATTTGCATTAGGGAGAGTATGTCAAGAGGAGAATCCTCAGGTAGTCCCTTTTCCAAGGATAAACTGGACAACCATCAGCATTTTCATGATTAGTCGTCCTCTTGAATTCGATCTTGTAATTATGTCCTCCAAGAAACAGAGCCCATCTCTGCATTTGTGCTGCTGCTGTCAATGGAATACTCTTCTGTGGATTGAAGTGGATGCTTCTGGTTGATGAGGGTATGAAGAAGAATTTCTTTAGCCAGAGGGTGGTGAATCTGTGGAATTCATTGCTCCAGATGGTTGTAGAGGCCAAGTCACTGGGTATATTTAAAGCAGATGTTGATAGGTTCATGAGTAGTAAAGCCATCAAAGGTTTAAGAGGAGAAGGTGGGAGAGTGAGGTTGAAAGGAATGATGAATCAGCCATGGTGGAGTGGTGGAGCAGATCCGATTAGCCGAATGGTCCTATTCTATTCCTGTATCTTATGGTCATATGGCCTGAATTAGGCATGATGCCATTTGCATCTTTGTGTTTTCAGCTGATTTAATTTACTTCCGTGCAGCTTCGGATGCTGCTACATGAAGGTGGTAGTGTTTTTTTTGAAACTGCAACTTGACTGCTTCTCTTTTTCTCTTCTATGTGCAGTCCATTTATCTTTGTCTGCCCGAAATGCTCTTTGTGTCCTTTGTTTCGCCTTTCAACCTGCATTTGTCTGGTGGATGTGAGCTCCTACCACAATGGTAACACAATTTCTTTGCTCAGGCAGGTGTCTGATTAGATGTTGCAATTTTGTTCATGCTCATTTTTATTCCTGACTGCAACTCAATTGTGCCTCCATCTGCTCTTTCCATTGATACAGTGATTTCAACTGCTCTTTTAAATGTAAGTTGTGTTTCAGTTAGGAGCCATTTTATTTTTGAATGGTTTCTTGTGTGATTCCACAAACTAAACAATCTCTCACTGCATCTTTAAGCCCATTACTGAACTGGCAATGCTCAGACAATTTCTTCAACTCAGTCACATAAGCTGAAATTGACACCCTTTCCTTTTAAATCCACTTATGAACCTAAAGAGTTCTGCAACCAACAATGTTTTTGATTCTAAATGTTCCTGCATTACTTTTATAATAACAGCAAAGTTCATTTTGGCTGGTTTGGTTGGAGCAGTCAAACTCCTAAGCAAAGTGTTTGCTCTTCCATGAATTCCACTCAGCAAAACTGGCACTTGTTTCCCAATGGGTATTTCATTTGCTTCAAAATACTGCTCAGCTCTTTCTGTAAACAATATCCAACTATCAATTGAATGTGTTTATCTTTCCAATGTAGTCAGCTATTTCAGCTTTATTAAATTTATGATTATTATCATCTGGTACTCACTGTCTATGAACCTGTGAGTTTTATCCATTTTCTGAGTTTTTGTTAATTTGACTGTCTCTGTGCCTATTCCGAAGAGACTCATGCTACGTCTTTTAAAAATTCAAGCATCTCTCTCCCCTTGTGAAGAAAGAAAATGTGCTGTGCTTTTTTACTCAACGATTTCTCTCACCTTACAAATATATCACGCTTTTTTTTTAAACTCGAACCTCTTGCTGCGCTTCAACAGGTAGACAATCATCTTGGGTTCATTTTAAAACTTACTCGTTGGTACTGTTACATTTTGTTCTCCAAAAACCAAATTAAAAGAAAAACATGGAAGCCCAAGATAACATGTACGATTCAGTTGTACTTTAGAGGGGCGTGCACTTATGACACGGTGGTGTAATGAGTTTTGCTATTCACGTACATTTAAATACTTGTATAACCCATAATGAATTATGCAAACAACAAAGAATGCTTAATCAAACAATACATTTACAATGTTATTCAAATATTACTGAAATATTGAAAACACTACGGAGTGAGTGAGAGAGAGTGAGGGAAAGAAAGAAAGAGGGAGGAAGAGAGAGAGAGTGGAGGAGAATGGGGAGGGAGGGAGAGAAAGGCAGAGGAGAGAAAGGGAGTTAAGGGAGGGAGGGAAAGAGAGGTAGAGAATAGAGTTGAAGAGGGAAGGAGGGAGAGGGAGGGAGAGAGAGAGAGAAGGGGAGAGTGAGGAGGGAAGGGAGGAAGAGAGATGGAGGGAAAGTGAGAGAAAGGAGAGAGAAGAAGGGAGGGAGGGAGAGAAAGGGAGAGACTGAGAGAGAGGGAAGGAGCGAGTGAGAGGAAGGGAGCGAGTGGTGAGTCAGGCATCCAAGGTGATTAGTTAATCGGGGAAGGGTTTAAGATGACAGGAAGGTTGTGCAAGCTAGGGAAGGAGAGCAAGGATGCTGTTGGGAAACAGTGGCAGGTGCATAATAGAGGCAGACAAAGAGAGAGGAAAAATGAGAGGCAATTGGAGTGAGGAGAGGGGAGGGAAGTGTTATGATTTGTGACAGCTGGTGGTGGAGGATATGCAGGAACATGTAAGTTTGTAGCAAGTGCATTCTAGGTAACTGGGGAAATACACAAAAAATTGTCGAAGTCCTTGGCCCAAGGACCGCAACACCACTCCATTGTATTCCCTCCAAGCTTACACTGAGTCTGTAACTCAAATCGTATGTTTCTCACAGATAAATGACCTGGATCACACTGTATCTCTGCTGTTCTTACATGTAACTCCAGCCCCATAAACATAATTGCCTCTTCACTTCCTTTGTAGTGCTGGGCAAGGAAGGGGTGGACAGTAAGTGCTGTAGAGTCAGTCACACTGTGCCATGCGATGGAATAAAACCACTGTTCTCCAAAAGGAGGCCAGGTTTGTGGGTCTGGACAGAAGCCAGTGAGCCCCTCTTTGGTTACGCCCTTACCTGTTCCCAGAAGATGGAAGCCAGATACTTGCGCTTCATTAAGATTGCCCAGATGAAGAGGTCGCGCAGTGGATCTTCAAGATTTCCCTCCTGCTGTTGGTCAATACTTGCCGCATTCTGGGAATAAAACATGAGAGTTTCATGTTAGTTGACCCTTCACTGGCATCTTCTTGCACCAGCTTCTGAAGCTGTGTGGAAGTAAATGAAATTAGTTGAAGGCACAGAGATGCAGCTGGAACCATATATATAGGGGCAGAATTAGGCCATTCAGACAATCGAATCTGCTCAGCCATTCCACCATGGCTGATTGATCATTCCTCTCAATCTCACTCTGCTGCCTTCCCTTGTTAAACCTTTGATTCCCTTACAAATTATGAACCCATCGACCTCTGCTTTAAATATACCCAATGACTTTGCTTCTACAGCCGTCTGTGGCAATGAATCCCACAGATTCACCACCCTTTAGCTAAAGGAATTCTTTAAACCCAAAGCCATTCACAAAACTCCAAATGTGGTCTGACCAATACCTTATAGAGCCTCAACATTACATCCTCACTTTTATAGTCCAGTCCTCCCAAACTGACTGCTAACATTGCATTTGCCTTCCTTACCAATGACTCACCTGTGCACACTGGCCTTTACAAGTGTGAGGTGGTTCATTTTGGTAGATTAACTATGATGGCAGAATATAGCATTAATGGTAAGACTTTTGGCAGTCTGGAGAATCAGAGGGATTTTGGGGTCCGAGTACATAGGACACTCAAAGTTGCTATGCAGGTTGACTCTGTGCTTAAGAAGGCAAACTGTGTATTGGCCTTCATCAACTGTAGGATTGAATTTAAGAGCCGAGAGGTGATGTTGCAGCTATATAGGACCCTGGTCAAACCCCACTGGGTGTACTGTGCTCAGTTCTGGTCGCCTCACTACAGGAAGGACGTGGAAACCATAGAAAGGGTGCAGAGGAGATTTACAAGGATGTTGCCTGTATTGGGGAGCATGCTTTATGAGAATAGATTCAATGAACTCGACCTTTTTTTCTTGGAGTGATGGAGAATGAGAGGTGACCTGATAGAGGTGAACAAGATAATGAGAGGCATGGATCATATGGATGGTCAGAGACTTTTTCCCAGGGCTGAAATGGCTAGCATGAGAGGGCACAGTTTTAAGGTGCTTGGAAGTAGGTACAGAGGAGATGTCAGGGGTAAGTTTTTTATGCAGAGAGTTGTGATTGCGTGGAATGGGCTGCCAGCGGCAGTGGTGGAGGCGTAAACAATAGGGTCTTCTAAGAGCCTAGAGAAATAGAAGGCTATGGGTAAGCCTAGGTAGTTCTAAGGTAAGGACATGTTTGGCACAGCTTTGTGGACCGAAGGGTCTGTATTGTGCTGTAGGTTTTCTATGTTTCTATGACTCCGAAGTCCTATTTCACCTCTGATTTTTGAATTCACTCCCCATTTAGAAAATAGTCTACATCTTTATTTGTTTGACCAGGCCAAACTAACTTCTAACAGATGATATTCATTGTCCACCTTTCACCCTGATTTAATATCCCAAAATGCATCACTTCACACTTATTTGAGTTAAGTTCCATCTGCTATTCCTTGGCACACTTCAGCTACATCCTGTTGTCATCTTAGGCAATGCTGTAAATTTCTTAGTAGTATTTGAGTCTTATTGTTTGATTCAGCATTCTTATTTGTTTAAATAATTTACTATGGGTTATATGTAAAAAAAAAAGTGAATTGCACATGTTATGACACTACCACATGATACATGTGATGTGCACTTTGTTTAAAGTAAAAACCAAGCTAGACTCACATTCTCCAGACTCACGTCTTATTAATCGAATTAGTTCAATGTTTAGGAGTTACAAAACTTAACAGCGAAGATGAGATATGTTTTGAATGAAAACTGAAGATGACTACCTACCTGTTGAAATGTAGTGAGACGTTTGAGTTTTTTTTAAAGAGCACAACAAGAAACAATCCAGTTAAAAATGTTCTTCAGATTGAGTTAAAGAAAAGGCAGAAAAGGGAAGAATTCTTGGGTTCATAAACAGTGAGTACAGTGTGATAATAATCGTTTAAAAAAAACAGAAATGGCTGGCCACTTGATGTGCTCCACTATACAAGATGTAGCTGGAATATGTATCCAGAATGGATTCAGCTGCATTTTAAAGCAAATTAAATAGCCAATGAGAAACAAGTAGCACTTTTGCTGAGTGTGTTGGGGTTGTAGCCATACAGTTTGCCTTGAACCAAACTAGCAGAAATGAGTTTTGCTGATATTGTGAAGCCAATACAAGAACAGTTAGAACCAAAACCATCGTTGATTGCAGAACGCTTTAGGTTTCATAAGCACAATCAAAAGGAAGGGGAGCCCATTTCAGCATTTGTGGCTGAATTGAAGAGATTGTTTGAATATTGTCAGTTCAGTGATTTGCTTAATGATGCACTGAGAGATTGTTTAGCTTGTGGAATCTTACAGGAAAGCATTCAAAGGAGACTGCTGACTGAAGCACAACTTATGTTTAAAACAACAGTTGAAATAGCTGTATCAATGGAAACAACAGGCAGAGCCCTAACTGAGTTGCAGTCAGGAATTAAAGAGAGCGTGAGCAAAATTGCAATCTCCACACAGAAACCTACCTGGCTGAACAAATTGTGTTACCGTTGTGGCAGGAGCTCACTAACACCAGACCAATGCAGGTTTAAAAGTGAAACCTGAAGAAAATGCAACAAAGTAGGACACGTACAAAGAGCATGGTGGGCAGACAAAAATAAATGGACTGCGCAGGGAAAAGAAAAAGATTTTAAAAATCATTACAGTTTCAAAAAGAGCACTAATCTGCATGCTGTTGATGAAAAATCTGATAATAATGAGTGACGTAGGACTAATTAGCCTTAAGATTCACAATGTGAAAACTAACAATCGACAAACAATAGGGCTTACACTAGAAGTGAGTAGTAAATGAACAAAAACAGAATTGGACACTAGCTAGGCTGTTTCAATCATTCCACAAAATGAGTTTGAATGGTATTTCAAAGATACTGAACTGAAGCCTGCAGATATCTAACTAAGAACTTACACTGGAGAGAAGAAAACTCCTGTGGGGATGACAGTTGTTACAGTGAAATACAACAACTAACAAGTCGTGTGAGCTTTTATGTAGTAAAAACAGGAGGGCCAGCATTGTTGGGAAGTGATTGGCTGAGACAATTACAACTTGACTAGAGGTCCATCTAGCATTTGTGTGCCACAGCCCCTGTAATAGAGTCAACTGAAAGCAAACCAAGAAAAGTGCTGGATGATGCCACAACTGTCCACATGCCAAACATCATGAACCATGGCCCAACTGAGGGCAAACAGATGTTGGTGTCAACCTCTGTGCCTCTGGTTGAAAAGCATATTGGGCAAAAGAATGACCATGCCGCTCAGAGGAGTTGTAAAAGCAATTCCTCTTCTTAAATAGGGCCTTAATACCCCTCAGAAACCAGTGCTACCAAACCTTTTGTTATAACAGGAACATACAAGCTCTGCACTCTCAGTACTTCACTTTTGAAAGACTCACACTTACCAAGCATCCATTTGCCAGAGAACAACCTTTTGCAATCTACCTTGCCAGGTGCTTTCTGATGCTTTGTCTTTAGAACCTTAACCTGAGGACCAGACCCATTCTTCTCCATAACTATATTAAAACTAAAGGAATTAGCATCACTGGATACTAAGTGCTCCCCTACATAAACTTCTGCCACGTGCACTTTCTTATTCCCATGTAGGAGACCCAGTGTCACACTCTCTTTGGTTGGGACCTCTATATGCGGATCAAGAAAACTTTCTTGAACATATTTGACAAGCTCTATTCCATCCAGTCCGGAAGGAGTCCCAGTAAATATGTGGATTGTTAAAATCACTTACTTTTAAGCAATATGCATCTTACAACTGTTTGCAATCTGACTACAAATTTGCTCCTAAACTCCACCTGTCTATTAGGTCTATAAGATAATCCCATTAATATGGCCAAAGACTTTTTCCCCAGGGCTAACATGATGGGGCATAACTTTGAAGTGTTTGGAGGAAGGTATAAGAGGGGTTTTAGAGATAGGCTTTATTACACAGCATGTGTTGGAGTGGTGATAGAGGCAGATATATTGGAGATATTTAAGATAGGTAGGTACAAGGGAGATGGAAACATGGAAGGAAGGGTTTGATTGATCTTAGAGCAGGTTAAGGTGTCAACACAATGTTGTGGGCTGAAGGTCCTATACTGAGCTGTTCTATATTCAAATATATTTTAATATAATCTACCTAAGTTGTGCTTGACTAGGAAATGGGGAAGCACAATGAGCCTTGAGTATTCTTGTGTACCAGTTGCTGTTTCAGTAAGTGATAACGAAATCAAATGATGTGCTGGTCTTCATAATGAGAAGATTCAGGTACTGGAGCTGAGACGTCTTTCTGCAATTGCAATAATTGGGATCACACTTTGGGTATTATTTGCACCTTATCCAATGGAGGATGTCCTTGATATGGAGATGTTTAGCAAAGGTTCACTGGACTGATTCCAGAGAAAACAGGAACTGAGGTATGGAGGGACATGGGGTACAATGAGGCTTATATTCACTAGAGTTTGGAAGAATCAGAGGGGATCATGGAAAATTATGAAATTTTAACAGAATAGGACAGAGTAGATGCAGGTAGGATAATTCCAGTGGCTGACGAGTCCAGGACCGCCAGAGAGTGGTGAACTTGTGATAACGGACATCTCCTGCCCAGGCCTTCACTCCATGCTCAAAGGCCAAACACGTGGATGGGTGATAAAGGACTTCTGCAGTTGCTGACTTCTGGTAAGATGGCAATTGCTTAGCTGCTCCGAACTTCTGTTCCGTTACTGTCGCTATCTTTGCACTAAATGACTCCATTTTTTAAACCTTAGTCGGGAACTTTTTCGGTACCTCTTACTTGCCTGTGAACACCTCTAACTTACAATGTCGAGCAAGAGCTCTAAATCCGGGAGAAAGAAAGCGACGGCTCTCTCAGACGAGACTCTGGCTGCGCTCGGTCAGCTCCGAGACGAAATTTTAAAGGAATTCAAAACCGCTTTCAAACAGTTGGAAGACAAACTGGATCAGATCAACGATAAAGTGGACGAACATGCTCAACACTTATCTCCCATCGATTCGACTTCTGAAGATTTAGAAAGTCATGTTCGATACTTGGAGAATCTCTGTTCCAGCTTGGAGGAAAAGTGTAACAAACTCTTTTTCAAAATCGCAGCAGGCGCTGCAATCTTAGAATTCTTGGATTGCCAGAGGCCACCGAATAGGGATGAACAGTGAAGTTTTTCGCCGAGTTTCTCTGTGAGATATTCGGGAAAGATTTGCTCCCGAACCCGCCTGAGCTCGAACGGGCACACTGGGTTTACGTTCCCACTGGAATTCCGGGCAACCGCCCGCGACCAGTAACCTTGTGCTTCCATCAATACCAGGTAAAACACCATCTGATCGTAGAGGCACGTCGCAGAGGTTCTTTTATTTTCCAGGACACAACCATTCGCTTTGTGGAAGATTTTGCACCCCAGACCTTAAAGATGCGCGCTGAGTTTAAAGGCACAATGAAAGTGCTCTTTGATCGTGGTTTTAAACCCTCTCTTCGTTCTCCTGCTGATCTACGAATCAAGCTTAACACTGGAAAATACAAGTGGTTTAAGTCAGCGAAGGGAGCTGAAGCATTTGTGGCAAGTCTTCCGGCTATCCAGCCATCTTCGGAACCGATCAGACCTCCTAAAATGGTGGATAAGTACTTCTCGTAGTAAAATTACTTTTTCTGGACTCAGACTTTACTTGAATCATTCAGACATTATTCATCGAAATGCTAAGGGCTGTTGACAATCTCTCCCTGGATTTGGTGTGTGTGTAATCTATTTTTATTCTTGTACAACTTTATCTACAGAGTTCTACAACTGACTTTAACTTGTTTTGGAGGTTTGAAGTCTTTAGTGAAGGCCTCCCTGTTTGTTGGTTCACAGTTTAATTGCCGATCTATTTTTCCTTCTTTTTATATTTATTTATTTTATTATACTTTTTTCTTTTTTTTCCTTTTCTTCACCCCTTTTTTCTAATCTCTGAATTTTTTTCTCTCTTCTCTGTAAATAGTTGATAAATACTCATCTTGAATTTATAATTTTCCCCTTCCTCTCCTTTTTTTTCCTTTCTCTTACTTTATTCTTCTATAATTTTTCGCGGGCAGGTCAGTTTTGGTCTTCTTCTGATTTTCTCTGTATTAAGTTTTATATTCCTGCAGAAGGTGTACTAATCTGTAGTTACGTATTCTAGTGCATAAACTAGTTACTATTTGCTATAGTATTTATACGGAACTGCTGTTAATGACACAGATCTGGAAGTTGTATTTGGGTTAATTTTTTTGGTAGAGCTAGCTACTTGTTTTGGTAGCCGTCTAGTTTTGGGTTGTGTGGGTGGGCTGGATTTTCCAGTTCCAACATCACTCACTGTATATATTATTTCTCTTTATTGCTCAGGACATGTATATGTTTTGATTTTATGAATCTATGTTTACATCTCTGCTCCCAGACTGCTATTGTATTGCTTGACTTTTTATATGCCTTCTGCCTTTTATGCACTAGTAATTGATAATGACTAGTGCACTTAAATTCGTGAGCTGGAATGTAAAGGGATTGAATCACCC
This sequence comes from Hypanus sabinus, assembly GCF_030144855.1. Taxonomy (NCBI): domain Eukaryota; kingdom Metazoa; phylum Chordata; class Chondrichthyes; order Myliobatiformes; family Dasyatidae; genus Hypanus; species Hypanus sabinus. The sequence goes on from NC_082709.1 coordinate 75,440,895, forward strand.
TGTTAAAAGGAGGAAGGTATTCTCACATATCAAACAACTCAAAGCTGACATTGCTTTCCTTCAGGAAACTCACATTCGTTGTTCTGATAACTCCCGGCTTTTGTCAAAGTGGGCGGGTCAGCATTTTCATTCATCCTTTACTGCTAAGGCTAGGGGAGTCTCCATTCTTATTAACTCAAATATTCCTTTTGAACTCCATAATAAAATATCTGATACAAATGGCTGTTTTAGTATTGTTTCTGGCAAACTATATAACACTAAAGTTGCACTAGCAAACCTGTATGCCCCCAACTTTGATGATGTTAATTTTTTTGAACGGTTTTTTTCCCTCACTACCAGACTTAAACTCATACTCTCTTATACTGGGTGGTGACTTCAATTGTTGGTTAGATCCTAATTTGGATCGATCGTCCTCTGTTACTAGACCACCTACTAAATCTGCCTTAGCTATTCAATCATTTCTCTCTAATTATGGTATCTCTGATATATGGCGTTTCCTTCATCCTACGGAGAGAGATTATTCTTTTTTCTCACATGTTCACCATACCTTCACTAGAATTGATTATTTCTTACTCGATATCCAACTTATTCCATTTGCCCACTCTTGTGACTATCAGAGTATACTGATCTCTGACCATGCCCCAATTACTCTCTCTCTGAATTTGCCTGGTCTCCCTCAGAGGAATAAACACTGGCAGTTTGATTCAACTTTACTATTGGATGACGATTTTTAAAAATTTATTAAGGATCAGATAACCTTTTATTTTAACACTAATACATCACCTGAAGTGCCATCCCAGATTGTCTGGGATGCCATGAAAGCATATCTGAGGGGGCAAATAATCTTTTACACAGCAAATCTCAACAGAAGATCCTGTGCAGATCGATTAGACCTCATTAACCAGATTAAAGAATTGGATCAAGTATATGCCCAAACTAAGAACCCTGAATTATACAAGAAGCACATTGAACTCCAAACTAAATTTAACCTTCTGTCCACTCAACCTGTCGAGCGCCAACTTCTCGAAAGCAAGAGTCGCTTTTACATTCATGGGGATAAGTCAGGTAAATTCTTAGCCAATCCACTGAGGCATTCCAAAGCCAAACAACATATTACAAAGATCTGGAAGGAGAACGGAGACTTTACATCGGATCATCTAGAAATTAATGACGCATTTAAAAATTTTTATTCTTGGCTTTATTCCTCTGAATCTCTGAATGACAATATCTCTGTTGATCAATTTTTACAGAATCTGAATATCCCCTCACTTTCATCTGATTTCAAAGCCAAACTCAATGCGCCCATGTCATTAGAAGAAACATCTATTGCAATTTCTGCACTGTCCTCAGGGAAATCTCCTGGACCTGATGGATTCCCTGTAGAATTTTATAAATCATTCTCTTCACTTCTTTCTCCTCAGTTACTTTCAGTATTATCTGACTCGTATACTTACGGCAAATTGTCACCCTCTTTCAGTGAGGCATCTATTATTCTTTTAAAAAAGGGCAAAGACCCAACAGAGTATTCCTCGTATAGGCCGATCTCTCTGCTCAATGTTGATGTAAAGATCTTAGCTAAAGTTTTGGCTCATAGATTAGAAATTGTCATTCCCTCCATTATCTCTGATGACCAAACAGGCTTTATTAAAAATCGTCTCCCTTTTTTTAACATTCGGCATTTATTTAATATCTTATACTCACCTCCATCTGGGATTCCTGAATGTGTTATTTCCCTCGATGCGGAGAAAGCATTTGAACGTATAGAGTGGAACTACCTTTTTGCAGTCTTAAAAAAATTTGACCTTGGCCAAAGTTTCATCTCTTGGATCCAATTGCTGTACCTGTGTCCTACTGCCTCTGTTTTAACTAATTTTCAGAAATCCCAAGTATTTAATCTCAAACGTGGCACCCGTCAGGGATGCCCCTTAAGTCCCTTTCTCTTTGATTTGGCTATTGAACCTCTGGCGATAGCATTTCGAAACTGCCCTGAATTGACCGGGATTTGGAGAGGGGGTGTTGAGCATAAAGTTTCTCCCTATGCTGATGACTTATTACTCTTTCTCTCAAATCCGTCTACATCCTTACCTCTAATGTTTTCACTTCTTGACCAGTTTAGCCAGATCTCTGGCTATAAACTTAATTTACATAAGAGTGAACTTTTCCCAATTAATAAAGAAGCACAAGAACTAACATTTCGTGATCTCCCTTTTAAAGTAGTCCATAATCAATTTACTTATCTTGGAATTACAGTCACAAGGAAGTTTAAAGATCTCTTTCGTGAAAACTTTGCCAATCTTTCATATGCTATAAAACAGAGTCTGGTACAATGGTCACCTCTATCTATGTCTTTGGTACGTCGTATTAATGTTGTTAAAATGTATGTTCTCCCCAAATTTTTATACCTATTTCAATCTATCCCAATTTTTATTCCTAAATCTCTTTTTGATTCCTTAGACTCTATTATTTTGTCATATCTGTGGCAGAATAAGCGCTCAGAATTAATAAAATCCATCTCCAAAAATCTAAAAAAGAGGGTGGCATGGCTTTACCTAACTTTCGTTTATATTATTGGGCAGCTAATATACGTTGTGCTACCTTCTGGTCTTTCTTCCACGGCCAACCCGAGTGCCCTAACTGGGTAGCGATGGAGCTGAGCTCCACCAAAGAATTATCTATCTCTGCACTTCTTGGCACTGCACTCCCTAGTAGTCTGCCCAGATCAATAGCTAATCCTCTTTAACACTTTGCGTATATGGGCTCAGTTCAGGAAATGCTATGGTTTCCAGGGGTTTTCTGTTTCCAGCCCTGTTGCTCATAATCTCCTTTTTTTACCTACTACATACGATTCAGCATTCCAGGTTTGGTATAGGAAGGGCATTAGACATTCTTTTCAGCAGCTCTCTGTTAAATTCAATAGGCCCAATGCTCATTTTTTCAGATATCTCCAAATCCGACACTTTATTGCTCCTTTAATTCCTAACTTTCCTGAAGTGCCTGCGAAAAATGCTATGGACCTATTTCTTTCCATGAATCCACTAGGTAAAGGCTTAATATCAATCATCCGAGATAAACTAGCAGCCTTACGACAGGCCCCTATGGATAAAATCAAAATGGCCTGGGAGCAGGATTTAAATATCTCCTTATCTGAGGAGAGCTGGGATTCAGTTCTCAAATCGGTTAACTCAACCTCTCTTTGTGCTCGCCACTGCCTTTTACAGTTTAAGATTGTTCATAGAGCCCATATGTCTAAATCTAAACTATCTCGATTCTACCCTAGCGTTAGTCCGCTCTGTGATAAATGCAAGAGGGGCATGGCCTCTCTCATCCATATGTACTGGTTCTGTCCTAGCTTGGAGAAATTCTGGAAAGCTGTCTTCGCTACGTTATCGTGTATTCTGAATCAGCACCTAGAACCAAACCCCTTAATTGCTCTGTTCGGTTTTTGGGGCGAGACAGATTTATGTTTGGGTCCGACCAAATGCCGAATATTATCCTTTGCCTCTCTCCTGGCTAGACGCTTGACCCTCCTCAGATGGAGAGATGTTGCCCCGCCCACTCATGCTCAATGACATAACGACATCCTGGCCTGCTTGGACCTCGAAAAAATTCATTATTCAGTTCTCAATTCAGATCTAAAGTTCCATAAGGTCTGGGGACCTTTTATCGAGTACTTTCATAACCTTCCTCTTGACTAGGGTTTTTTTTTTCTTTTCGGTCCCTTGCTTTCAGCTCCCTTTTCTTTTTTCTGGTAGAAGGCATTATTATCCTCTGTTGCTGAGTGTATTCACAGTCTGGGAGTTTGGCTGTCCTGACTTATACTCCCTATATTGTGTTGTGGTTGGTCTGGAGTTGCTGTTGTTTTTTTTGTGTTGTGGGGCTTGGGGAGGACACTAAGCTTACTTGTCTTTAACTTAGGTGCTTTTTTGTTAAATTCTCTTCCTTTGTAGCATGTTGTTATTGTATGCTTAATTTTGCACTGTTTTAATGTTCCTCATTGGGATTTGGGGTTTTTAATTTGTAAAATGTTTTGAAAAACTAATAAAAAAAAAGGACTTCTGCAGTTAAGGCCTTGGCTCTGCGCTAGAAGGTCTTACAAGCTGTACACATGAAGGCCAGTCAGTTGCTGTGCCTGGAGTTTGAGTATGGAATTCATCTGGATTTCAGGGTTCCGTCATTGATTAGTCTAGGTGTTGGAGTCTGAAGGTTGATCAGAAATCTGGAAGTTGAAGCCTGATGGCCAAAACCTGAGGCTGGAGACTGGAGGCTGCAGGCCTGTTCTGAAGTTGAAGTGTGTGTGGGTGAGTGGGAGAGAGGAAAGGGGCTCATTTTGCTGTTGTTTTTTTTTACTTGATGTATTTTGTTTTGTTGTGTTCTGTTAGTCTGCTGAACATTGTATGCATGCTGTGATGGCGTGGACACACTTGCAGGCTGCTCCCCCCTTAGGCTGTGTTTGTTAATGCAAACAACACACTTGACTGTAGCTTTCCATGTATGATGTATGTGATAAATTAATCTAAATCTGTGAAATATTCCATTTACAGAGTATTCCAAGAGACCTCCTTATGTCATCAACCAACAGGCAGCAGGGAGATTTAAGAGTCAGCAAAGTTGCTGATTCTATTTCTAAGCAGTTCTTTCCAGTTGCAGGGCCTTCAGATGTGGACCACAGGAGATGCAATGAGAAATAGGAGAGATTTGCTTCAATTGATCGTGAACGTAATGGCTACATTCTTTTCTCCCTGACCTGGATTTAGTTGGTAGGTTAAGGCAACGGGAACTTTACTCTGTGTTATAACTTGTGCTATGCTGGCCCTGGGGTATATAAACATGAACATAGAAAAGTACAGTTGGGAGCCAGATCTTCACCCCACCATGTCTGTGCTGAACACAGTGCCACATTAAACTAACTCTCTTCCACCTGTACCTGATTGATATGCCTGCACTTTCATCTATATCTAACAGCCTCTTAAACATCACTTTCATGTCTGTTTCCACTTACCACCTATTTACTGCCCATTCCAGGCACCAACTACTCTGTGTATAAAATGTTATTTCACACATCAATTTAAATTTACCCCTCTCAGCTTAAATGTGTGTGCTCTGGTACCTGACACATCTAAGATTATCAGAGGCACAGATAGGTCAGACACCCCGAATCTTATTCTTAGAGAACAAAAATGTCTAGTACTAGAGGAAATGCATTTAAAAGAGGTTGTTGTGTATTTAATATTTCAGGAATATTTGAGTAATATGGTAAATATATTGTTTGATTAAACATTCTTTGTTGTTTATATAATGTATTGTGGTTTATCTGTACAAGTATGTAAATGGCATACGTCATTAAGCCACCATGTGATATATGCTCGCCTCGCTAAAGTGAAAAGCAAACTAAGACACATCTTCCCTCTCTCTTGTTTTCCTTTGAGTTAGGTTTTGGAACTACAAAGCATAGCAGTGAAGCTGAGGAAGTTTTAAATGAACCCAAGATAACTACCTATCTGTTGAAGCACAGCGAGACGTTGGAGTTAAAATAAAAGCACAGTGAGAAACAGTTGAGTAAAAAAAAGCAGTGCAGCACATATCTCTGCAGAATAGGAGACACAGATGGTCAAGTTAAAAAAATAGTAGAAAATGGAAGAATACACAGGTTCATAAACAGTGAGTTCAGAATCAGTGATAGTAATCATAAAAAAAGAACATAAATGGCTGGCTATATTAGAGAGATTGATGGTTGATTACACCAAAGATAACTGGATTTTGTACACTTAATGGATTGAGCAGTATTTTAAATGAAATAGCCAATGAGAAACAAATACCAATTTTACTGAGTGCATTGGATGTAAAGGCATTCAATTTGCTGGAAGTTTAACTGCTCCAATTAAACCAGTCAAAATGAGTGAAAGTAATGAAGGAACATCTAGAACTGAAACCATTATTGACCGCAAAACACTTCAGGTTTCATAAGAGGATTCAAAAGGAACGGGAGTCCATTGCAGCATACAAGGCTGATTTGAAGAGACTGAGCATTGCCAGTTCGATAATGGACTTAATCATGTACTGAGAGATTGTTTAGTTTCTGGAATCCTACAAGAAGGCATTGAAAGATGGTTCCTAACTGAAGTATAGCTTACATTTGAACGAGCAGTTAAAATTGCTGTATCAAAGAAAATAGCAGACAGAATATGTCAGGACTCAATGTGAGTATGAACAAAATTGCAATGTCTTAACAGAAACCTGCCTGCTGGCTCCCATACACCAGACCAATACAGATTTAAAGATGAAACTTATGAACAATGCAACAAGTAGGACACATACAAAGAGCATGTTGGACGGACAACAATAAATGGACTGCGCAGGGAAGAAAAGAAGCTAAAAAGTCAATACGCAGTTTCAAAAAGAGCACTAATCTCCAGGCTGTTGATAAAAACTCTGATAATGATGAGAGTGACACAGCACTGGGTGGCCTTTGGATTTACAAAAGTGAAAAGTAACAATAGATAAGCAATATGGCTTACACCAGAAGTGAATGGAAAATTTATTAGAATGGAATTGGACCCTGGCTTGGCTGTTTCAGTCATTCCATAAAATAAGTTTGAACAGTATTTCAAAGATACTGAATGGAACCCTGCAGATATGCAAGTAAGAAACTGGACTGGAGAAAAGGTAATTCCTATGGGAATGACATTTATAACAGTGAAATACAACAATCAACAAGCCATATTGGGCTTGTATGTGGTAAAGGCAAGAGGGCCAGTATTGTGGTGGTGTCAGTGGTTGAGACAATTACAGTTTGGTTGGAGATCCATCCACCATTTGCATGCCACATCTCCTGCAACCAAAAGCAAATTAAGGAAGTTACTCAACTATCTCCATGCTGTACACCATGAATTGTTGTCCAACAGAGGGCAAACAGGCATTGGTACCAATCTCTGTGCCTCTGGTTGTAAAGTATATTGGACCAGTGAAGGATTATGAGGACCATGCTGTTCAGAGGAGTCAGGAAAGGGGTGAAAGCAGTGGTCCAACTACAACAGCTTTTGAGGGCAACATACCTGAGCAAGCTTCTGAGATTTTAATCAGGCAGTTGTGAAATTTGGCTTGGTTTTAAGTTGGAAGAGAGTTCAAGTAGCTTCAGGAAAGCTGGGAGCATTCTGCTTCTATGAATACAGAGGACCAGAGTGTGCTCTGTGAGCATTAAGGTCATTGCACGAACATCAAGAAGAAATAAAAACAGAAAGGAGTCGCTGGAGATAAAAAAAGAGAGGATTTGTCAGATGATGTTGGTGATGAGGAAACCACAAAAAGAGATCAGATTGTAAAGGGAACAATGGAAGGATTAATAGGAGAATACTCCAGTGAATTAAATTCACCTTCTCAAGATCAAGATGCACATCCTAGAAAGAAGAAAAAGGAAAAGAAAGAGGAGGACATGTGCTATGGAAATGGAAGAGGATAAACAAGACCCAATTTCTTGAGAAATTAGCAAATTCAGAGATACAAGAAATGAGAAGAAAAGGGAAGGTGAGAAAAAGAAAGACAAGAAGTTAAAAAATAGGAGAAAGGTGTCCAGAGCTGTCAGAACTATTTCTACAGTCTGAGAGTCAATTCCTAAACCACCACAACTGAGATTGTTTTCACAGCCGCATCTCTCACCTGCCACGTAGAGTGACCTGTCTCGTTAATAAAGACGTTACCCACAAGAGTGAGAAAATCTCCACAATGATTAAATCTTTAGGCCTGAATGGGACAATTTAAAATTTACTATGCTGTGGATGTCTCTATTGCAGTTGTATTATATAGTATACTGTGTACTTAAAATGTATTCTATATTGAGTTGGAGTTTATAGCTAAGCAGGGAAGAGTGTTGCATATTTAATACTTCATTAATATTTGAGCACTATTGTAAATATATTGTTTGTTTGAGCATTCTTTGTTGATTACATAATGCATTATGATTGTCCGTAAAAGTATGTAAATGGCATACGTCATTACACCACCACATGATATGCATTTGCCTCGTATAGAGTAGAAAATGAACCAAGACTCACTCCTCTCAACTTTCTTATTTCCTTTTGAATTAGTTTTATGCTTTGGAGTTACAGAACATAACAGCAATGTACGGGGCAAATTTTCACTGAGTCATTTATCACCAATCAACCCATTTACATATTGCAATCAACAGAGGTTCCAGTGCTGGTCACAGGCCACAAGCCAGAATAACACCCTCCTTTAGGTCCCTCCATTTGCTGTGGGCAAGTCAATTCTGAACCTGAAACCCAAAAAAACTCAATGTGATACTTACAAATGATTTGCTTTTATAGAGTGGCTCCATGAATTCACCAAGCAGCTCCTTCAGGACTATGGAGATATGATAAAGGTGGACTTTCCCCTTGTTCTCCAGCGTATCATTGATCTGTGTCTGCTTCTCACTGTCTAGCACTTTGTGCAGTTTCTTGTATAAGTGAGTGTGATCTGGAATATTGTTGTAAAGTCGGACAAGCATTTCCTGTGAGAGAAATTCACCCAAGTTCACTCCGTTCTCTAAGAAGAGTTTCACAAACCCAGGTTTATTTCCAACAAGAGCAGCAAACATGGCTTGGTGGAGGTGGGAGGACTGTGACATGAAGAAAAGAGGTGAGAGAATATCAGTTAATTGCGTAGTGGTTGATCATTGTCACATGCACCAAAAAACAGTGAAACGCTTTGGAGTTTGCTATGTTGGCAACCAATGCCTATTAGTCGGCTGAATACTCCCAGGCTGACTTTCTCTGATTGGTCTCTGTTCCTGACAATGTCTCATTCCTTGTGACCTTTAAAAAGTCATGCTCTGGTTTCACTGTTAACGATATAACCATATAACAATTACAGCGCGGAAACAGGCCATCTCGGCCCTTCTAGTCCATGCTGACGCTTGCACTCACCTAGTCCCACTGGCCCGCACTCAGCCCATAACCCTCCATTCCTTTCCTGTCCATATACCTATCCAATTTTTCTTTAAATGACAATACCGAACCTGCCTCTACCACTTCTACTGGAAGCTCATTCCACACAGCTACCACTCTCTGAGTAAAGGAATTCTGAGTCCTGACGAAGGGTCTCGGCCTGAAACGTCGACAGTGCTTCTTCCTATAGCTGCTGCCTGGCCTGCTGTGTTCCACCAGCATTTTGTGTGTGTTGAAAGGAATTCCCCCTTGTGTTCCCCTTAAACTTTTGCCCCCTAACTCTCAACTCATGTCCTCTTGTTTGAATCTCCCCTACTCTCAATGGAAAAAGCCTATCCAGGTCAACTCGATCTATCCCCCTCATTATTTTAAATACCTCTATCAAGTCCTCCCTCAACCTTCTACGCTCCAAAGAATAAAGACCTAACTTGTTCAAACTTTCCCTGTAACTTAGGTGCTAAAACCCAGGTAACATTCTAGTGAATCTTCTCTGTACTCTCTCCATTTTGTTGATATCTTTCCTATAATTTGGTGACCAGAACTGTACACAATATTCCAAATTTGGCCTTACCAATGCCTTGTACAATTTTTGGCTGTGTGGTTTGCTGAATAAAGCTTTTAGCCACGGACTAGGAGGGCCGAGATGGCCTGTTTCCGTGCTGTGATTATTATATGGTTATATGGTTATTCTATGTTCCGGCTCTGTCTATCTCCAGGCTCTGGGTTTCATCAGTAACTACATGGGAGCGAGTGCAACACTGGCTCTGCTCTGTAACCACCCCCACCCCACCCCTCTCCGACAATTCTACATTTCTGCATTTCAGCCTGCTGTGTCCTGAGCTCTAGATTTCAACCACCTCTTGTCTTAATGTTAAAACATGACCTTGGGACTAACACTTGCATGCCTCATTCTAAATTTCAGTCTCAATTTCTATTGATACATTTCATTGTTATTGCAAGAAATGTGAATAGTTAAGTGCACTGCATGGTTGCCTTCACTGGTTGAGACACTGGGCACCGTTATTTAATAAGGACCTCACAGCCAAAGCAGGAACTATGTGCTCTTAAGTCTACATCAGTTGGGGATGGGGTGGGGGTGCGATAAGTCACTGGAGGGCATTCTGAAGGGCAGGCCCTTTCAACGCTTGGATAGATATAGACTGAATGGACTGATTAGGGAAGGTCTGCATAGATCTGTGCTTGGGAAATAATTAATTTCTTAATGTTTATCAAAGATGTAATGATGAGTCCAGAGTGGACCTTAACAAGATCTTTGACAGGGTTGCTCATAATAAGCTAATCTAGGATTTGTGGAGAGTTAGCAAGCTGGATTCCTAAGTTGCTTGGTGGTAAGAAGCAAAAAATTTTAGTTAAAGTTTGTTTCTCAAACGGGAGGCCTGTGAGTCGTGGTGTGCCAAATGGTCCGTGCAGGGTCCTTAGTTGATTGTTATTTATAAAGACAATTTGGAGGAGAATGTATAAGGCACAATTAGTAATCTTGTGGATGATACTAAATAGATGGTAACAAAAACAGAGAATAAAGTTATCAACGATTACAGGACAATCTTGATCAGCTGGGTAATTGGGCTAAGGACTGGCAAAGGATTTCAGTCCAAAAAAGTGTGAGGCGTTGTATTTTAAGATGTCAAAGAAGTCAAGTCAAGTTGAGTTGCTTTTTATTGTCATCTCAACCATAAACTGCTGGTACAGTAAAAATGAAACAATGTTCCTCCAGGACCATGGTGCTACATGAAATGACACAAAACTACACTAGACTACGTGAGTACTTCCACAGTGAACGTTTAGGCCCTGGGAAGTGCTGTGGAACGGTGGTACCTTGCAATACAAGTGAAAGACAGCGAGGTGAAAAAGGTATTTGTCTCACTGGCGTTCAGCAGGCAGGGTACTGAAGATAGAAGCTGGATGTTATGTGGCCATTGAACAAAATGGAGTATTATGTACAGTTTTGATCACACTGTCATAAGAATGATGTCATTAAGCTGGAAAGAATGCAAAGAAAATTTACAAGAATGTTATCTGGGCTTGAAATCCTGAGTTATAACGGGAGCTTTGACAGGCCAGGACTTTATTCCTTGGAGCACTGGAGTTGAAGGGCAGCCTTGCAGAGACTTATGAAATCGTAAGGGGCTTAGAGAGGGTGACAGCACACAGTTTCTCCCCCCAGGCCCAGCTTGAGGTGAAAGGGGAGTGATTTAAAAGGGAGTTAAGTGACAACCTCTTCATGCAGAGGGTGTTGGGTATATGGAATGAGCTGACAGAGGAGGCGGCTGAGGCAGGTACATTAAGAATATTAAAAGACAAGTGAGTAAGTAAATAGATAAGGGGTTTAGAAGGGTATGGTCCAAATGCAGGCAAATGGGATTAGCTTACATGTGCACCCTGGTCAGTGTGGACAGACAGGACTGCAGGTCTTGTTTCCATACTGTAGTACTCTATGATTCTATGAGAATAAAACTTTGGACTTCATGTTGAAGTTATATTAAACTTTGGTTTGGCCATGTTTAGCATACTGTGTACAGTTTTGGTCATCCCCATTACAGAAAGGTGCCACATAAGAGGCTGCTTAATAAGATGAGGGCCCGTGGAATTACACAAAGGATACTGGAATGGGTGGAGCATTGGCTGATAGGCAGAATGCAAAGAGTGAGAATACAGGGATCCTATTCTGGTTGGTTCCGGTTACTAGTGGTGTTCCACAGGGGTCGGTGTTGGGGCCTCTTCTTTTTACACTATATATCGACGATTTAGATTATGGATTAGGTGGTTTTGTGGCTAAGTTTGCAGATGACACCAAGGTAGGTGGAGGAGCAGGAAGTGTTGAGGAAATGGAAAGGTTGCAGAGAGACTTGGTCAGTTTAGGGGAGTGGGCAAAGAAATGGAACATGAGATACAATGTTGAGAAATGTATGGTTGTACATTTTGGAAGAAGAAACAATCAGGCAGATTATTATTTAGATGGGGAGAAAATTCAAAAATCGGAAGTGCAAAGGGACTTGGGGGTCCTAGTGCAGGATACCCTAAAGGTTAACCACCAGGTTGGATTGGCAGTAAGGAAAGTGAATGCTTTGTTAGCATTCATTTCAAGAGGAATAGTGTAAGGAGGTGTTGATGAGGCTCTATGGGGTATTGGTGAGACTCCATTTGGAATACTGTGTGCAGTTTTGGGCCCCCTATCTTAGAAAGGATGTGCTGATGTTGGAGAGAGTTCAGAGAAGATTCACCAGGATGATTCCTGGAATGCAGGGACTAACATATGAGGAGTGTTTGTTGGCTCTTGGATTGTATTCATTAGAGTTTAGAAGAATGAGGGGATCTCATAGAAACATTTCAAATCTTGAAAGGTTTGGACAGAGTAGAGGTGGAAAAGCTGTTTCCCTTGGTGGGTGAGTCCAGGACAAGAGGTCACAGTCTTAGAATTAGAGGGTACCCACTTAAAACAGAGATGAGGAGAATTTTTTTTTAGCCAGAGGGTCATGGATTTATGGAATTCATTGCCACATAGAGCTGTGGAGGCCCAATCATTGAAGGTGTTTAAGGAGGAGATTGACAGGTATCTGATTAGTCAGGGTATCAAGGGATATGGGGAAAAAGCTGGAAATTGGAACTAGACGGGAGAATAGTTTAGCTCATGGTGGAGTGGCGGAGCAGACTTGATGGGCCGAATGGCCTACTTCTGCTCCTTTGTCTTGTGATCTTGTGAGGAAGGGCAAGCCAGGGAACTATAGGCTGGTCAGCCTGACATCAATAGTGGGGAAGTTACTGGAGGGAATTTTGAGGGACAGGATTTTCCAACAGTTATTTGAAGAGGTTCTTGCTGGGAGGATCCAGTGAATCCAGAGAAAGAGAGAGAGAGGGAGAGGGGAAGAGAGATAATTGTATGTAGGAACAAGAGAGCGTATACAGTACGTGTGAGACAGAGTGAATAAAGGGTCAGAGAAAGGAACAAATAACAGGTCACCTTCCACTGTTTGTCATTAGTAAAGATGTGGCTCTTGGCAATGTCAAGTCTGTTCCATGCTATAGCCAGCTGCAGTTGATGATCCAGGTTCTCTTGCCATTGGTGCCCACTGGAGCTGGAAGCTGGAAATCACAAAGGAAAATATTTATTTTACAATGTTTTTGGCTGATGCATCATGGAAAAGCCTGTTTTGGTGGGAGTTGAAATTTATTTATTGATTTAGAGATGCTGCACAGAGCAGGCCTTTCTAGCTTTTTGAGCTGCCCCCGATTCAACCCTAGCCAAATCACAGGACAAGTTACAATGACAGTTAACCTACCAACCAGAAATTCTTTTGACTGTGGGTGGAAACCCACACACTCCATGGGGAGGATGTACAGTCTGCGTCAGGTGGCGTCAAATTGAACTCTGAACTTTGACACCCCAAGATATAATAGCATCGCACTATCCACTGAGCTACCGTGGTACATGCAAGGCATTCTTCAGTGACTAAGCAGGTCAAGTAGCAGACATGGAGGGAAATGAACAGTCAATGTTTCAGGCCAAGATCCTTATCCTTACCTTTTATTCTGACAATGTAGGCTTAAAAACTTCTTTCTTCACAAACACTCCACTGTCATTTCTGGTACTTTGGTTCCCATCCACCTGCATCTCTAGATTGAACAAGCCACAGCCCTGTGTAGCACTAGCAAACCTTTCCTGTAGGATATTATTCCCCCTTCAAGTGCACAATGTCCCTTCTGTACAGATGCCATCTTCTCTGGAAGAGAGCTCAATGATCCAAAAATCTGAAGCCCTGCCTCTTGTATCAATTCCTTAGCCACATATTAAACTGTATGATCTTCCTATTTCTGGCCTCACTAGCATGTGGCACAGTAGCAATCCTGAGATCACAACCCTTGAACTTAGCACCTAACTCCATGAATTCACTTTGCAGATCTTGTCACCTATCCCACCCATGTTTTTGGTACCGATATGAACCACGGCCTCTGGTCACTTATTTGACAATGCTGTGGACTCGATCCGAGATGTCCCTAACCCTGGCACTTGAGATGCAACAAACTGATGGGGAATCACCTTCTTGTCCACAGAACTTCTTCTCTGTTCATCTAATCAACAAATCTTCTATTACCACAGCTCGCGTCTTCTCCGCCACCCCACCTCCACTTCCCTTCTGAGTCACAGATCCAGACTCAGTGCAGGAGACCTGCTTACTACAGCTTCTACTGGGTAGGTCAATTTCCGCTCCCCCCCCCCCCCCACAACAGTGTCCAAAGTGGTATACTATTATTATTGAGGAGAATAGCCACGGGAGTACTCTGCACAGGCTTTCCCTCTCCTGACAGTCTGCCAGGTACCTGCCTCCTGCAAATTAGGGCTGACAACCTCCCTGTAGCCCCTGTCTATCCTCCCCATTGTCTGAGATGAAACATGATACACATGCCTCCATTCACTGCATATTCAGGTATTTATCTAAAAGCCTCTTAAAAGCCTCATTATATCTGCTTCAGCCGCCTTCTGTGGTAGCACAATCCAGACACGTAACTCTCTCTGAGTAAAAAAAAACCCTGTTCTGCACATCTACTTTAAATTCTCTCGCTCTCAGTTGAAACCTATACCTTCGTGTCTTTGACAGTTCTATCCTTGGGGAAAGATTCTAACTACCCTAGCTATACCTTATGGTTTTATAAACTTCTAGCAACTGGGGAAGACCACAGTCTAATGTCCTTCTGCAGAGATGAGTTGGATGGGGAAGTCCCTCATACAATGGAGGCCGAATCACCCTGGGGGTCACATGAGTAGCAAAGCTGCTTTGTTCAACATTACTGAATGCACTGATCCGAGAATACTAAAAAAGTGTGTAAAGAGCTTTTCTTTACTGTGCTTATTATTTTTCTTTATGTATTTTATTATGAATAACATGTAGTTTTGTAATTAAAAATGTAAACTTCTATCAGTTTTGTCTTCAGCCTCCAAATGAGGTGTTGATTTTGTGAAGTTAAACCAGGCCAGAATGTACATAGTAAATTGCAGCGCACTGGGACATTGTAGATTGGAGAGATCGAGGTGAACAAGAACATTTGGGTACAAGAACAAGAACTAAAAGTGGCGACGCAGGTAGGCAGAGTGGTGAAGAAAGCATAAGGCATGTTTGCCTTCATCATTTGGGGCACTGAGTACAAAGTTGGGACATCATGTTGCAGATGTACTATTGGTTAAGGTCACAGTATTTTTCCTAGGGTAGGGGAATCTAAAACTAGAGGGTATACACGCAGTGGCCACTTTATAAGATACACCTCAACATGAATGCAAATATCTAATTAGCCAATCATGCGGCAGGAACTCAATGCGATAAGCATGCAGGCATGGTCAGGAGGCTCAGTTGTTTTTCAGACCAAACTCCAGAATGGGGAAGAAATGTGATCCAAGTGACTTTGATCATGGTATGATTGTTGGTGCCAGACAGGGTGGTTTGAGTATCTCAGAAACTGCTGATCTCCTGGGATTTTCATGCCAAGCAGTCTCTAGAATTTACAAAGAAAGGTGTGAAAGACGAAACAAAAGCATCCAGTGAGTGGCAGTTCTGCGGGCAAAAGCTCCCGTTAGTGAGAGAGGTCAGACTGGTTCTACTTGACAGGAAGGCAAGAGTAATTCAAACAACCAAGCGTTACAACAATAGTGTGCAGAAGAGCATCTCTGAACACACAGCATATCAAACCTTGAGTAGATGAGCTACACCTGCAGAAGACCATGGACGTACACCCAGTGGCCACTCTATTAGGTGCAGGGGATACCTAGTAATGTGGCCACTTATATAAATTTAAGCTGAGAGGGGAAAGACTTAAAATGGACATGAGTGGCAACTTTCTCATCCAGTGTGATCAGTATATGGAATGAGCTGCCGGAGGATGTGGTTGAAGCAGTCACATTAACAATATTTAAAAGACATTTGAGCAGGTACATGGATAGGAAAGGTTTAGAGGGATATGATCGAAAGATGGGCCAATGGGACTAGCTCAGTACAGGAGAGTCTTTATGCCATTCAGTACATGAGGCCAGTAGCCCACCCAGTGCCTCGCCCACTCTACCTCTCAGCCCCCCATTCACTCACCTTTCAATAAGGCTTGAAGAATGGCAACATCCAAATCATTGTTCCCTGATGCATCTGCTTGGAAAACAGTCAGAAGATCCTGCATCCTGATGATGTCTTGGACCTGGGGGGGGGGGGGGGGGGGAGACAAGGCATGGTGAATTTCACCAGAGGGACTGATAACAGATTCGAAAACAGGGAGCACAACAGCTTTATGGTTGAGGGAAAATCCAGGAACAACTCTGAATATAAAATAATGAGTGTTGTGTTACCCACCAGCATCACTAGTTTTCTACCAGCTCTTTGCCCCTTTACTAGAGACCTGCCCCCTGTTCCTTCGGACCCTACACCCCTCCTCCGTCACTACCTGAGGCTAAACCCCACACCCCACAACCTTTCCATATTATGTCACATTCAGAGAACAGACCATCTGCATTTCCCCATAGCTCAGTAAACCTCAGCTTTCATTTCTGTTTTTATTTTATTTATAGATACAGCACATTAACAGACTCTTCCAGCCCAATGAGCCCAATTACAGCCAATTAATCTACTAATTCATATGTCCTTGGAACATAGGAGAAAACCCACGTTTGCAGTCATGGGGAGAAAATTCAAACTCCCTACAGACAGTGGCGGAACTCAACATGGGTTGCTGGTACCGTAATAGCATTACATTAACCGTGTAGCTACCGTGGCTCTGTCTTCATCTTATGGTAGCACCATGAACTTTTGTTACCTCATGACTTAATTAGCCTGAGTACAAGGGTTCGGGTAACAGGTCTGACAGGCAAACATCAGCAACCTGCACAGTGTGGAGTGATGGTTGTCCTCAGCAGGAATAGGGATAGCCTGCAGCCAATCCTGGTTCTAACCAGAAACTCAATCCCAACACACCTCCACTGAGTTTACAACTGAGTGAGTTTAGGCATTTGTGAGTAACTCTTGCTGGATAGATATGTCAATGTCAAAGTAAATCTATTATCAAAGCATGTATACGTCACCGTGTTCTACCCTGAGATTCATTTTCTTGTAGGTATTCACAGTAAGGTGACTGTTAAAGCAACTTGAAAGAGATTTTCAACCTAGTTTAATTTAAAATTGGCTTGAAAAAAAGCCAATATTAAAAAGAGGAGAGATAGACTTTCACTTTGCAGAGCTGGTCTCAGTAAAATCCATCTCTCGTGGCAGAATTACAAGTGACTGCACTGGGGAAACCTGGTGGTTTAGCCACCATCTATGGAGGAAAATAGACAGTGGACATTTCAGTAATGACTCTTCGTCTGGGCTGGGTGGAGATGGAAACAAACAGTGTGGGGTTGGGAAGCTTTCAGGCTGGAGGCCGTGGAGGAGAGATCTCTGGAAGTGATTTGGTCAGGGACAAAGTGGCTTCATAATCATCAGGGGGTGGTGGTCCAGGGTAGGTAAGGGGAAGTATCCGAGTGTGCAGATGGATTTCTACAAGGTAAGGGTTAGTCTGCCAGATAACAATGACCCAAAAGACACCTGTCCATTTCCTTCCACAGATGGTGCATGATCTGCTGAGTTCTTCCAGCATCTTGCTTGCAGTAGTGGCTTGAGTTCCCTCTGTGTCATAATTTGGTAGGCATTGTGAGAGCTCTGTTTGGGGCTCACACAGAGAAGATCACAATGTCTATGGAAAAGAGTACAGTCGACGTTTCGGGCCGAGACCCTTCATCAGGACTTCGTCAGGATTGAGATCACAGAAATGAAGGTCTTTAAAGAGGTTTATAAAATCATGAGGGGTATACATAAGTTGGGTGGTAACAGTCTTTTTACCAGGGTAGGAGAACCTAAAACTAGAGCCTTAAGGTGAGAAGGAAAAGGGAATGGGAGGGGCAAGTTTTTCATAACTTACTCCTCAGCTGTCCTTTCCACTTTCGCCTTGTGATCAGTGTATGGAATGAATTGTCAGAGACAGGTACATTACTTGAAGGGGCACTGGCTTAGGAATAGGAAGGATATGGGTTAAACACAGGCAAACAGGATTGGAATAGATGTGCATCTTGGTTGGCATGGGCGAGTTGTGCTGCTTCCTGAGATGTTCTAGAACTGCACTCAATATTCCAAAAATGGCCCAATCAATGTTGTATAAAGTTGTAACATTACATTCCAGGTCTCATATTCTATACTATGGCCATTGAAGACAAAGCATCCCTTTTTCAGTACCTGTACCTGTGGGTCAGTGTTACACAGAGGCCAATCTGGGTCAGTATGGGTGGAGATGTGGTGTTACACAGAGTGACCAATCTGGGTCAGTATGGGTGGAAAAACGGTGTTTTTTTTAATCAAAACTCTAAAAGTTTATTTACAACACGTAGACACAAGACAATATTTACAAGACAGTAGTTACACTCAAATCTCTATACCGTTACTACCGTCCTTAAAACAGCTTATACTGCGGGGGGACCACTGCTCATGGAAATCCCCCAATAAGCCCGCCATGACCACATGCTCCTTGTCCAAGGACAGCCGGGCACGGACATATCCTCGGGAAAGGGGCAGGCAGTCAACCTGGGCAGTACTCTCCACCTTCTGCTGCCTAGACCCATGTGTAGCCATCTTGGCCAGGCCCAGGAGCAAGCCTACCAGGGGATCCTCCTCATGACCAGTCGCCTTCCGCACTGGGTACCCGTATATGAGGAGCACGGGACTGAAGTGCAGCCAGAAACTCAGCAAAAGCCCCCTGAGAAACTCAAACAGTGGCTGTAACCTCTCACGTACCGTGTACGCTTGGTACACTGACTCCTCTGGCCACAGAATAGACAGCTGGGAGGGGTGTCAGTGAACCTGCTCATGAATCTGTTATACAGGACTGCCCAATGCAACACCTTCCACTCCAGGTCCCCAGTATGCAGGGGAAGCACCCCAGCGTAAAGAAGCTTTGACTGGGGACCTCCTCCGCTGCCAAGGCAAGTCCGGTCAGCAGACGAAGGCAAGGCTTGATAAATTGATTCCAGATCCTGCTACTTTTGATGTTCAGTCATACAGATCAACTTCAGAACCAGACAGAGATTGAATAAGTTGTGAAGGGTTTAATAAGGAAGAAACTTGTTTGCATTTGCAAAAGGATCAACAATTGGAGGACATTGGCTTGATGTCACAATCAGAGGACATAGGTGCACTTTCAGCACAGACACACCACAGAGCTGTGTGTTTAGCCTCCTGCACTACTTGCTTTTCTCCTATGATTGTGTGGCACAGCAGAGCTCCAGTGCCACATTGAAGTTTGTTGATGACACCACCGTGAGCTGAATTGAAGGGGGTGATGAATCAGCATCAGAGTGAAAATTTGGCTGAGTGGTGTCACAACAACAACCTCGATGTCGGCGAGACCAAGGAACTGATTGTAGACTTTAGGAGAGGAAAACCATATTTCCATGAGTGAGTCCTCATCGGAGGATCAGTGATGGAGAGGGTCAGCAACTACTATTTCAGAGGGTCTGTCCTGGATCCAGCATGTAAGCACAATTGCAAAAAAAGCACAGCTGTGCCTCTACTTTATGAGTCTATGGAGATTCAGCATGGCATCTAAAACTTCGACAAACTTCTATAGATACGTAGTGAAGAGTGTATTGACTGGTTGCATCACATCCTAGTATAGAAATACCACCATCCTTGAATGGAAAATCCTACAAAAGGTAGTGGATTTGGCCTAGTACATCATGGGTAAATCCCTCCCAACTACTGAGCATGCTGTCGTAGGAAAGCAGCATCCATTATCTGAGATACCAACCACCCAGGCCATGCTCTCTTCTCACTGCTGCCATCAGGCAGAAGGAACGAGAGCCAGAGGACGTTAACCACCAGGCTCAAGGACAGTTACTACCCCTCAACCATCAGACTCTTGAATAAAAGGGGACAACGACACTCTCTTGCCCATCCATTGAAATGTTCCTACAGCCAATGATCTCACTTTAAGGACTCTATCTTGTTATCTCATGTTCTTGTAATTTACTTATATTTTCATTTGCACAGTTTGCTTTCTTTTGCTCTCTGGTTGACCTTTCATTGATCCTGTTATAATTACTATTCTATATATATGCTAAGTATGCCCACAGGAAAATGAATCTCATGCTTGTATGTGATAACATATATGTACTTTGATAATTTACTTTAAACCTTGAACTTTGAACGTAGGGTTTGGTGTCACAATCAGAGGACTAGGTCTGATGTCGTTAGCAAAAGTAAGTTGGAGCAGCAGATTTAAACATAAGACCATAAGACAAAGGAGCAGAAGTTGGCCATTTGGCCCATCGAGTCTGCTCCGCCATTTTATCGTGAGCTGATCCATTCTCCCATTTAGTCCTACTCCTTGGCCTTCACACCATAACCTTTGATACCCTGGCTACTCAGATACCTATCAATCTCTGCCTTAAATACACCCAATGACTTGATTTCCACTGCTGCCCGTGGCAACAAATTCCACAGATTCACCACCCTCTGGCTAAAAAATTACCTCGCATCTCTGTTCTGAATGGGCACCCTTCAATCCTTAAGTCATGCCCTCTTGTACTAGACTCCCCCACCATGGGAAAGAACTTCGCCACATCCATATTTCATGACATGAACCGAACTTAGAGCTTTACTGGTGCTGGCCAAGGGCCTTGGCAATATCTCTGAAATTAATTGTGCACAGAAACCTACCTGTATCAAGTAAGAAGTGAATGATATGTTAGAGACTTTGAGTCAGGGATCAAAGATCAAATATCTGGAAGCTGATGATACATGATATTAATTAGCATTCAGAATGCATAAAAGAACCACAATTCTGAGACTGGTTCAGGTGTCACTGCGAATTGATTTTGTTGTTTGCTGGATTGTGGAGGATGTTGCGTGTCTGAATTTTCCAAAGGCATATTAAACACAACATTCAGACATGTAGTACAAGGGGAAACATACAGCGTGTCGGACCTTCCTACGAGATGAGGGAGGCTCCAATGAGGGGCCAGTCTTGTACCTTTTTGGTCCATAGTATTATATCTTGATCAGAGAACGTGTTGTAGCAGTCAGCGAAGAACGTGCGCAGCTGCTTCTGAATGAAGGAGATGGTAATCTGCATCATAGGTAAATTGGCTGCTGCAGCCAGTACGTCAGCCGCTCGGCCTGAACCCTCCACAATGACACAAGGAGTCCCATTGCTTATCGCACTATGTATTGTCTGCAAGACAAGAATGACCATCACAGAGCAAAAAAACAAGAGGTGATCGTTTATACATGTTTTACACATTCCCCACTCCAAGCATCAAATGTTCATGATTCATACCCAAGATAGAAAAATAGTAAGCATCACACATTTATCTTAAGTGATCAAGCTTGATGTATGTTTTTGGGTCTTGTGCAGATGTAACCAAAAAGGTAGATGAAGTTAGGGGAGTGGATATTGTTTATATGGACTTTAGTGAGGCCTTCTACTAGGTCCCACATAGTAGGCTGGTCTGGAGCTTTAGGCCCCCTGGAATCCAAGCAGAGCTAGTTAGGTAGATTCAAAATTGTCAGTAGGATACGAAGCGGAGGGTTGCAACTCAGGCTGGTGACCAGTAGTGCTCCGCTGGGGTCAGTGTTGTGAACCTTGTTATTGGTTATTTCTTTAACTTGGTTGCAGGTGTGAATGCTCACGGCTTGATCAGTAAGCTTGCAGGAGACACAAGATTAACTGGTATTGCTAATTGTTATCACAGATTACAGGGGGGCCTTGCTCAGTTAAAGAAGTGGGCTGAGGAGCTGCAACTAGATTTCAGTACAGTTAAGTGTAAGGTGATACATTTTGTAAAATCAAACCAGTGTGAGTCTTGTACTATGAATGGTTGCAGTCTAGGGAGTGTGGTGGAACAGAGAACCCAGGAGTATGAGTCTACAGTCTGGTCAAAGTGGTGTTACATGTGAATGGTTGGTGGAAAAGGCATTTAGCACGATAGTCTTCATCAATCAAGGCATTGAACAGTTGTATAAGTTGATAGTGAGGCCACACATGGAGGACTATGTATAGTTTTGTTTATTCTATCACAGCAAAGATGTGGTTAAACTGGAAAGTGTGCAGGAAAGATTTATGAGGTTGTTGCTGGGACTGGTGAACCTGAGTTATAAGCTAGGTCTTTATCTTCAGAGCAGAGGAAAATGATGGGTGGTTTTAAAGAGGTTTATAAAATGAGGGTCATAGATAAAGCAATGGCAGTATCCTTTTCCCAAGGGTAGGTTAATCAAAAACTTGGGGCACAGATTCAGGGTGAGAGGAGACAGATTTAAAAGGGACTTGAGGGGAAATATTTTCACTCAGAGGGTGGCAAATATTTGGAAAGTCATGCCAGAGGAAGTGAGAGGCAGGTAAAATAATTATCATGTAAGAAGCACTGAGATAAATACATGGAGTGAGGTGAATTACAGGGTTATGGTTTGAATGCACAAAATTGGGACTAAATGTGGGGGCACCATGGTCAACATGGACTTGTTGGGCCAAATGGCCTGAATCTGTAGTGTATTGCTCTATGAATCCATGATATTAACAAGTTGAGTTGAGTGACTCTATGATTCTAAGAAACAATGAAGACCTGTTGTTTTAACCCCAACATCAGAGGTTGAGCAACCGAAGAGGTCCTGCAGGTAGAACTGAGGAAGCAAGGAAAGTGCAGCCAGAGGTAGGGATGTGCCCTGGTTGCACAGGAGAAGTAGAAACTGGAGAGGTCTTTGGTAATCAGGGAGGAACAGAAAAGCATTTCTGTGTTTACAGATGTGTCTCTGAGATGGTACAGCTCAGTCAAGGATGCCACTGAACATCTTAAAGGGGTGGGTGGGAGACAGCCAGAAGTTGTGTGTATCAATGCCAAGGATATGGGTAAGGAAAGAGGTGGGTTCTTGTGGATAGAGCTTTGGGAGTGTAGAAAAGGGTTAAAAAGTAGCAGCTCGGTGCCATGTGTAGGTGAGTACAGAAGAAGGACCCTAGAAGATGGATGCACACATTTGTAACCAGTGTAGGAAAGAGTGCTTTAGATCCTGAGGAGGTGGGACCATTTCTGAAGCAGGTAGGACCTCTACTGGCCAGGTAGGTTTCACCTTAACAGGCAGAGCAGCAATGTTACCGTGTGTGGGGTGGGGGTGGTGGGTAGGTGTCAAACTAATTTGAGAACCTGAGGGAATAATAGTTGGAAGGGAGGCATGAGTTGTTAGTTAGGAGATCAAAGATTCCAGTCAATGGTGGTGTATTGGGAAGAGGAAGAGAGAAAATGGAAAGATCAAATTAAAGGCAAAATATGAAACAGAACAGGGAAAACAAATTATACTGGATTAGGCCAATGCAAGGATTTTACTGGAGCCAGTGAAAGCAGACTTGATGGGCCAAATTGCCTAATTCTGCTCCTATATCTTATGGTGTTGTAGTCTATGTTATAGGTATAAGACTCTTCATTGACCTCTTATTTTAACATAAGTCACCAGGACCAGATACTGGGATGAAATCATGTACTGTATATGTGAATGATGTTGGAAAGCTTGAGAGTGGTGAGCATTCATCCCTTGTTCAAGGATGAAAGTAAGGAAATAAGCCAGTCTCAAAACAACAAATTTCACATGATGTGTGTCCCAGTGATAATAAACCTGATTCTGATTGAGGTAATTTAATTTCAGCAGTGCAGAGTTTTTAGAAATATCGATCCAGGATGGCATTGACAGTCATCTGCAGGAAAATGGATCGAGGCATAGAAAGCCTGCATAGATTTGTACAGGGTAAATTGTATTGAAGCAATTGGGTAAAATGTTTAATGACATAATGGACAGAGTTGATAAGGATGTCCCAAAACAAGAAAGGGAAAATATAAGTGTGGATTGACTTACACTCAATGTTCCAGGACCACCTTCAAGGGCAACACATACAATTGGAATCTCAATTCCAACATCTGCAAATCAAATATTGATGTCACAGAACGCAATTTTATAGGAACTTCTTAAAACATCATTGAAACATTACCCTTGATTTAAACTTTCTCAGTACAAGTTCAATGCCTGAAATAATATCCTAAAATCTGGCCTTAGTGTGGAATTACAGCTCTTGTCCTTTGCCTTCAGGTTTTGGTAACAGCTTTGACTGGCCTGCATTTCACAGCCTTGCAATCCCTTTGATTGTTGTCTCGCTCTCTGTCGTTGCCCTCAGTAAACTGGAAACCAGATTGAAAAGTGGTGTCTCCCTGCAGCGCTGTCCTCACTCTGTCTGACAGCTATGCATTCTCCCTCCCTCCATCCATCACCCTCTTTGCAGCCAACTTGTTTCCTCATTTACCACCTGTCCTTTCAACCTTTCCCTTCTCAGCATCCAGCGTTCCAAACACTCCCTTTGCATGGGGCAGTGATTCACTTGCACTCCTCCCAGTCCAGTGAACTGCATCTGAAGTTCACTGTCTGGCTTCCTCTGCACTGGAGAAACCCATCACAGAAAATGAAAAAAAAAATCCTGCGGATGCTGAAAAATTTTAAAAAGCAGAAAATTCTGGAAATACTCAGCAGGTCAGGCAGTATCTGGTGGAACAGAAACAGAATTAATGTGTTGGATTGATGAGCCTTTCTCAGAACTTTCCTATCCACGTACTTGTCCGCATACAGTTAATGTAACTGCATCCAACACGTCCTCTAGCAGCTTGCTTAGGTGCCTATTAAATCTCTCCCCTCTCACCTGAAACCTACATTCTCCAGTTCTTAATCTCCCCCCACTCGCAACCTGGAGATAAGATAGTATGAAGGCCAGGTGAGAACATGGACCACAGAAAGCTAGAGTACAGAGCAGGGAGGCAAGCTTAGAAGATCAAATTAGGCATGTCCTCCTCTTCTTGAGAAGAAATAATGATAGGGTGTGGTGGTTCAGTCTGAAGTCCGTGGTCCGGTCCGCGGACTCCGGGTTTTCCGGCGGTCCCTTGCTGCGGTTGGACTTAACCAGAAACACCTGAGGCTCATATTGGAACTGGGAATATAAGTGGCCCTGGCATTGAGTGTGGTTGGGGTCGGTCGGTCATCTTGTTTGAACCATGGTTTCTGGGAGTCTTGCTGGTAGTAGTTGGAGCAGACATTGCAGTATGGATTCAGCTGATTCCTGGGCCAGCTGGGTGGCTGTCGGCCACTCTGAGTTAGGTAGGGATCTGGCTGCATCCATAGCCAGCCAAGGCTGCTGGTCGTAACAGCTACTCGAAGCTACCCCGATGCAGAGGTGGAACTGTCTGTCGTTCCTTGGTGTTTGTCTCTTCCTGTCCTCGCCCCTGTGGGGTAAGTCAGGCTGTTCTGCCATTGCCCTGCAGGGAGAATCTGTCTTGTCTTGTCTTTGCCTCCGTTGGGTATGTCAGGCTGTTCTGCTGCTACCTGATGGATGGTCCTGCCCCACTTTGGTGTGGAGTTATAGATGAGTCCTGGCTTGTCAGAAGATAAGTCCTGGCTCCATGTTGATGTACAGTTCCTAGTATGCCCCTAGCTCCAGCCTTCGAGTTCCCCAAGCTCTAAGCCTGCAGCCTCCAGCCTCGACCCAACCTTCAAGCCTCAAGCCTCGACCCAAGCCTCTAGCCTCTAGCTTCTAGCCAAGCCTTGTCACGTCTTCGCCTGAGTTTGGAGGTCTGAACCCGAGGCGAGACCCAGGTTCTGGGTCCTTGTCCAATCTCGGGCTCGGAGTCCACCCGAGGCTCCTTGTTCCCAATCCCTCATCCTGGTCCTGCTTCCCCTGCCTAGACTGCATCCCGTCCCGTCCTTGGGTTCCGTCTCATCCTGTTTCCGGGACTCCAGTGTCTGTACCCTGCAGTTGGGTCCTGATTCAACACCCGACTTATGACAAAGGGAAAGAGGAGAATGAAGAAGTTGTGGAGCAGTTGTGCTCTGTCCACAGGACTTGTCCAGAGGTTCTTGTTCCAATAGACAATAGGTGCAGAAGTAGACCATTCGGCCCCTTGAGTCTGCACCGCCATTCTGAGATCATGGCTGATCATTCACTATCAATACCCAGTCCCTGCCTTGTCACCATATCCCTTGATTTCCCTATCCATCAGATATCTCATCTAGCTCCTTCTTGAAAGCATCCAGAGAATTGGCCTCCACCGTCTTCCGAGGCAGTGCATTCCACACCTCCACAACTTTCTGGGAGAAGAAGTTTTTCCTCAACTCTGTTTTAAATAACTGACCTCTTATTCTCAATCCATGCCCTCTGGTACTGGACTCTCCCAACATCTGGAACATATTTCCTGCCTCAATCCTATAAAACCCTTTAATTATCTTAAACGTTTCAATCAGATCCCCTCTCAATCTCCTCAATTCCAGCGTGTACAAGCCCAATCTCTCCAATCTCTCTGCGTAAGACAGCCCTGCCATCCCAGGAATCAACCTAGTGAATCTACGCTGCACTTCCTCAACTGCCAGAATGTCCTTCCTTAAACCTGGAGACCAAAACTGTACACAATATTCCAGGTGTGGTCTCACCAGGGCCCTGTACAAATGCAAAAGGACATCCTTGCTCTTGTACTCAATTCCCCTTGTAATAAATGCCAACATTCCATTTACCCTCTTCACTGCCTGTTGCACTTGCTCATTCACCGTCATTGACTGATCAACTAGGACTCCTAGGTCTCTTTGCATTTCTCCCTTACCTAACTCTACACTGTTCAGACAATACTCTGCCCTCTTGTTCCTGCTTCCAAAGTGGATAACTTCACATTTATTCACATTGAATGACATCTGCCAAGTATCTGCCCACTCACCCAGCCTATCCAAGTCTCCCTGTATTCTCCTAACGTCCTCTTCGCATGTCACACTGCCACCCAGTTTAGTATCGTCAGCAAACTTGCTGATATAGTTTTCAATGCCCTCATCTAAATTGTTGACATAAATCGTAAAGAGCTGTGGTCCCAATACAGAGCCCTGTGGTACCCCACTAGTCACCTCCAGCCAGTCCGAGAAACACCCATTCACTGCTACCCTTTGCTTTCTATCTGCCAACCAGTTTTCTATCCATGTTGAAACCCTGCCCCCAATGCCATGAGCTCTGATTTTACTCACCAATCTCCTATGTGGCACCTTAATAAAATGCCTTCTGAAAATTTAGGTACACTACATCCACTGGCTTACCCTCGTCTAACATCCTTGTTACACCCTCAAAAAACTCCAACAGATTAGTCAAGCATGATTTGCCCTTGGTAAATCCATGCTGGCTCGGCCTAATCCTATTACTGCCATCAAGATATGCCACTATTTCGTCCTTAATAATGGACTCAAGCATCTTCCCCACGACTGACGTTAGGCTAACAGGGCGATAGTTCTCTGTTTTCTCCTTCCCTCCCTTCTTGAAAAGTGGGATAACATTAGCCACTCTCCAATCTTCAGGAACTGATCCTGAATCTAAGGAACATTGGAAAATGATTACCAATGCATCCGCAATTTCCTGAGCCACCTCTTTTAGAACCCTCGGATGCAGACCATCTGGACCCGGGGATTTATTAGCCTTCAGTCCTATCAGTCTACTCATCACAGTTTCTTTCCTAATGTCAATCTCTTTCAATTCCTCTGATATCTTATGACCCTGGCCCATCCATACATCTGGGAGATTGCTTGTGTCCTCCCTGGTGAAGACAGATCTAAAGTACGCATTAAATTCTGTTGCCATTTCCCTGTTTCCCATAACAATTTCTCCCAATTCATTCTTCAAGGGGCCAACATTGTTCTTAACTATCTTCTTTCTCTTCACATAGCTAAAAAAGCTTTCGCTATCCCCTTTTATATTCCTGGCTAGACTGAGCTCATACCTGATTTTTTCTCTCCGTATTGCTGTTTTAGTTAAGATCTGCTGTTCCTTAAAACTTTCCCAATCATCTGTATTCCCACTCATCTTAGCCCTGTCATACTTCTTTTTCTTTAATGCTATACAATCTCTGACTTCCTTTGTGGCCCTTCCCCCTCTTTGAATCCTTCCTTCTCATTGGAATGAACTGCTTTTGCATCTTTTGTATTATCCCCAAGAATATCTGCCACTGCTGATCCACTGTCTTTCCTGCCAGGGCATCTGCCCATTTAACTTTGGCCAGCTCTTCTCTCATGGCTCTGTAGTCTCCTTTATTTAATTGCAACACTGACACCTCTGATCTGCCCTTATCCCTCTCAAATTGTAGATAAAAACTTATCATGTTATGATCACTACTTCCTAATGGTTTCTTTACTTCAAGATCACTTATCAATTCCAGTTCATTACACATCACCAAGTCCAAAATAGCCTCGTTCCTGGTTGGCTCAAGCACAAGCTGTTCCAAAAATACATCCCTTAGACACTCCACAAACTCCCTATCCTGGGGTCCAGCACCTACCTGATTCTCCCAGTTCACCGGCAAGTTGAAATCTCCCATAACGACTGCATTACCTTTAGCACATGCCAATGTTAACTCCCTAATCAACTTGTACCCAATATCCACGCTACTGTTTGGGGGCCTGTACACAACACCCATTAGGGTCTTTTTACCCTTACTGTTCCTCAGCTCAATCCACACAGACTCTACTTCCCCTGTTCCCAAGTCACCTCTTGCTGAGGACTGAATCTCATTCCTCACCAACAGGGCCACCCCACCCCCTCTACCAATATTTCTGTCTCTACGATAGCACGTATACCCTGGTACACTCAATTCCCAGGCCTGATCCCCTTGCAGTCATGTCTCCGTTATCCCAACAATATCGTAGTTCCCCATTTTCATCTGAGCTTCAAGCTCATCTGTCTTATTTCTGACACTACGCGCATTCAAGTATAGAATTCTTAGCCCATTCCTCCTCTCTTTGCTTAAAACACTGTCTATTGTACCTAACCCAGCTCCTTGAACTTCCATCGGGCTAATTACAGCTTGAATTTTGATGACCTTCTCAAGATCACCCAAACCTTCTACACATTTAACCCCATGCCCCTTCTGACCAACCCTCTGTACATGTAACTTTTCCAACACATGTTCTGTCTCACCTTTCTCCTTTACACAATTAATATTTGGGAAATGTGTATTCCCCACCTGTCCCTTATCCTTCATCATATCATCTTCTCTCGTATTCTGGATCCCTGCCCCCTGCATATCTAGTTTAAACCCCCCTGAGCAGCACTGGCAAACATTCCCGCAAGAATGTTAGTACCCCTCCAGTTCAGATGTAGACCGTCCCTTCAAAACAGATCCCAATGTCCCTGGAACAAAGACCAATTATCCAAAAACCTGAACCCTTCCTTCCTGCACCACTGCTTCCCTACTGCTTTAAGTCTGCATCTCACTTCTGCACCAGCCTTTTGGTCCGTGGCCTCCTACACTATCACAACCAGCCCCAATGAAAGCTTGAGGGGCAGAAACTTGTCATTGTCAGCTGGTTGCAGTTTTTTTGGTCTCAGGATGGAATGCCTCAACTTTGGGCAACTTGCTCTCCCTGTGTCTGTCAGAACCGGCCATCCTGCCAGAACTCATCCAACCCTGGCTAAAGCTCCCTTTCAGCACAGCCAGACACATTGGGCACATCTTGTTACCCAGCAGTTTTCAACCTTTTAGACTCTGTCTCTCAAACTGCCCCATTAAGCCATCAACTGGATGATCTCTACATCTTATTCTGTCTATGCAGACCTATTCCTTGGTCTTCTTCAGAGGTGGATGGGCACTGATGGCACACTCCTCATGGTCAGAGATCCACTGACCTGTGAGTGCCAGCAGACTTCCTCTGTACTATATTAACTGGGAGAAATGTTGGAGATGAGAGCACTTATGTGAAACACCATGCACCTTCACTGTAGCAAGCCATTTGCTGTTGCTTCTTAATAAAGGTAGTTTAAAAGAAATCTTTTAAAAATATACACAAAATAAATATATAGAATGAAAGTAGTTGGGTGAATGAAGAATCTCTATGCCCCAGACATACGATGTGTGGTACTTGAGGAGCTGCAGTGGAAAGCGGCTGTGTGAGGAATCAGAGATAAGGGAAGTGTCTTTGCAGCCTTTGGAAGGAAGCCAGCTTCAGAAAGAGGAACTGCAACTGCTGTGTTTGTAGGTCTATGAATGGATCTGGATATAAATGCTGGTGGTTAATTAATAAGTTTGCAAACAATATGGAGATTATTGACATTGTGTATGGTGTAGAAGATTGCCAAAGGATGCAGAAGGATAACAACTCCCACTGCATTAGGTGAACTTTATTAGGTACACCTATACCCAATACATGAAGAATGAAGAGGGCATATCTGAACTCTCCCCTTACAAATTGACAAGCGTCTCATGGAATGAGCCTCCAGATCATCAGCCAGAAGCCCAGTTCCATTCCCAAAACCAGTTCAGGATGCAGGACCCTCATCATCAATGACTCCAGAACCCATGCAATTAATGAAAGCACCCTTAACTGCCTGAGAGCATGAGCACAATGGAGAATCAAACTGTGTGCTTTCTGCAGAGCCTTGGATCATCCATACAACAAACAACTACTGCATCCAGGAAACAGCTTCACCAGGTACAGACAAAGGGCCTTCTATCTAGTAAGCTCCCCCAGGTTCCTTCCTTTAGCACCATAGCCTGACTCACTCTCTCTGTACTCCTCCACTCAACAAGCCAAGATTCACTGCTGGGTTTTTAACCACCTGGGAAGTGGAAGGGGCTCTATGTGTGCAGGAGGCTCCACTGGGTTCTGGGGCAGCAGGCAATCCCTGGGATAATGAATCAGATGTGTTGGAATGGAGGAGCAAATTCTGCCTTTATGTCTTAGGGTCTTTAAGATTGAAGAGGTCATAAAGTTGAGGGTCGTGGAACAAAAGCGCAATGCTGAAGGAGCTGTGTGGGTCAAGCAGCATCTGCGGAAGCAAAAGGCACCCAAGACCCTGCATCTGGACTCCCACCAGTCCAAATTCATGACCTCCGTACACAGCAGCATCAGTGGGGGGAGGAATGGTGGGTAGGTGGAATCAGTCGGGGCAGGAGATAGGAATAACGAAGAAAGTGAGAAAAAACCTAAGAGGACAGGTGAGTGTCAGAGACAAAGGAAAGAGCGTTGGGGACATGTGGGTTACCTGAACTTGGAATATTCAATGTTCTTCATACTGGGGTCATGAACTTGGACTGGTGGGAGGAGGAGAGTGGAGATGAGAATATGGGGTGCCTGACTCACTACATAATGTATAGGCCAAAATCCAGGCACATGTGAACCATACCTGGATAATGCCACGTAGACCTGGGACCTTTAGTTAAATGCTGATGCATCCTGTGTTAGAGTTAGAGCCTCACCGACTCAACCTTGGCCAGATAAGGATATTTTCTACACAACACTGTAGACACTGTCATAACTCAGTCTTCCTGCAAAATGACTCCACATTGTCTTTTTCATCTGTATTTTGCAATTCCTGCATTCCTTTAACTATGTTCTCAGCCTCCAACTGCTCCATTCATTCACTGACCAGTCAGCTTAGTTTACAGCTCATCCCCCCTGGTTTTATCCCATCAGAGACATCCTCCATCCAGCTTAAAAAGCTCCTTTCTTCTGTTTCCAAGTTCTGACCAAGGATCTTCAACTGAAACGTTGACTTTGCTTCTTTTCCCACGAATGCTGCCTGACTTGCTGTGTGTTTCCAACATTTCCTGTATTAGTTTTGATTCCAGCAGAGTGACAATATAGGAAATTGAAAGCAGTGCTGGAAAAACTCAGCTGATCAGGCAGCATCCGTGGAAATGAACAAACAGTCAATAATTTGGGTTGAAATCTTTCTTCAGTCCTGTGAGTTCTTCAGTCCTTTCTTGCATACTCAAATTGTGAGTTCCTCCTGCAATTTGTGTGTGCTGCTTTGAATTTTCAGCATCTACAACCATATAACAATTACAGCATGGAAACAGGCCATCTCAGCCCTTCTAGTCCATGCTGAACGCTTGCTTCCACCTAGTCCCACCGACCTGCACTCAGCTGATAACCTTCCATTCATTTCCTGTCCGTATACCTATCCATTTTATTTTAAATGACCACTTCTACTGGAAGCTCGTTCCACACAGCTACCACTCTCCGAGTAAAGAAGTTCCCCCTTGTGTTATCCCTAAACTTTTGCCCCCTAACTCTCAACTCATGTCCTCTTGTTTGAATCTCCCCTACTCTAGAAGGAAAAAGCCTATCCACATCTGTCTCCCTCATAGTTTTAAATACCTTTATCAAGTCCCCCCCTCAACTTTCTATGCTCCAAAGAATAAAGACCTAACTTGTTCAACCTTTCTCTGTAACTTAGATGTTGAAACATAGGTAGCATTCTAGTAAATCTTCTCTGTACTCTCTCTATCTTTCCTATAATTCAGTGACTAGAACTGTCACAATACTCCAAATTTGGCCTTACCAATGCCTTATACAATTTCAACATTACATCCCAACTCCTACACTCAATGCTCTGATTATAAAGGTTTCTTCACCACCCAATCCACATGAGATTTCACCTTCAGGGAACTATGCACCATTTAAAGATTTCTTGTGTTTATATCAATACAGAACACAGCTCTCCAGATCTGATGCAGCATTAAAAAACACAAAAGCCAGAAAGAATACAATAAGCATAAATAGTTAAGATCTGGTTACATACATAGACTGACTGTATGTACATGAAGTGATGCTTGGCACAGGACTATCTGTACATAAGGGGACTCTGATGGGAAACGATAAAGTAGTGATGGTGGGGTGGGTTAAAAGGTCAAAGTGTTGAACAGCCTGATGGCTTGGGCCAAGTAACTATTTTTGATTTATGGTCCTGGTGTGGATGCTGCTACTGATGGGAGTGAGGTAAACAATCCATGAGCAGGGGGAGTGGGATGCGTCATGATATTACTGGCCTTTTCCCATATGCATCACAAGGACCAGCTTACTGTACCACGCTATTAGCCACAGTATGAAACTGGCTCCACTCTGTCTCATCAGTGACTGTACAATACATAATTAATACAGAATACAACCAGCTCAATGTTAACCAAGCAAATACTTCTAGCACAACACTACATCAAATCTATCAAATAAAGCCAGCTCCAATTTGCCCATCCTTAAAACATTCCATCATAGTTACTGTGTTACAGCATGAAATGCATACAAAACCAGAATCATTCAATACTGCACCGACAAGCAATTCTAGCAGAGTTACTCTATGAAATCAACGAAGAATAAAGCTTCCTCAATAGGGCACCTTGAAACATTTCTAACAGTGCTACTGTATGAAATCAGCAGATCAGAGCAGGTCAGAGAGAGAAGGCTTGTAAGTAAGAAAATTGAGGATCCAGTTGCACAAGATGATATCAAAGCTTAGACCTTGGAGCTTGGTAATTGGTTTTGAGGGGATGATAGTGTTAAATGCTGATCTGTGGTTAATGAAGAGCATCTTGAATTCACCCCACTGAGTACACGCTGGCCACCAACCATCCATTCACACTAACCCTGATGTTGTTGGAATAGTGGAATCCTTTATCACATCTCATTCTCCCAACATTCCCATCCATTCCCCCAGAATTCATCACTCATTTGCCAAGCTACAATAGCTTACAGTGGCCAAACAACCGACCGATCTGCACAGCTTTGGAACATGGGAGGAAAATAGAGCACTTGAAGGAAAATCGCAGAGTCACAGAGAGAAAAAAAAACATGGCAGCTCCACACAGACAGCACCTGGGTCTCTGGCACTGTGAGGCAGTGGCTCTACTGGTTGTACACTGTGCTGCCACAAATTTAACACTG
Organism: Hypanus sabinus; assembly: GCF_030144855.1. Taxonomy (NCBI): domain Eukaryota; kingdom Metazoa; phylum Chordata; class Chondrichthyes; order Myliobatiformes; family Dasyatidae; genus Hypanus; species Hypanus sabinus. The sequence goes on from NC_082709.1 coordinate 75,474,616, forward strand.
CACATCTTGCCATCAGACATATCCAGCAGAGTTACGGTGGGGAATTAGTACAGAATAAAGCATCCAGGGCACCTTAAAAAGGTGATGCCACAAAAAGTGGCATCTATCATGAAGGGCCTCCCCCCCCCCCCCCCCCATCACCCAAGACAGGCACGGAGTGCAAGGTGACTGGGAAACCTTCACTTCTACAGCTTTCCTCCTCGTTCAATGCCATTGTGATGCGTCTTCATCCACCGGTAAGATCTTGGTTGGATCGCTGTTTGTCTGGAACCTCTGCCTTGACCTTACCACCATGGATGACTCGATCAGGAACTAAACTCCAGATGGTAAAACTCCAGGCAGCATTGCTCTTGGGATCTCAAGAACTCACAAGTCTCTCCACCATGACAAGGAGATCCATGAAACCCTTCCAGCACAGTTAACGAATCATACAGATTAGAAACAGGCCATTCAGCCCAACTTATCCTTACTAGCCAGAAGGTATCATCCTGCATTACCTCAGCCATCCAGCACTTGATCCACTGTTCTCTGTGCCTATGTAATTCAAATGCTCATCCTTTCCAGCACTGTCCCGTCCTTCTTATAGCACAGTGATCAGAAATTGCAAACTGTACTCCAGGTGAGGCCTGATCAAGCTTTAATGAAGTCGGAACAGGACCTCCCTACCTCTGTAATTGGTGCTTTGACTAGGGCTAGTATCTCAAATGCCTTGCTAACCATGTTATCTACCTGCATGGCCACCTTCAATGATCTATGGACTCGTACTGTAAAATTTCCTCGGTTCCTCAAATCTGCCTAAGGTCCTGGTGTTTTGCCCGAGTCTCATTAGTCCTCCCAAGATGAATCACCTTACATTTCTGGATTAATGCCCATCTGACTTTTTTCAGTACATTTCACGAACAAATCAACAACTCTCTGCAATTTCACACTACTTTCAACAATTCTGCCGATTTTCGTGTCATCCAAAAACTCCCACATCCACATTCTAATCACTCGCATGAAGAGTCACAGTCTTGATCTTTGTGGGAAACACTAAGTCACAACTATTCAATCACAACAGCAACCCTTCCCTATTACCCTCTGTCTCAAACTGTTGCCTGTACAATTTTGGATTCAATTTGCCAACATGCATTCGATACTATGTTCTGAACCAGTTTCCCAAGTGGGACTTGTGTTATTCAAGTGCACACAAATCAGATCTATACCTTGTTGTCTCTTCAAAGAGTTCAATCAACACATTCTCCTATTAAACATAGGCTTCTTCTTGTACAGCTTTCTCTACCAAGATGTTACAGTCAGGCACAGAAGGGGTGAAATAAATGCTTCCCAACAATGGGACACCCCAAAATTTAACAGCCATAATCAGATTATACATGTTCATCTCCACTTTGCTCTTATGTATCAAATTTGAGCCTAGATAGAGAATCTCAGGGAATGTGAGCAATGAATCCTTGCAATTATAAGGAAGTAGTGAATGTTTGCAATATGATCAACTTAAGTGTCGTACAAATTGGGAAAGAGATGAGGCAATAAAGGGCTGATAGTGGAGGAGGCTTAGAGATCAGAAACTAGGTAGTCATTAGATCAGTAAAGTGCTTAGGTCACAAGGATTATCCAGCTGGAGTAGAGATAAGCAAAGTGCAGAGAACTGATCACGTGATAAACAGGGTCAGGACGAAAGAACAAGACCATGAACTATAGAACCCAGTTGCAGGGAAAATGAATGTGTGTCTGGGGGTGGGGGTGGGGGTGGGGGTGGAAGGCTGTCTGGTAAAGGACAACAAAGTTTCATTCATCAGGTCATTAGAGACAAAACGAAGATCAGATACTGCAAAGATGTGGATTACAGATGAAATTATGTGACCAGCATGCAACATATACTATAAATTGCTGCATGCTTTTTGGGTCACTGTATCTTTGAGCTCTCACTTGAAGTGCTTCCAAGTGTCTACTCTAGCAGGACCTAAATAAACTGACTTGTCTGAGGACTCACCATGATTTTCTCCATGTACCACCCTGTTCTAAACCATAAAAAAAGAGGACAACTGGGCCCTACACGGAAGCCAGATTTAGGGTGCAGGTTAGGCACATTATTTCCTCAAACAAAAGAAGCCCCTCAAAATCCAGCTTTCTAACTTCTCTCCACAACTACTCACCAACCCTCTGTCTTCAGCCAAGTGGCCAGCTCTTACCTTCAGTCCCAATTCGCTGCTTTGATATGTACTTTTCTAAATGGGTTCTCAGGGAAATCTCCACACCATAGCGTCCATTGGTCCCATCATCTACCAGGATAAAATGGGTGTGGTTGTGGTCCAAACAAGTTAACCTGCCCTGATTTGCTTCATCCAAGTAATATGTTGCAGGAAACTTGCCCTGTTTTCGGAAAGATAAGCCTAGTTAACCACAAGCAGTATTAGCGCTTGTTTCATCCATCATTGTCACCCTCTAGCTCCTCAGAGTAAACCACCACTGAGGACAGCACACATTTCCTGTTGCTGCCATGTCATGAGGAACACGGGTGTGACATAAATTAAAATGTCGGACTGTAACCTGAAGGCATCAGGTACAATTCTGGCAATAGGGATTCATTGAGATTTTGTGAGATGATCTGTAGATTGCTCATGAAAAGGAAATTATTGACTATAAAATTAAGTTGATGTAGGACCATAGTTCACCTGTCTACTGACCAGGCTCTTGTGGTTTGTGTAGGACCAAAGCTCACCTGTACATTGACCAAACTCTTGTAGTTTGTCTAGGACCAAAGCTCACCTGTGTATCAACCAGGCTTTCACGGTTGTGCACGATGCCCCAGCTGGCGATGCCAATTGCGACAATCTGCTTTTCCTTGTGGCTGCTGGTCATGTTACAGTGCCTGACAGCCTCTCCAACGTACTTCATCACGCCAGCATAGGAACCCCCGGTGATTATCCATGCACCTGGGAGAAAAGTTTTGTTTTATATAATCCATAATTTAAAACATTATATGGATGAAGAGCTGAGTCACATGGACAGACAGCAAAGTTCCAAGCAATGGCATGGACCACCATAGTCTTAAACAGATTTGCTCACACCTCCTCCCATCTTGCTTCACTCTTTGGTCCCAACCCAACTCTCCAACTCTCTGAGTCTCACCCAGACTCGTAACCCAGCTCCAGATGAGCTCTTGGTGGAGAAACACATATCTGCTGAAAGTGAAAAAGCTAAGCAGAATATTCAGGAAGACAACAAAGAAAAATTGTATCCTCCATGCAAAGGTACTTCTTTCTGTAACACAGGACCAATACAAAGCATTTAATGAAGCGAAAACAGAAAAAAATACGTCAATAAAGTACCAATCAAGAGGGGAGAGACGAGCAGAAAATATGACAACAGAGGAGTACAAAGGAGAGGGACAAGGACAAGGAGCAGAATATGAAGAAACGAGGGGAGCATGAAGCAGCAACAACAAAATAAAGGAAGAACGGCAGGAAGTGGAGAGAGACAGAGAAGCCCAAAGGAGATATGGGCATGAGGTACAGGAGGAGAAGGACACAAACAGAAGGAGAACAAAAAAACAGGAGATTCTACAGATGGTGGAAATCCAGACTAACACCCACAACATGCTGGAGGTACTCGGGCGGTAGCTATGGAGAGGAATAAACAGCCAATGTTTTAGGCTAGGACCCTTCACCAAGGCCCTTCTTCTGAAGGAGGACAAAGTACCAAAGGGAGGAGAGAGTGGCTGAGACAGAGGAGAATATAATAGATCAGGATTTGAGAATAAAGCAGAAGTAAAGAGAGAGGGAAGTGAAACAAAGGGATGTAATCTGAAGTTGTTGGAGGCATAGAGAAGAATTAGTACAATCTCTGCGTACAGAAGTAAATGTGTTTCAGTAAATGTTGCACATTTACTTGGTTATTTGGAGTACTGAAAATAATTTTGTTCTCTGTATCATGAAGAGAATGAAAGAATTAATGAGCATTGCAAAATACTTCACTGGAACAATGCAGTAGAATAGGGGAGTACATCTTTCAAGACAAATTAACCTGGGTGCCCTCTTTGTTCCTGTGAGTGTATTTACACAATTGAGCCCTTTAAGATCATGAAAAGCTTTAATAATTAGAGGTAAAAAACAACGACTTTATTTGCAGTTAAGGACACATTTACAAGTATAAATTTAAAACTTCAGGGAAGATGTCTGCAACTGAGACAATGAGGACCACGGTGCTCAGCTCCTGCAATACTAGAGGACCAGACACGATTGCCCCCTGCTCTACCACCAACAATAACATTTATCACGCTGTCCCTCACTCAAACTTTGGTAAATCCAACCATCTGGCTGTGCATCTTCTGCCTGCATACAAACTGGCCAAAAAAGCACAGATCCAGTGAAAAGGACTAAGGAAAGCTGGGTTGCAGAAGTGGTGGAGCGAATTTGGAATTGCTTTGAGAGAATGGACGGGATCATGTCCAAACATTTATCAGTGGACCAAAATGAAAATGCCAGTTGTCACTGCCCGTGTAAGGATGGCCGATACTAGTGGGCTCAATTTTATGCTGACTGGAGAAAAGTATAGTGGGGATGTCAGAGGTAGTTTTCTTTTAGAGAGTGAGAGGTGCATGGAATGCACTGCCGGGGGCAATGGAAGAAGCATCTACATTGGAGACATTTAAGTGAATCTTAGACAATCACATGGATAATTAAAAAATGGAGGGTTACGCAGGAGGGAAGGGTTACACTGGGTATGGAACAGAATAAAAGGCTTGCACAACACTGTGTGCCAAGAGCCTGCACTGAGCAGTATGCTCTATGAGAAAATATAAAGCATATGGTTGCTATAATAGAGTACACAAAACAGATGAGGCCCTTCAGTGAGTCCAGGCTAGGAACTGCAGGGCAGAAGGTGGCTTGTTCTGGGTAGGAGGGTGGCCTGTGTGTGAGAGTTGGTAGGTGGGTAGGAGGGTGGGAAAAGGCTTGTCTTGCTGTTGTCTTGCTTAGTCGTTGTGAATGTTGTTGCTTGTGGAGTTCTATTGAACATTTTGGGCATGCAATGTTGGCGCCAGAATGAAGGCAACACTTGTGTGCTGGCCCCAGCGCACCCTTGGCTGAGTTGGTTTTTAATCTAAATGATGCATTGTACTCCTTACTCTGCCCCGCCTTCTTATTCTGGCTTCTTCCCCCTTCCTGTCCAGTCCTAGTGAAGAGTCTCAGCCCGAAACATTGACTGTTTATTCCACTCCATAGGTGCTGCCTGACTTGCTGAATTCCTCACCATTTTGTGTGTGTTGCTCTGGTTTTCCAGCATCTGCAGAAGCTCTTGTGTTTATGATGCATTTCTCTGCATTTTTCAATGTACATCTGATAAATAATCTGAATCTGGAATCTGATTTGAATATGATAAGTATATTCAGAAGTTTGCAGATGACACAAAAAATGGCCGAGTTATCAATAGTTGGGATGATAGTCTTAGGTCACAGAGCAAAATTGAAATCTATTCTGAAGAGACCTTGATGTATGATTGCAGAGGCTATGGAGATGGCAGCAGATGTAGATGAGAGTGGTAAGAGCGTGTGGGAAGTTGGCCTTCATAAACAGGAGAAAACAATACAAGAGCAGGGAGGTTGTGATACAAATATATAAAACTATGTTTAGGCTATTGTGGGCAGTTCTGGTCACCATGCAAGAGGAAGGATGTGCTTGCATTGGTGAGATGTTTGTATCAGATGGGGAGTGATGGATGGGCTGGGCTTGTTTTCTTTGAAATAGAGGAGATTGATACATAACATGATGAGTGGCACAGATAGGGTGGATAATGTGAAACAGTGACAAAAAAACCCACCAAGGTGGCACTCCATCTTACTTTAAATGAGAATCACACTGACACTTCAAATGCCAGCATGGTTTTGATCAACTAATGCATTGTAGCCATGGTAGCTCATGCATTTATAGGGAGACAAGCATTATGATCTCAACAGTTACAATAGAAATCACTGGAAATAAAAAACAAACAGGAACAGGAGAGGGAACCTCATCCCCTGCTCTGACGTCAATGATATCTTGGTCTCAACAACTCATCCCACTCTCTCCTCTTTGCTCCAACTCCCTTGTGGATTCAAGCTGCAAGAACAGTCTTTTACCCCTCAAACATCAGGTTCCTGAGCCAGCATGGATAACCTCACTGAACTGATTCCACAATCTACGGACTCACTTTCAAGGTCTCTACAGCTCACATTCTCAGTATTGTTTATTTGTTTGTTTATTAAATAGCATTATTATTTGTTTTCATGTATTTGCACAGTTTGTCTCCTTTTTCACACTGATTGTTAGTGTTTTGTATACCATTTTTCATTGATTCAATTGTATTTCTTTGTTCTACTTTGAATGCCTGCAAGAAAATGAATCTCAGGGTATAATATGGTAACATGTATGCACTTTGACAATAAATTTACTTTGAACTTTGTGGTTTAAATGTCAGCTTTCAATGTGACTGGTGAAACATCTCCTCCTCGCTGATGATTAACACTGGTGCACCTCAGGGATGTGTGCTTAGCCCACTGCTCTGTTCTCTATATACACATAACTGTATGGATAGGCGTAGCTCAAATACCATCTATAAATTTGCTGACAATACAACCATTGTTGGTAGAATCTCAGGTGGTGATGAGAGGGTGTACAGGAGTGAGATATGCCAACTAGTGGAATGGTGCGCAGCAACAACCTGGCACTCAACATCAGTAAGACAAAAGAGCTGATTGTGGACTTCAGGAAGGGTAAGATGAAGAAACACATACCAATCCTCATAGAGGGATCAGAAGTGGAGAGAGTGAGCAGCTTCAAGTTTCTGGGTGTCAAGATCTCTGGGGGTCTAACCTGGTTCCAACATATCGATGTAGTCATAAAGAAGGCAAGACAGTGGCTGTATCATGGAGAGCATTCTGACAGGCTGCATCATTGTCTGGTACTGCACAGGATTGAAAGAAGCTGCAGAGGACTGTAAAGCTCCATCTTAGGCACTGGCCTACAAAGTACCTAGGACGTCTTTAGTAAGTGGTGTCTCAGAAAGGCAGTGTCCATCATTAAGGACCTCCATCACCCAGGGCATGCCCTTTTCTCACTGTTACCATCAGGTAGGAGATACAGAAGCCTGAAGGCACACACTCAGCGATTCAGGAACAGCTTCTTCCCCTCTGCCATCTAATTCCTAAATGGACATTGAATCTTTGGACATTACCTCACTTTTTTTAATATACAGTATTTCTGTTTTTGGTCTTTTTTTGTAATCTATTCAATAAACACAATTGATTTTCTTGTTTATTTATTTTTTTGTCTGCTAGGTTATGTACTGTATTGAACTGCTGCTGCTAAGTTAACAAATTTCACGCCACATGTTGGTGATAATAAACTTGATTCTGATTCTGTGCCCACAGCTTTCTATGGTAGAAAAGTTGTTTAAAAAGGGTTCTAGAAGGAAGCCTAGCAATTATAGACCTGTCAGTTTGACATCAGTGGTGGGTAAATTAATGGAAAGTATTCTTAGAGATAGTATTTATAATTATCTGGATAGACGGGATCTGATTAGAAGTAGCCAGCATGGATTTGTGCGTGGAAGGTCATGTTTGACAAACCTTATTGAATTTTTTGAAGAAGTTATGAGGAATGTTGACGAGGGTAAGGCAGTGGATGTAGTCTATATGGACTTCAGCAAAGCCTTTGACAAAGTTCCACATGGAAGGTTAGTTAAGAAGGTTCAGTCGTTAGGTACTAATGCTGGAGTAATAAAATGGATTCAACAGTGGCTAGATGGGAGATGCCAGAGAGTAGTGGTGGATAATTGTTTATCGGGATGGAGGCCGGTGACTAGTGGGGTGCCTCAGGGATCTGTTTTGGGGCCAATGTTGTTTGTAATATACATAAATGATCTGGATGATGGGGTGGTAAATTGGATTAGTAAGTATGCCGATGATACTAAGGTAGGAGGTGTTGTGGATAATGAGGAGGATTTTCAAAGCTTGCAGGGAGATTTATGCCGGTTAGAAGAATGGGCTGAACGTTGGCAGATGGAGTTTAATGCTGAGAAGTGTGAGGTTCTACATTTTGGCAGGAATAATCCAAATAGAACATACAGAGTAAATGGTAGGGCATTGAGGAATGCAGAGGAACAGAGAGATCTAGGAATAGCTGTGCATAGTTCCCTGAAAGTGGAGTCTCATGTAGATAGGGTGGTGAAGAGGGCTTTTGGAACGCTGGCCTTTATAAATCAAAGCATTGAGTACAGAAGTTGGGATGTAATGCTAAAGTTGTACAAGGCATTGGTAAGGCCAAATTTGGAATATTGTGTGCAGTTCTGGTCACCGAATTATAGGAAAGATATCAATAAATTAGAGAGAGTGCAGAGACGATTTACTAGGATGTTACCTGGGTTTCAGCAATTAAGTTACAGAGAAAGGTTGAACAAGTTAGGTCTCTATTCATTGGAGCGTAGAAGGTTGAGGGGGGATTTGATCGAGGTATTTAAAATTTTGAGAGGGATAGATAGAGTTGACGTGAACAGGCTGTTTCCATTGAGAGTAGGGGAGATTCAAACTAGAGGACATGATTTGAGAGTTAGGGGGCAGAAGTTTAAGGGAAACACGAGGGGGTATTTCTTTACTCAAAGAGTGATAGCTGTGTGGAATGAGCTTCCTGTAGAAGTAGTAGAGGCCAGTTCAGTTGTGTCATTTAAGGTAAAATTGGATAGGTATATGGACAGGAAAGGAGTGGAGGGTTATGGGCTGAGTGCGGGTAGGTGGGACTAGGTGAGATTAAGGGTTCGGCACGGACTAGGAGGGCCAAGATGGCCTGTTTCCGTGCTGTGATTGTTATATGGTTATATGGTTATATATAAAATTTCCAAGGATTCTCAATCCCTAGAGAAAATATTTCTCCATGTATCTCAGCTACCCCAACATCAAAAGATATATTTTACTCTCCTGTTCAGAATTCAACAAAATTTTGGGTCCTGGTCTCACAATAGAAGTTATCCATTCTTTTTTCAAAGGATCACAAGCATAATGCGTAGAATGTTAAATGTCCTGAAATTGATTTTCACAATTGTAGGGAGGTTTGGTAGAACAGACAGAAGAAAATCTGCAGCAAATACAAGTCTAGATGTGGAAAACCTGTTGGTCATGTAGATCCAACAGGGAATTCAAGAGGAATGTCATCACAGCAACAGAATAAGATTGTGAGGTCGAGTAGCTGTAAAAGAGAGGAATCAATACTCATTGAGGGACAGTGGGGAGCTGGGGCAGATCTGTTTCTGTGCAGTATCTTCTCACACACTCACATAAACATCGGTTTCTTCTTACCTGTTGACTGTGCCACTTTGATGAGGCCTCTGCGGAATGTGAATTTCAGGTCTGGCTTCAGATGAAAGTTTTTTGCCCCTCCAGTAACAGAAATGAGAAGGTGCGGAGGACTTAGGCGCCAGTGCTCGGTCATCAGCTGGTATATTGTATTTGGCGATGTATCATTTGAGACTCGAACATACTGGAAACGACCAATAACAGAGACCACATATCATCAATTATCAATGCTGCTGAGCACGGTGCAGAGTAAGGTGACCAGCTCTCACTACTACCACGTCCCTTCCCACCCCCCCCAGCACTGTCATACCAAGTGCCCACCCCACAAAGGTACAGAGAGCAAAGATATACCACTTCAACAAATGTGGTCTCACCAAACCTTTTAAGAAGGTGCTGATCCAAGCTTCTAAAGAGAAATTATGTCCTCACTTTGGTGAAGGAGAGGCTGTGAGGATGTAGGGCTAGGAGGAGCAGCGATGAGGGAAGGGGCAGATCCTTCGAACTAAAACTGAATCATTGAAGCACATTGTTTTACTAATGAAAATGGATTCTTTGCTTGTATTTGGACATTTGTGAACTTAGAGCCTAACAGCATGATACTGTGGGAGAGATCATGTCTAAGGAATGTGAATAAGTCTCTTGAAGGGATGATAAAATTGATTGATGATGACAGGGCAGTGACGTTGTTTGCATGGACTTCAGTAAAGCTTTCAACCAGCTCCGTCCCGGTAGGAGGCTCTAAAAAATTAAGATGCAGGGAATCCATAGTGATTTCGTAGATTGGATTCAGATTTGACATGCCCATAGAAGGAAATGGTGGAAAGGTGCTTTCCTTACCGGAGCTCTGTGATCGGAGACAGAGGAAAACTGGATAGAAGTTCATAAAATTATGAGCAGCAAAGATAAAGATGACAGAGTCATTTTCCCAGGTTAAGTGCTTAGAGAACAAAGCTTAAAAGTGAGAGGAAGGAAGCTTAAAGGACACTTACAAGACAGTTTTTAAAAATATACTCAGAGTAGGACTGGGCTTTCAGGAGAAGTGATGGAGGTAGATATGATAGCAACGGCTAAAATGCGTTTAGACATGGGCATGGTGAGGTGGGAACTGCAGGGATGAAGACCATGTACAGGCAGATGAGGTCAGCATGTTTAAGTGAGATATCATGGGCTGAAGGGCCTGCTCCTCTGCTGTATGTTCTCTGTTCTACATTCCACTTTTCTTGTGCACCAACCCATAAATAATAATTGGGTTTCCCTTTGCGTGCGCTGAGTGCTTGCAGCATGTGCAGATATGGGACTTACACAGGAAGGATATGGGCAGTTGACATTTGGGTTGGGATCCTTCACAAAGACCTGAGAAAGGGTCACAACCCAAATGTTCACTGGCCATTTCCCTCCATTGATGCTGACTGGCCCATTCAGTTCAACTAGGTCCTTTGTGAGCTGCTTCAGATTTCCAGCATCTGCAGTCCTTTTCATCTTCTATTTTAATTGTTGGGAATGTTAGCTCGATACTTAGGGAATCAGTGGTTTTTATCTGATGTTGAAAATGGATAGTGGAGAGATCTCAATGTGTTGTCTATAACAAGATTCCCAGTACCTGATTCAATCACTGGCAGCACTTCTTACCAACCAGATGGTGATGGGTACCACTGGGCATTTACAGAGTGCTCTTCAGGGGCCGGGTTTGGGAATATTTGGATGGCTAAATGCCTTCTGTATGATCAATCCATCCAAACCAGCAAGGCCACAAGTAAACGAAAGAAGCACAGTTAAAACCTGGCCAGAGAAGAGTGGTGTTTGCCACTAAAAATCCAGTCATGAGGAAGAATGAATGAAGGTGTTGGCTGTTGTAGACGAAGTGCGGGTTTTAACCCTCTCCACCATGTAGATGCAAGTGGAATGACAAGAAAACAATCCCACCTCATGGTCTTGATGCCAAGACTTTTAACACAGCTTGGCAGACCCACATACCTTCCCACTCTTCTGTCCTTGCCCTTCAAACGCAATGTCTCCGAATGCATCGGTTGGATGCTCCTGCAGGTGTTTTGTGGAACTCCATTTCTCATGCTGTAGGCTGCCAGCTCTACGGGCTTCTTCACTGTGGTGGATCTCCGGGTATCCACAGTCACACACTGGCCTGTGAGGAGAGGCACAAAGCAGACTGCTCACTCTTACCATCAAATGGTAGCTCAGTGTATTGGAGGAGGAAAACAGCAGCACTTTCATTGACCCAGTCCCTCCCTTTGACCAGCACGAGCTCTAAACCAGTCTGGGAGTGCCGCTGCTAAACGTCCCTCCCCACATGATGCTCATCCTCTCAGGTTAAATCACGCCCATCTCTAACGCTCTCACCAAGGCTTCCTTCGGAAAGGGATTATTTTTACAACCTGAGACCTTTTTGAGATCTATCTCGTTACTTTTGAGCCCTGATGGAGGGTCATGGCCCGAAACGTCAGCTCTTTCCATAGACACTGCCTGACCTGCTGAGTTCCTCCAACATTTTGTGTGTGTTGCTTGGGACATCCAGCATCTGCAGAATCTCTTGTGTTTATTTTAACAACTGGATTAGTTGGTACATCAACCTAAATACATCAAACTCCTCACGGCCTGGAGTTTAGTGATGAAGGGGTTACAAAAGCCAGGTTTCATATACTTCAGATGAGAAATTACTTCCACAACTTCTGCAGTTGACAGTTTCACTGAGAACTTTGACAAGCAGCTGGTCCAGCCACACATGGGGAGAGGAAAGGCAGGGTGTGATTCCAGGACAGCCTATACCTCTTCTCTAGGGGAGTGAACAGGACAGGGAATGATCCCAGGATATTCCATACTCCTCCTCCAAGGGAGGAGAGAGGACGGAGTCTGATGCAGGCCTGTGAAAATCTGCAACACTTTTCCTGGAGTTCTGATGAGGCTTATTTAAAAACACAGCAGTGGCCACTCTCCAGTCTTCTGGCACTTCTCTCCTTACTGACAATGATGCAACTATCTCAGCATCATCATACACTTCTGAGAGGCAGAGACAACGAGACCCTTTTCCCCAGGGTGGAGATGTCAAATACTAGAAGGCATAGGTTTAAGGTGGGGGGGGGGTAATGTTTAAAGAAGTTTATGAGGCAACTTTCCTTTTGCACAGTGTGGGAGGAGCCCAGAACACACTGCCAGGGGAAGTGGGGGAAGCAGACACAATAGAGGCATTTAGGAAGTATTTAGACAAACATCAAAAGGCAGGGAATGAAGGAATATGGACCATGTACAGGTAGATGGGATGAGAGAGATTGGCATCAGGGTTGGCAGCAACATTGTGGGCTATTTGACCTTTTCCTGTGCTGTACTTTCACCGTCCAAGTACCACTCTAAAGCTGGGAAGGGTGTAGTACAGAAACAATGCACAAGAATGGAAAGGGTGCACAAGTATGGAAAGGGTGCACAGGTTTGGAAAGGGTGCACAGGTATGGAAAGTATGCACAGGTATGGAAAGTATGCACAGGTATGTACAAGTGTGCACAAGTATGCACAAGAATGGAAAGGGTGCACAAGTATGGAAAGGGTGCACAGGTTTGGAAAGGGTGCACAGGTATGGAAAGTATGCACAGGTATGGAAAGTATGCACAGGTATGGAAAGTATGCACAGGTATGTACAAGTATGCACAAGTATGGAAAGGGTGCAGAAACAATGCACAAGAATGTTACTGGGGCTGGGGAGTTTGATCTGTAAAGAGAGAAGTGTTAGGCTGGGGCAGTTTTCCCTGGACTGAAGGATGACATTAGAGATGTTTGTAAAATCATAAGTGATATAGATAAGGGAGATGGTAACAGCTTTTGGCCTGGGGTAGAGGAGTCTAAAAGAAATTTTAGAGTCTAAAACAGCCTACTCCTGCACTTATTTTCTATGTTTCTATTTAAGGCGGGAGGGGAAAGATCCAGTGGAGATCTGAGGGACAAGTTTTTCAAGCAGAGTGTAGAGAGTTTATGGAACAAGCAGGAACAATTACAACATTTCAAAGACATTCAGGCAGGTACATGGGTAGGAAAAACTTGGAGAAGTGAACCAAACAGACAAGTAGACAACTTGGTCAGCATTGGCAAGATGGGCCAAAGGGACTTTTTCTGTGCTGTATCACTCTATAACTCCCAGTTCCCCTGGTCTCACAGGCTATCACCTTGTGTGCCGAACAGTGGCCCCTTCCAGAGTTACCCAGAGAACTCAGCGGGCACAGTTCAGCAGCTCAAATTAACTCGCGGCCTAACCGTTTCCCAACCTCTCAGGCTCAGGTATTCACAGATTCTATTTGAAAATGTTAAGGTTTTTCTGATCCCAGCCAAAGATGTTACAGCTGTGTAGCCCCACTCACAGTGCGGGCTAGTGAAAGGTCAAAGGTGTCTGAGGGCCATTTATCTTTCCTATACACTCAGTGGCCACTTTATTCGGTATCTCCTGTAAAGTGGCCACTGAGTGTATGTTCTGCTGCTTTGAAGTTTGATGTGTTGCACATTCAGAGATGCTCTTCTGCTCTCTACTGTTGTAATGTGGTTATTTGGGTTACTGTCGCTTTCCTGTCAGCTTGAACCAGTCTGGCCATTCTCCTTTGACCTCCCTCATTAACAAGGCATTTCCACCCACAGAACTGCCCCTCACTGGATGTTCTTTTGTTTTTTTGGGCCATTCTTTGCAAACTCTAGAGACTGTTGTGCATGAAAATCCCAGGAGATCAGCAGTTTCAGAGATACGTGAATCACCATGTCTGACTCCAACTATCATTCCACGGTCAAAGCTACTTAGATCACATTTCTTCCCCATTCTGATGTTTGGTGTGAACAACAAATGAACCTCTTGACCCTGTCTGCATGCTTTTATGCATTGAATTGCTGCCATTTGATTGGCTGATTAGATATTTGCATTAACGAGCAGGTGTACAGGTGAACCTGATAAAGTTGGACACTGAGGTAAGTCTAGCAACAATGAGACTGTTGGGTTGTTCTGGGGCTGAGCACATCAGTCCAGTACCAACAGGAAGCATCTAAGGCATGGACACTCTCAGCACAGATGCAGGGAAGCCGTAGGAATGTTCAGCAGAGCTGGCATGTTAATGTGTGGCACTCATGAGTTGTACTAAGTAATATGGCATGATGAAGTTTATCATGGCGATTGCTGCTCATGGGTGAATATAGACACAAAGTGATTGAGCTGTCCAAGTGTCTTCCGCTGCTGAGACCACCCTCCGTGACAAGGGGATGATAAGCAGCAGGTGTACCCAGAGGTGGCCATGATTCAATAGCTTAACATGAACTCAGCCCATCAAACACCAGAGAGCACTGTAACCATCTTACCCCAGACCCAGGATCATAGACCATTCTTACCCCATGTCATTCAGGACATTCTCACTCTCCACAAAGTGAGTACAACTCTTCTTGGTGATGTTTCCCTGAATCCATGTTCTGAAGCAGCCCTGAAGAGAATACAAAATAATGAATGTAGCAAACTCAATGAACTGAGTTCTCAGTGGATTCCTCTCACTTCCTGCCCCACCCATATTACCGTGCTCCTATTCCTTCACCTTCCCTCTCCCCAAATCTCAGCCTCTGTCCTTTCCCCTCCCCTTTTCCCCTTCCCCTGTCTTTCAGTTTTTCAGATCTGTAAAGGCCAACTAGTACTGAAGTGGCTTGATATTCAAAGGTTTCAAAGATTATTTATTATCAAAGTATGTATAAATTAGACAACCTTGAGATTTGTCTGCTTACAGGCACCAGAAAGAACCCAGTTTAAACAAAGACCAACACACAATGCACAGAGAAAGAGGGAAAACACACACAAATAATGCAAACGATAGAAACAAGCAACAGCTTTCCAAAACAAATTGAGTCTGTGAACCCGAATCCCGGAGCAGACGGAGAAGGCTCATTGCCTTGGTGTCAGTTCATCTTATGAGGGGTGATTGGTAGGTTCATGGCCTAAGGTAGAAGGAGTCAATTTTAGAAAACCTGGCACATTTATTTTTCAAAACTATCTCCTCCTACATTTACGCACTTAGTCCAGCGATCATGGAGCGTACGGATCTTGGACCTCCAGAAAGTGTCCACAGCATGCGTGATTGATAAGTTCGTGGCCTGAGGTAGAAGGAGATGAGTTATACAGCTGTCGTTACATACACATGCAGGTCAACTCTTTGAGTGATTATGCAGAAAATCTGGTTAATAACTCATCTCCTTCTATCTTAGGCCCCAGACTTATCAATCACCCTGATGAGTTATTAATTGATGAATTATTAACTTCAAACTTTCTGCATAATCACTCAAAGAGTTGACCTTTCCTTCTTTTCTCTTTTAGTTGTCTTCTGTTGTGTTCTTAAAAGCTTCCTAATTCTCTAACTTTCCACTAACTGTTGCTATATTAGATGCCATCACTTTTCCTTTTATGCTTCCCTTGTCAGCCACAGCTTTGTCATCTTCTCTTTAGAATACTTCTTCTTTGGGAGGTATCTATCCTGCACCTTCCGAATTGCTCCCAGAAACTCCAGCTGTTGCTGTCTGCCGTCATCCCTGGCCTTCCAATCAACTTCGTCTGGCTCCTCTCTCATGCCTCTTTAACACCCTTGACTCCCCTGTAACACTGATACTTAAAGGGTGTAAAGTGGAAGGCTCAAGGTGAACATGAAACGATGGGGGAACTACGACTCCATAATTTTATAAGCAACTTTTTCCTTATGGATCGTACACTCTAATCCAAGCAGCATCATGATAAACCAGCACCCTCCCATGCCCCTTTATACTTCCTGTGATTGAATAACCAGAACTGCAAACAATATTCCAAAAATGGCCTAAAGCTAACCATCTACATAGCTGCAACATGACTTCCCAGTTTATATACTTCTTTATCATTTTATCATCTTTGTGGCACTTTCAGGTAGCAATGGACTTGGAGCCCAACATCTTTTTGCACATCAGTGTTGTTAAGAGTATCATTATCTGTGTACCTTCCCTTTATATTTGATCTCCTGAAGGGCAACAGGTCAAATTTGCCTGGATTAATCTCCATCTGATATTTCTCTGCCCATATCTAGTGATCTAGGAATAATGGTGAATAGTTCACTGAAGGTGGAATCTCATGTGGATAGGGTGGTGAAGAAAGCTTTTGGTATGCTGGCCTTTAAAAATCAGAGCATTGAGTATAGGAATTGGGATTTAATGTTAAAATTGTACAAGGCATTGATGAGGCCAAATTTGGAGTATTGTGTATGGTTCTGGTCACTGAATTATAGGAAAGATGTCAACAAAATGGAGAGAGTACAGAGGAGATTTACTAGAATGTTACCTGTGTTTCATCATCTAAGTTACAGGGAAAGGTTGAACAGGTTAGGTCTTTATTCTTTGGAGCGTAGAAGGTTGAGGGGGAACTTGATAGAGGTATTTAAAATTATGATGGGGATAGATTGAGTTGACATGAACAGGCTTTTTCCATTGAGGGTAGGGGAGATTCAAACAAGAGGACATGAGTTGAGAGTTAAGGGGCAAAAGTTTAGGGGTAACATGAGGGTGTTACTCAGAGACTGGTAGCTGTGTAGAACGAGCTTCCAGTAGAAGTGGTAGAGGCAGGTTCGATATTGTCATTTAAAGTAAAATTGGATTGGTATATGGACAGGAAAGGAATGGAGGGTTATGGGTTGAGTGCAGGTTGGTGGGACTAGGTGAGTGTAAATGTACGGCACGAACTAGAAGGGCCAAGATGGCCTGTTTCCATGCTGTAATTGTTATATGGTTATATCCGTGGCTGATATACACTCAGTGGCCACGTTTTAAGATTCACCTTTGCACCTGGTTGATATCTCAAATTTCTAATCAACCAATCATGTGGCAGCAGCTCAATGCATAAAAACATACAGACATGGTCAAAAGTTTCAGTTGTTGTTTAGACCAAATATTGGAATGGTGAAGAAATGTAAGTAAGTGACTTTGACCATGGAATGATTGTTAGTGCCAAATGGAATGGTTTGAGTATCACAGAAGCTGCTGATTTCCAGGATTTTTCATGCACAACAAACTCTAGTTTACAGAGAACGGTACAAAAAAAACCCAAAAGCATCCCGTGTTCAGCAGTTCTGTGGGCAAAAATGCTTTGTTAATGAGAGCAGAGGAGAAATGGCCAGACTGGTTCAATTTGACAGGCAGGTGACATTAACTCAAATAACCATACATTACAACTGTGGTGTGCAGAAGAGCATCTCTAAATGCACAGGTGAAGCCTCCCTGCCACTGTCCATTTGCATGGAGTGCTGCCACAAGAAAGCAGTATCTATCATCAAAGACCACCCCCCCCCTCATCCAGGCCATGCCCTCTTCTCACGACTACCATCAGGAAGGAGGTTCAGAAGCTTTAGGTCCCACCCCACCAGGTTCGGTAACAGTTATTACCCTACAACCATCAGGCTCCTGAACAGGTACAATAACTTCATTCACCACTACTCTGAACTGATACTACAACCTCCAGACTCATTTTCAAGGACTTTTAACACCTCAGCACTATTTTTACTTGTGCAACTTGTCTTCTTTTGCACATTGGTTGTTTGTGAATTTTTGTCCATTTATATATAGTTTTTCATAAAATACAATTGTGTTTCTTTTTCCCATGAATGCCCGCAAGAAATTGAATCTTAAGGTGGCAACATATATATACTTTGATATTAAATTTACTTTGAACTTTGATACCAGAGCCTGGACATGAGCTCTGTCTTATTTGATAAAACATTTGGCTCACGAGACCATGCTCTACTGGAGTGGGTATTCCCATCTTCTCCCTTGCTAATTCTGGAAGTCTTGGTCATTCACAACTCTGATATGGAAGTCAGCAGGAAAATCAATGTATCTCCATTCTGAGTATGCAGAATTTTGTGGAATCCTGCCTTAACCTCATTCCCAGCTTCCAGGGCTGTGTTCATATGCAGACCCTGGCTTGTTGATTCCAGGTTACAGTCATTAGTTATAGAGGGGAGGTGGCCGAGGTGAGTCACTTGACCATCTTTGAAACCCATCCCATTAGTACCGTGTTCCTGTGGTAAATGCACCCAGGATCCTACACTGGAATTTGGTGTGTTCCCAATGTAAACAGCAGGAGGTTTTCCTCACAAACTACCTATGTACCCACTCCACCAAGCATCTCTTGCCTCACCAAATGGAAGCCTTGTGCACGTCCCACACTGACTTCAGAACCCACAGAACCACCTTGGAAATGCATCATCCTCTGCTCCAAGGGACATCCGAAGACATGAACGGCTAGGCTGTTAGTGTGTTGATAGGATGCTGTGGAAAATTTGGATCCTGTGTCTCATCATGTATGGCACCTGCCCTGGAACTGTAGGGTACAATTGTGACCACTCAGAATGGAGTGTTCCCCATTTCTACAGATCTCTTTGGTGACTTTACACAAGACATTGGGAAAAGGAGACATTTCATCTGCTCACTTTGCTGAAGACTATACCTGTTCGTCAGAGCGTAATTTTGCTGAACATTCCCTCTTGTTGATGAAGCTCGGTCTTCGTTGGGTGGCTTTCAACATTTCATTGCTTTGCAAGGTTTTGAGTTGAACATAATTGCCTCCCTCAAGGGGAGAAATCCTGTTGACATTTTGCACCTCGTTGGAAGACATTCTGTAAGTTTTGTTATCCTCGTAGTCCTTGTCAGGTGTCACACCTGTGTGAAGAAGCAGGATGTTGGATCAGTTGACAAAAATTATGCATGGTAAAGAGATAATCCTTTGTTACAAGACAAAAGTAATTGGACAAAAACAATGTTCACTAGGATTTGAAAAATTACAACTGCAGAAAGGAGAAAAAAGGGATTAGTATTTGAGGAGCTCCAGAAATAAAAGCATTTAGTCATAATGCAATGACTTGAGTCGAGTATGAGTGGTTATTGGAGAATGGAAAATGCCTGTTTAATATGGAGGAGCTGATGTATAGGCAGCCAACACACGAGTTTTATTGATCAGAGTCAGGGTCCAGTGGTATGGAATACAAGATGACTGGGACTCTTCACTGCTGCAGCCTTCCTCCACCTTCACTGCCGTTGTGATCAATGTTTCTTCTAAAGTGTGAATATATGCGCAAGCACACATCTTCTCTACTAGCACAAAAAGGAATTTAAACTACTCGCAAAAGGTTGTCACCCTCTACTTCATTGGCATGATAAGTATATTTCACGATTGTACACAATCACATTTCCTTTTCCGATTTCTGATGCGGAAGATGTTGACAATGTGGAGATTCTGATGATTGGTCTGCGGATTTTAGATCCAGCTTATTTATACCATTTTTATTGATGGAATTATTCAGTGCACACCCATTGTCACCGGACAAAAAATTGTACAGAACTAGATTTTTACAGATGCTAGTCATTACAAATTAAAGGGAACATTGGTTGTGATGTGTCATCATCTTCTGCCAGCTTCACTGCTGAGGTCTTGGTTGTATTGCTCTTTGCCTGGAACCTCTCCCTTGACCTTACTTGCATGGGTGACCTTACCGGGAGCTAAACTCCAGACAGCATCACTCTCAGGAACTCACAGTCACTCCATCATGACAAAGTAACAAAGTGTTCAAAGAGCCATGATTTCATCAATGTACAGGAATGGCAAAAATAACGTTCACAGAGGCATCTACATTGAGATGTGGTCTTAAGGAGGAATATAATACAAGAGATGGACAGAAATTAGAAGCTGAAAATGGTAGTTGAATGAACTTGACAGGGTTGTATTGAACCATACTCTATCCAGATCTGTTATAGACATTAAAGATGGTTAAGTAGTTCACTACAACTGTGCAATATATAGATTAAAATGATGTATTCTTATTTGTAATTATAAGGGATCAAAAAGACTCCCTGTTTTTGAGTCCTAGAGTCGCCCAGCACAGAAAGAGGCCCTTTAGACCAACTAGTTCATTTTGATTGCGATAAATACCATCCCAGTTATTTACCTGCACTTGACAAATATCCTTCTAAACCTTTCCTATCCATGTAGTCATCTAAGTGTCTTTTAAATGTTGTTAATGTACCTGACCTATCCACTTTCTCGGCAACTCCTTGTGTATACAGACCACCACCGGATGAAAAAGTTAACCCTCCCAACCAGGTCTGAGGAACCAAGCCCTCTCGTTCTTGATTCCCCAAACCTGAGAAAAGGCCTGCATACATTTACCCTTTCTATGCCTGTCATGATTTTATAAAGGTTCACCCCTGATTCTCCTTCAAGTCCTGGCAACATCCATGCCATTTTTTCTGCCCTCTTTCCAGCTTAGTGGCATCTTTCTTTCCAGAGCAGATGAGTAAAACTAAACACATTATTCCAAATATGGCTTTCAAAAATGTTATATAACATTACAACTTCTATCTTCAGTTCCTGACTGATGAAGACCAGCTAGGTAAGTGGACTTGGAATGGCAAATTGCGTTCAATCAGATTAGTATGAGGTGTTGCATTTCGCAAAGACGGATCAGGGAAGGACATTCACGTTCAATGGTAGGGTCTGAGGGAATTCTGTAGATCGGAGGAACCTTGGATTGCAAGTACTTGGTTCCCTTAGGGTGACACCACTAATAGATTGCTTAGTGATGAAGGCCTATGGCACATCATTCAAGGCACTGAGTTGTAATGCTGTTGCAGATGTACAAGATGCCAGTGAGCTGCACACCTGGTAAGATGTACAGAACATTGCTCTAGTCACTCTCTTATAGGGCAGATGTTATCAAGCTGGAAAGAGTGCAAAGAAGATTTACAACAAAGTAACCCACCCTGCTCATGCACTGTTTGTCCCGCTCCTATCTGAGAGGAGGCTACACAGCAACTGTGCCAGGACCACCAGTCTCAAAGACTTTCCCCAGTCAGTAAGGCTGATCATCACCTGCACTCATTAACCCCTCCACCACGACTTTATCATTTCTTATCAGAGTTATTTTAAGTAGATGTAGTGACTGTTTCAGTGCAGCTCCAATGGGAATCATCAAATATTCCCATGAGGGACTACTACTGCTGAAATCAATAGTCATATCCATGGGTACATTGGTACGCAGCAACATTTTAAGACATTTTTAAAAAATCTACCGATACTTAAAATTGACGAAGCTCGGATGGCAGACTTGGATCATGAATGCAGCTCTCCTTTAAGAAAATGGAAATGGGGAGCTGCACCGGTCTGCCAGTTCAATTGAAATGCAGAGGCTTTAAACTTCCACTCCCAATTATTCTGCTGGAGAATGTCCAGTCTCTGGAGAATTAAATTGAAGACCTCAGAGCAGGATTGCTGTACCAGAGGGACATCAGGGACTGCTGTGTACTTTGCTTCACAGAAACATGGCTCTCACCTGCCATTTCATACACAACGCTGCAGCTTGCTGGCTCCAGTATTCTCCTCAAAGACAGGACAGCTCAGTCTTTTAAAGGCAGAGGAGGTGGAGTATGCTTTATGATTAACTCATTGTGGTGCACAACATGTCTCAGTCCTGCTCACCTGACCTGGAACATCTAAATGTCAAGTGTCATCTGCTTTATCTGCCGAGGGAGTTTTACACCATTATCCTGGTAGTGGTGTACATTCCACTGGAGGAGCTGGGCATTACAATCAGCAGGCACCAAACTGTGCACCCTGATGCCTTCCCTATCAGTGCAGGGGATTTCAACCAGGCCAGTTTGTAGACGTCTCTGAACAACTGTCACCAATGTATCAGCTATGGAACCAGAGGAGCCAACCCACTGTTATACCACCATCTAGAATGCGTACCGTGCCATCCCATGCCCACACTTTGGAAAGTCTGACTGCCTGGCTGTTGTTCTATTTTTAGTGTATATTCCAGATTAAAAACTGCAGCACCAGTGATGAGGATGAAGAAGATATGATCAATGGACGTGGAGGAGTGTTTACAAGACTGCTTTGAGTCAGTGAACTGGACAATATTCAGGGATTCATCTTTGTGTCTGAATAAGTATGCCACAGTTGTCACTGACTTCATCAAAACCTGTGTAAATGTGTGTATACTAGACATATTCAAACCAAAAGCTGGGGATGAACCAGGAGACCCATACTCTGCTGGGGCTAGATTTGCAGCATTCAAGGCTGGTGAATTATACAAGTCCAGGTATGACCTACAGAAGGCTATTTTAAGGGCAAAGAAGCAATTACAGTTGAGAGTAGAGATGAATTGAATGCATGTCAGCCATGGCAGGATTTGCAGGTCATTACTTCCTACAGAGTGAAACCTAACACTATGAATGGCTTGGTGCTTCACTCCCAGATGAGCTCCACAACTTTTATGCATACTTTGAAAGGGAGAATAAAACTATATTTTTGCTGCCTCAGAGGCCAATGTTAGATCATCTTTCATGAAGGCGAACCTGTGCAAGGCGTCAGGCCCTGATGGTGCACCTGATGGGTCTCTGAAACCCTGTGCCAACCAACCTGCTTCAAAAGGGTGACTATCATACCAGTGCTGGGTGAGCTGTATCAGCGACTATCACCCAGTGGTACTCACATCTTCTGTGATGAAATGCTTTGAAAGGTTGGCCATGGTGGGTATCAACTCCTGCCTAAGCAAGTACCTGGTCCTAGTGCGATTTGCTTATTGCCACATTAGGTTTAAAATGACACAATCTTATTGGCTCTCTGCTCACCCTGGACAATAAAAACACCTACCTCAGGCTGATGTTCAACATAGCTCAGTGATCAACACAGTCTAATCAACAAACTCCAAAGCCAGGGCCTGTACACCTCCATCTGCAGCTGGATCATTGACCTTTTCACTCAAGGATGCATTACTTAGCTCACAGCTGTACACTCTACAGCCACGATTTTGTGGCTAGCCATACCTCAAATGCCATCTATGAATTTGCCAATGACACAGCTATTGCTGCCAGAATTTCAAGGAGGTGTACAGAAGCAAGATAGATCAGCTGGTTGAGTGGTGTCACAGCAAAAACCTTGCGCTCACAGTCAGTAAGACCAAAGAACTTATTATGGACTTCAGGAAGGGAAAGTTGAGGGAACACACACTAGTCCTCATCAATGGATCAAAAGTGGAAAGGGTGAACAGTTTCAAGTTCCTGGGTGTCAACATCTCTGAGGATTTATCCTGGGCCCAACAAACTAAGGCACAACAGCAGCTATAATTCATTAGAAGTTTCTGAAGATACTCAACGACATGCAAATTTCTACCAGAAGTATCATAGAAAGCATTCTAACTGGTTGCATACTTCCTTAAGTGTCTGTGAAGAATAGACATGACATCTTCAGCTTTGACTAACTTCTATAGATATGTAGTGGAGCATTGGCTGTTTGGCAGAAAAAAGTGAGTGGGAATAAAGGGATCCTATTCTGGCTGGCTGCCAGTTACCAGTGGAGTTCCACAGTGGTCAGTGTTGGGACCACTACTTTTTACCATGTATGTCAATGATTTAGTATTAATGGATTTGTGGCTAAATTTGCTGATGATACAAAGATAGGTGGAGGAGTGGGTAGTGTTGAGGAAACAGAGAGCCTGCAGAGAGACTTAGATAGATTAGGGGAATGGGCAAAGAAGTGGCAAATGAAATACAATGTTGGAAAGTGTATAGTCAGGCACTTTAGTGGAAGAAATATGTGAACAGACTATTATTTAGATGGGGAGAGAATTCAAAATGCAGAGATGCAAAAGAACTCCGGGGTCCTTGTGCAGGATACCCTAAAGGTTAATCTCCAGGTTGAGTCAGTGATGCAGAAGGCAAAAGCAATGTAGGCATTCATTTTTAGAGGTACAGAATATAAGAGCATGGATGTGATATTGAATGTGGTCAAATGCACTCATGAGACCACACTTGAAGTATTTTGTGCAATTTTGGGCTTCTTATTTTAGAAAGGATATACTGACATTGGAGAAAGTTCAGAGAAGATTCACTGGAATGATTCCAGGAATGGAAGGGTTACTGTATGAGGAACATCTGGCAGCTTTTGGGCTGTATTCCCTGGAGTTCAGGAGAATTGGAGGGGGGAAATCTCATTGAAACATTCCGAATTTTAAAAGGCTTGAACAGATTAGATATGGCAAAGTTATTACCCATGGTAGGGGGAGTCTAGGACAAGAGGGCAAGACTTCAGGATTGTAGAATGTCAATTTAGAACAGAGATGCAGAGAAACTACTTTAGTTAGAAGGTCACAAACCTGTGGAACTTGTTGCTATGAGTGGCTGTGGAGGCTAAATTATTGGGTGCATTTAAGGCAGAGATAGATAGGTTCCTGATTAGCTGCGGCATCAAAGGGTATGGGGAGAAGGCAGGGGAATGGGAATGACGGGAAGAATTGGATCAGCCCATGACTGAATGGCGGAGCAGACTTGATGGGCTGAATGGCCTACTTCTGCTCCTATATCTTATGGTCTTATAGTCTTAATCCCGTCCACCATCTTTTCACTCATACCTCATCAAAGTTTAAAAGTTCAAAGTAAATTTATTATTAAAGTATGTATATGTCACCATATACAGCCCTGAGATTCATTTTCTTGTGGTCATACTCAATAAATCCTATAACCATAACAGAATCAATGAAAGACCACACCAATAAATGAAAGACCACACCAATAGGGTGGACAGCCATTGTACAAAAGACAGCAAACTGTGCAAATACAAAAAGAAAGTAGAAAAAGTCTTTTAAAAAAATAATAATATAAAAAAATAAACTGACTTTATTCCCTGGACCGTAGAAGAATGAGGGGAGATTTGATAGAGGTATATAAAATTATGATGGGTATAGATAGAGTGAATGAAAGCAGGCTTTTTCCACTGAGGCTAGGGGAGAAAAAAACCAGAGGACATGGGTTAAGGGTGAAGGGGAGATTAGGGGGGGCTTCTTCACACAGAGAGTGGTGGGAGTGTGGAATGAGCTACCAGATGAAGTGGTAAATGTGGGCTCACTTTTAACATTTAAGAAAAACTTGGACGTGCATGGATGAGAGGTGTATGGAGGGATTTGGGCCAAGTGCAGGTCAGTGGGACTAGGCAGAAAAATGGTTTGGCACAGCCAAGAAGGGCCAAAAGGCCCGTTTCTGTGCTGTAATGTTCTATGGTTCTAACTAATTAATTAATTAATTAATAGGCAATAAATTTTGAGAAGATGAGATGAAGAGTCCTTGAGTCCATAGGTTGTGGGACCAGCTTAGTGATGGGGGCAAGTGAAGTTGTGAAGTTATCCCCTCCCATTCAGGAGCCTGATAGTTGAGAAGTAATAACTGTTCCTGAACCTGGTAATGTGAGTCCTGAGGCTCCTGTACCTTTTTCCTGATGACAGCAACAAAAAGAAATGGTAATCTGGTTGGTGGGTGTCCCTGACAATGGATAGTGCTTTTCTGCGAGAATATTTTGTGTAGGTGTGCTCAGTGGTGCAGAGAGCTTTACCCATGATGGACTGGGCCATGTCCACTACTTTTTGCACTTTCCATTCAAGGTATTTCCATTTCAGCCTCTGATGAAGCCAGTCAATATACTCAATACCACATATCTATAGAAGTTAGTCAAAGCTAAAGATGTCATGTCTATTCTTCATAAACACTTAAGGAAGTATGCCCATTGCCAATTCTTTGCCCACTCCTCTATACCAGGAATAAATTAGGGTGCATGTATTTCAGATGTGGTGGCAAACACAGAATATGGGAGCATATACAGACTCTGAGGCAGCTGTGGAGTTATCAAGCCTAGGTTGTTTGAGCCTCCTTACACAAACCCCAGCAATCCAATAGCTCTTTAGTTGATCTTCTGTACAAGACGTTGTAATGATCTGGACACGTGGGTAGCTGACTTTCATTTTTCTTCTATGGAATCTGATTTTTTTAAATTTGGGAAATTCTCTGCTCTAGTGATTTCTAGGGACAACAGGCTAACTAGCCTATAATTCCCAGGATACTCTCATTTGACAGATCTTCACTCAATTGAGGAAAACCTGTAGATGTAGTGTATTTGAATTTTTAGAAGCTGCTACATAAAAGGCTGGTGCAAAGGGCACACTGTTATACTGGAAGTAAGTGAGCTTGAATTGAAGATAGGTTTTCATATAGAAACAGAGAATTAGAATAAATATGTTTTATTTGGAGTTAGAAAGATGTGGATTATGGAGTGACCCAGGGATCCAAGTCTTCAGGCCTTAATCATATACCCATTATGTTACTGATCTGGAGGAGGGAGCAGGCTGTAAGATACCTCGGTTTATTAATGACATCAAAACAGGTGGGAGTGCATGTTGAATGATAGCATTAATAAATTGGGGTAATTTAGCAAACTGAGGTTAATGAGGAAAAATGTGAAGGAGGGGGAATCAAGTCTATTATCTCACGGAGAGAAATCGCACATGAGTCAAGATCAGAGGGATTAATGTGTCCCTCTGTGTGAATCACAAAGGAAATGATCAGGCTGCTGCTGTAGTTAAGAAGGCAGATGACATATTTGCAAAGGCATTGGCATTTGGAAATTGGGAGGTATTGGTGCAATTGAATAACCTATAGATGAGGCCACACCTGGACTGCACATTTTTTTGTCTCCTAATTTAAGAAAGGATATACTTGCATTGTAAACATTCCAGGAGAGATTGACTGTGCTAATGTCTGAGTGTAAAAAGTTCTTTATTCCAAGCAGCTCCCAGAATTAGATGTGTTATGGAGGAAGTGAGTGTGCATGGATAGAAGACAGGTTTTCACATAGAAGCAGAAAAGCTTTGGAAAATGAGGGGACATGACATGATAGCTGGAAAGACACTTTTACGAATAGGACAATCTCATACAAAGGGACTTACTTGGTACACCTGTAAATCTGCACATTAATGCAAATATCTAGTTACCTAATCATGTTGCAGCAACTCAAAGCATAAAAGCATTCAAACTATGGTCAAGAGATTCAGTCGTTCTTCAGCCTTAACATCAAATGAGGAAGAAATCTGATCTAAATGGCTTTGACTGTGGAATGATTGTTAGTACCAGAAGGGGTGGTTTGAGTATCTCAGAAACTGCTGATCGCTCGAGCTTTTAACACACAGCAACCTCTAGAGTTTAAGGAGTGTGGTGGAAAAAACAAAAAACAAAACCAAAAAATCCACTGAGCAGCAGATCTGTGGGTGAAAGTGTCTCGTTAATGAGAGAGGTTGGAGGAGAATAGCCAGACTGGTTCAAGTTGACAGGAAGGTGACCATAACCACACATTACACCAGTAGTGAACAGATGGGCATCTTTGAATGCACAACACATTAAACCTTAAACCCTGGGCAGGCTGCAGCAGCAGAAGACCATAAACATCCACTCAGTGGCCACATTATTTGGTAATGGAGGTACTAAATAAAGTGGTTAGTGGATATATAAGGGGGTAGTATATGGAAGTATCTAATCCAGAGCATAATGCAGATGACATATTTAAAGAAAAGAGAAGGAAAAAAAAAACAAGTCAGGGAGTTCCAGACTACAGGAATCAGCAGAGCAAGGTGGTTGAGATTTTGGGCAGATTGGCCATGGTCATACCCAAATAGTGGGCAGCCTTAGGGGTTTAGATGTCTACTGTTTCTGTGATCTATCTATTTATTTGTTTATTTTTACTTTGAGATACAGCACATAACAGGTCCTTCCAGCTCAATGAGTTGCTTCTGTGCGATTCACCAGTTTGACCCTAGCCTAATTACAGGTCAATTTACAATGACTAGTTAACCTACTACCCACAGCATCTTCTTTGGATGTGGGGGGGGGGGAACTGTAGCATCCTCTGGAAACCCCACAAGCTCACAGGAAGAACATACAAACTTCTTATAGATAGTACCACAATTAAACTCCGAACTCCTTCCCAAGCTGTAATAGCCTTGTGCTAATCTCTATTACCATAGCGCCCTAAAACATTTTCTAAGCCTGCTAAGACAACCAATACTCCTGCCATATGCCATGGAATACCAGATGTTGAAGAATGTCCCTACCCATTAATTCTCTAACTACTAAGATTTCCACAGGGGATACAGTCAAACACTACTGATTTATCATTTGCTTTCATCCCCTGGCTTGATGCATTGGTCATCCTTATCTGTAATTGGTCCCACTCCTTCTTTGGTCACCCTTTTGCCCACGATTTTGGATTTTTGTCTAATCTTGCTCACCAGTGATACTTCATGCCCTGTGTCTGTGCTCCTAATTTCATCTCTAAGTATCCCTTTGTACATTGCTTTCTATAAGCCATGAACAAAAGAACAGATTCCAAAGTTCAGGAGACAGTGGCTGCCCTTGAAGTATGTGTAGCGTCAAGGAGCCTGAGTAAAAGTCATTGGGGATCCGAGGAAAATGCTCTGACAGCTGGTCATACGGCATGGAAATGCATGCTTTGGCCCATGCTGACCAAATTGCCTTCCAGAGCTTGTCCCATTTGCCTGCATGAGATCTGTATTTTTCCTATCCATGTACCTGCACAAAGTTCTTTTCACTTCTGTAACTGCATGCACATCTATCGCGTTCATTGGTAACTCATTCCATATACCAAACACCCTCTGTGTGAAAAACATACAGAGAACTGAAGTGATGTAAGAGAAAACTATATATTAAATGGAAGGACCATTAGTGGCTTTGATGTTTAGAGAGAGTGAATGAGACAGAGAGTTCTACCACATGGAAACTTGCCCTTCAGTCTACAAAGTCCATGCTGATGAAGGTGCTAGCCTACTTGCCTTTATTTGTCCTACATCCCTCTAAGCCTTTCCTATCTAAAGCTGGGATTGTAACTTGCACAGAGGAAGATGGCTGAGGTTGTTGGAAGTCATCAGGAAAATCCCCTTGGCCAAATCACACTCAGCTACTTCATCAATAATCATTTCCAGTAAGAAATGGAATAACCATCTGCTTCACATTCAGTGGGATTTACAATACCACATCTTGCAGCATCAAGCGTGCTGGAACAGCCGTGTAAATACTATGACTACAAGGGCACATCAGTGGTTGGCTAAACAGTAGAAAGGACTCACCTCCCCAAACCCCAAATCCTTCCCACAAGACACAGTCAGGAATGTCACTGAATATTCCCCACAGCTTCTCCATCCGCACCGGGGAGGTTGAACGCTACTCAGGATAAAGGGACTTACTTGATCTGCGCCTCATTCCCTCTAGTCAGCAACACAACAGAGTGGGTACCATCTACAAAATGCCGTCCAGTTAACCACTTAGGCACCACCCAAATCCACAACCTTCACTACCCAGAAGGACAAAAGCAGAGTGGGAGCACACTACCCGCAGCTTCCCCTGCATCTGGGTGGGAAGTAGGAAAGAGGCTTGCTTTACTGCTGTTTTGTTGCCCGCTGTTCTCTGTGTTGTTCTGCTAGGCATTCCGGGCATGCTATGTTGCTGTCAGAATGAGTGGCGACTCCTGTGGTCTGGCCCCAGCACTTCCCAATTGCTGTGGCTATTAATGCAAATGCCACATTAAACTGTATGCTTCAGTGTAGATTAGTCTGAAACTGGAAGTCTCACTCTGTGCTTACTTGGTAGTATATCATTAGTCCTTCATTGTCCCTGAATCTAAATCCTGGAAGACCTTCCCAGTGCCACTATAGAAAAATCTGTGAAGGTCAGTAGTTTAAGAAGGTCGTTTGTCACCACTGCCTCAAGGGTGCTTAAGAATGGCCTTGACATGCAGATTGCAAAGTAATTTTAATAAGTTTTTGTGGGGAGCTCACCAGCCACCACAATCCTGCTGAACCCACCACCAAGGGAACCAAGTACAGCTTCATTTCCCACCTACACCTCCAAGTGAATCCAGCAAACAACTCTGTGTATTGAGTGAACTTAATCCCATCTCACTTTAGGGAAGGTAATTTAGCCCTGGAGTGTACTTTATCTAAAGTGGATGAATTATAGAGAGAGGCTGTGAAGATATACGTTCTAATGCTTTGAGTGGAAAGGATTATAAGGCATGATTTCATAAGACCAAAAGACAGTAAGATCACAGGAGCAGAATTTAGACTTTTGGCCTACCGACTCTGCTCTGTCATTCGACCATGGCTTATTTGTTTTTCCTCTCAACCCCATTCTCCTGCCTTCTCCCAGTAACCTTTCACACCCTTACTAATCAGGAACCCATTGACCTCCGCTTTAAATATATCCAATGACTTGGCCTCCGCAGTCTCTGTAAAAATGAATTCCACAGATTCACCACCCTCTGGCAAAATAAATTCCTCTTCATCTCTCATTGAAGTGTTTAAGAACTGATTTGTTAATATGGAGAAAGAGAGACCATTTCCTCTGGTGAAAGAGCCTAAGCAAAGGTGAGTTATCCTGAAACTGGAACCAGACTATCCTCAAGTGTAAGTAGGGATTAGACTACACAGAGAGATGGTTCAGGATCTAACTACTATCACATATCAAAATGCCTTGCTTCTGTTGGAGAGTTGTACAGAAAAGGGCCTTTCAGCCCACCTTGGTCCATGGTTCTCCTTATTACCATCCACACTAATCCCATTTGCCCTCATTGTCTGTATATTTCTATACATTCCTTCTTTCAACAGCTGTCTAAGTATCTCCTAAACAGTGACTTTATTTGACTCTTCCACCTCCCTTGACAGTGTGTTCCAGATATCAACTACTTTTGGTATTAAAACTTTTCCCTCAGATTGCCTTGAAAACTCCTCTCATCTTAACCCCATACCTTCTTGTTTTTGGTATCTTTAGCATGATGCCAATTATAAATTATTTGCTTTAAACATTCACTTTTTCATGTTTTCCTTTACCCCAGTGTCTGCCTGCTGGGTTCGTCCCTGCACTTGCAGACAAAAAAGCCAAGATTTAAAAGATACAAAGCTCAGCCACAGAGATGCCTCTGCCTCAGACTTTACAAGGATTTCCAACATAGTCTAGTCAAACTTACGCAGAGATCCCAGCTGTCATTTCCAGTCACAGGACTTTGTGTTCTAAGGCTCAGCTGTTCTCTGTCTTCTATGACTTGCTTGATATAATGAATATTGTTGATCCATCTTGGAGCTGAGGAATTGCAAGAACTGTTGAATCACAATATAGAAAGTGTGCAAGGAAAGTGTGGTGTTTCTTGTGATTCCACTTAAGATTCTCTCGGTGGAATGGTCACAGCTTGGAGCGTGCCTGAGTTGCTTGGTTACATCCACTTGGGAACAGAGTTAGAGGAAAGGAAATACCACATATTCCACAAGGTATAATTAGACATTGTTGAAACAACCTCCTTGTCTTCCATTACATGATTGGGTTTGTTATAATCCTGACTGCCATCCTAACTATTTCCTGTATTCTTTGTACCTGGGACTCAGGGTACATTGAGATACCAAGCGAATAACTTAAAGTATTCATGTCTCTCCATGGCTACTCAGGCCACCTCTAATCCTACAAACCTTGCATTTCTCTGTATTTCTTTAATCTGGTTTTATTGTTTTCATCACTGACCCATTCTCTCCACCAGCTGTGGCAAGTGCCTGTGACAGTTAGAGCCAGACCCTGGAATTTCTTCATAGTCCCCTCCTTCTTTAAACGCTCCTTGGCACCAGTAGCATGTCTACCTTTAAGAATATTTGTTGCTTTAACTTGAGTTGTCAGTTTTTGACTCTTTTTGGTTGCAACCATGGCTATTTGCCTGAACTGATGCAAGTGATCTTGGTGTTTCAGTTCCCCAGCTTCCCATAAAAACCACATGCATCACATAGCACAGTGTCATGGGCTTTTACAGCACAGAAACAGACCCTTGGCTCAACTGTCCCCTGCCAACCAGGGTGCCCCATCCAAGTTGGTTTCACTTGCCAGATTTTGGCCCATATCCCTGTAAACCTTCCAAATCCTGTACCAAACTATCTTTTATTATACCTGGCTCAATCACTTTATCTGGCAATTTGTTCCACATACACACCTTCCTTTTGTCAAAAATGTTTCCCTCAATTTCTTATTATTCTTTTCACTCTATGCCCTCTAGTTCTTGATTCCTCAAATATGAGGAGAAAAGGCTGAGTATACTCACTCTGCCTATACCCGTAATGATTTTATATACCTTTATAATAGCAACCCCTTTTTGCCTACACTCCAAAGAATAAAGCCTTAGCCTATCCAACCTCTCTCCAGAACTCAGTCCCTCAAACCTTGGCAACTTTCCTGTCAATCCTTTTTGCTCTCCATCCAGTTTATTAACATCTTTCCTATAAGAGAGTAACTAAAGTTCAAAACAATATTCCAAGTGTGGCCTCACCAACATCTTATACAAGCGTGCCATGACCTCCCAACTTTTAGAGTCGGCAAGTAGTGCTGCAGCCACACAGCACCAGCAGCAGCAACCCAGGTGCAATCCTGGCTTTAGGTACTGTCGTTATGAAGTTTGCAGATACTCCTTGTGACTGAGGGAGCTTGCACCCAGGTGCTCTGATACCTTAAAGATATGCTGGCAGGTAAACTGGCTGCTGGCATTATGCCAATAGTGTTGGTCAGCAGCAGGAGAGTCAGAGGAAGCTAACGGGTATGTGAGAAAGGATGTGAGGCAATGCAGAAGAGTGGAACTGTAAGTCTGGAGATTATGGTGCAAGGCAGAGAAGGTTTTGGGTCTAACATGGCCAAATGAGATTGGTATAGATAGATACATTGAACACACTTTAGTGTGCTAAAGTGCCTGCTTCTCTATGTACAACTTGATGACTCTACACAAAGTACTTACGCCTATGTGTAACTTCAGTAGGTCTTCAGTGAGACACTCCCCACTGAGTGGACAGGACCTGCAAGATCAATGCTTAGGTTCACTGCATGCAATGTAGAACTAAACAGTGAGGTACACCGCAGCAATTCCAAGCAGGTCAGGGATAGCACACTACCACATCATTAAAGCTTGGAGCACAGTCGGCCACAATTTATATGACTGGATTTCAGAATCAAAAACATAAATAATAATAAATGCAGTTTGGACAAATGATTGGCCAATGAATTTAAACATTCATATGAATGAAGTTAAGAAATATTGTTTGAAAAATTGCAAAGTTCTCTATAGTTTTGCAAACTAAGGATATAAATTGGAAGAAGAGCAAACAGATTTGTTTTGAAGCACCTAAAAATGAATACATCCCTGGGTATACAAGGGACTGGAGTTCCTGCAATCTGGAGCAACACACAAAGTGTTGGAGGAAGTAATTGTGAAGAGAAATGGACAACTGACATTTCAGGTCAAGGTTCTTCATCTCCACTGAAGGGTAAGGGGAGATGGTCGAAATAAAAAGGTGGAAGGCGGGGTCAAACAATAACTGGCAAGTAGCAGGTGGATCCGGGTGCGAGGAGGGATGATTATAAGATAGAATTAGGCCAAATTGCCTATTGGGACTGCTCCACCATTCCATTATTGCTGATTTATTGTCCCTCTCAACCCCATTCTCCTGCCTTTTCCCCACAAACTTGATGTACTGACTAATCAAGAACCTATCAACTTCCACTTTAAATATGTCAATGGATTGGCTGCCACAGCCATCAGTGGCAATAAATTGGCTCAAGAAATTCATCCTCATCACTGTTGTAAATGGATAACCTTGTATTCTAAGGCTGCACCCTCTTGCCCTCGTCTCACTCACTATCGGAAACTTCCTCTCCACTTTAGCTTCATCTAGGTCTTTCAATATTTTATAGGTTTCAATGAGATCCCTCCTTATTCTTCTAAACTCCAGTAAGTAGACTCAGAGGATCATCCCTCCTCTTACCCGAATCTAACTGTTACTTTACAGTTATTGTTTGCCCCCGCCTTCCACCTTTTTATTTTGGCCATCTCCCCTTTATCCTTCAGTGGAAATGAAGGACCTTGACCGGAAATGTCAATTGTCCATTTCCCTCATATGTTAACTCTTTAATTACAGGAATTATTCTTGTGAACCTCCTCTGTGCCCTTTTCAATGCCAGCACATCTTTTCTTAAATAAGAGGATCAAACTGTGGTCTGACAAATGCCTTACAAAGCCTTAGCATCACATCCTTGTCCTTAAATTCTATCCTCTTGAAATAATTGCTAACATTTCATTTGGCTTCCTTGCCACCAGTTCAAACTACAAATTAATCACTAGGGGATTCTGCACAAGGACTCCCAAATCCCTTTGCACCTTTGGTTTTTGAATTTTCTCCTCATTTAGAAAATAGCCTACACCTTTCCTGCAACTAAAGTGCATGACCAAACATTATCCTACACTATATTCCATCTGACAGTTTGCTCATTATCCCAATCTGTCTAGGTCCTTTTTCAGACTCACTACTTCCTCTACCTATCTTTGCGTTGTCTGCAAACTTGGCTACAAAACTATCAACTCCATCATCATCCATCATCCAAATACTTGACAGGTAACATGAGAGGAAACAGTCCCATATGAACCCCTGTAGAACACCATTAATCACTGGCAGCCAACCTCAAAGGGGTCCCTTTATTCCCACTCTTTGCATCTTGTCAGTCAGCCAATCTATCCATGCTGGTATCTTTTTTGTAATATCATAGGCTCTTATCAAGCAGCCTCATGGTGACACCTTATGAAAGTCCTTCTGAAAATCCAATTAAACATCTACTGATTCTCCTTTGTTATTTCCTTAAAGAATTCCAACAGATCTGTCAGGCAAGATATCCCCTTTATGAAACCATGCTAAATTTGGCCTATTTTATCACGAGCCTCTAAGTACCCTAATAACTTATTCTTAAAAATCGACACCAACATCTTCTCAATCACTGAAGTCAGGTTAACTGCCCAGAACTTTCCTTTCTCCTGCATCCCTCTTTTCTTAAAGTGTAGAGTGACATTTGCAATTTTACAGTCTCCAGACCCATTCCAGGATCTAGGGATACTTGAAAGATCATTATTAATATCTCCACAATCTACCTCTTTCAGAACCCTAGGGTGTAGACCATCTGGTCAGATGACTTATCTACCTGCAGGTCTTTCAGATTCCAAAGCACCTTGTTCTTAGTAATAGCAATCACACTCACTTCTGCCCCTTCCTCCCCCCCCCTGCCCCGACACTCTCAAACTTCTGGCATTCTGCCAGTGTTCTCCACAGTGACTTATTAAGTTCATCTGCTATTTCTTTGACCCCCCCCCCATTACTACCTCTACAGCATCATTTTCCAGTGGTGCAATATCACTCCTGCTTCTCTCTTACTCTTTATCTATCTGAGAAAACTTTTGGTAACACACACAAAGTGCTGGAGGAGCTCTGAAGTTCAGGCAGCACCTAAGGAAATGAATAAGAGGTTGGTATTTTGGGCCGAGACCCTTCTTCAGAATGGGAAAGGAAGGGGGGAGATGCTGAAATAAAAGGGTAGGGGATGGAGGATAGCTAGAAGGTGATTGGTGGGTGGGAAAGTAAAAGGCTGGAGAGGGAGGAATCTGCTAGGAGAGGAGAGTGGACCATAGGAGAAAGGAAAGGCAGAGGGAATCCGGGAAGAGGTGATAGGCAGGTGCTAAGGGGTAAGAGTTGGGATAGAAGAAGAGGGGAGGGGGAGGGAAGCAGTTTTTTTACTGGTAGGAGAAATTGATATTCATGGCATTAGGTTGGAGGCTACCCAGACAGAATACAAAGTTCTGCTTCTTCATCCTGAGGGTGGACTCATCTTGGCACAAGAAGAGGCCATAGACTGACATGTTGGAACAGGAATGGGAATCAGAGTTAAAATGTCTGGCTACTGGGAAGTTCCGCTTTTGGCAAATGGAGCAGAGAAGTTTGACAAAGCAGAATCCCAATTTACAATGGGTCTTATCAATGTAAAGAGAGCACCGCAAGCACTGGACACAATAGACAACTACAGCAGATTCGCAGGTAAAGTTTTGCCTTACTTGGATGGACAGCTTAGGGCCCTGCATGGAGGTGAGGGAGGGATGAATGTGGCTCCTAGGCCACTTGCAGGGATAAGTGCCAGGAAGGAAATTATTTGGGAGGGATGAATGGCTAAGGGAACAACAGAGGGAGTGATCCCTGTAGAAAATGGAGAGAAGGGAGGTTAAGATGTGTTTGGTAGTAGGATCCCTTTGCAGAGATGCTGCAGAGAATAATATATTGTATGTGGAGGCTCATGCGGTAGTAGGTAAGGACAAGAGAAACTCTTCCACTGTTTCTCGGCAGGAAGATGGGATGAACATGGATGTTTGGGAAATAAAGGAGATACTCTTATTTCATCTTTTCTCTCTCTTTATGGCTTTTTAGTTGCCTTCAGTTAGTTTTCAAAAGCTTTCCAAACCTCTAACTTCCCACTAACTTCTGCTATATTATATACTCTCTCATTTGTTTTTATGCTGTATTTGACCTCCTTTGTCAGTCATGATTGTCTCAACCTCCCTTCAGAATACTTCTTCATCTTTATGGTGCATCTGTCCTGAGCCTCTTGAATTGCCTACAGAAACTCCAGCCATTGCTGCTCTGCCGTCATCCCTGCTAGTGTCCCCATCCAATCAACTTTGGCCAGCTCCTCTTTCATGCCTCTGTAATTCCCTTTACTCTGTAATACCAATACATCTGACTTTATCTTCTCCCTCTCAAACTGCAGGGTGAATTCTATCATATTATGATCACTGTCTCCTACGGGCTTCTTTACCTTAAGCTCCCAAATCAAAT
This sequence comes from Hypanus sabinus, assembly GCF_030144855.1. NCBI lineage: Eukaryota > Metazoa > Chordata > Chondrichthyes > Myliobatiformes > Dasyatidae > Hypanus > Hypanus sabinus. Next base: position 75,511,522 of record NC_082709.1, read on the forward strand.
ATGGTTCATTACACCATTCAAATCATGATTTGCAGATGAGGGAGGGAGAGAATGCGGTCAGAAGTTGGGAGGTGGTTCAGATTCAGATTTATATTTTTTATCACATGTTCATTAAACATACAGTGAAGTGTGTCATTTATGTTAACAACCAACACGACCTAAGAATGTTTTAAGTGTCATCACACATTCTAGCACCAAAATATGTTCACAATGTTCATTAGAACAACACAGAACACAATAGATGGAAGTAACAAAGACCTGAAGATGATGGAATTTGATAGGAGACAAATGCTAGCTGACAGAAAATCTTGCCTGACAAATATGTTGGAATCCTTTGAAGAAATAGCAAGCAGGATAGACAAAGGAGAATTTGTGGATGTGTATTTGGATTTTCAGAAAGCCTTTGACAAGGTGTTAAACAGGAGGCTGCTTAACGAGCTATTAGCCCATGGTATTACAGGAAGGATTCTAGCATGGATAAGACAGTGCTGATTGGCAGGAGGCAAAGAGAGGGAATAATGGAGCCTTTTCTGGCTGACTACCAGTGACTAGTGGTGTTCCACAGGGGTTTGTTTTGGGACCAATTATTTTCATAAATCAATGATTTGGGGGAATGAGCAAAGATATGGCAAATGGAATACAGTGTTGGGAAGTGATTGGTCATGCACTTTGGTAGAAGAAATGAAAGGGTTGACTATTTTCTAAATGGAGAGAAAATACAAAAATCTAAGGTTCAAAGGGACTTTGGAATACTTGTGCAGGATTCCCTAAAGGTTTAATTTGAAGGCTGAGACTGTGATGAGAAAGGCAAATGCAATGTTAGTATTCATTTCAAGAGGACTAGAATATAAAAGGCAAAGCTGTAATATTGAGATTATATAAAGCACTGGTGGGGCCTCACTTGGAGTATTCTGAACAGGTATGGACCTTTATCTTAGAAAGGATGTGCTGAAACTGGAGACAATAGATGCAGGAGTAGACCATTCAGCCCTTTGAGCCAGCACTGCCATTCACTGTGATCATGGGCGATCAACTACAACCAGTACCCCGTTCCTGCCTTCTCCCCAAATCCCTTGACTCCACTATCTTTAAGAGCTCTATCTAACTCTTTCTTGAAAGCATCCAGAGAATTGGCCTCCACTACCTTCTGAGGCAGAGCATTCCATAGATCCACAACTCTCTGGGTGAAAAAGTTTTTCCTCAACTCCGTTCTAAATGGCCTACCCCTTATTCTTAAACTGTGGTCTCTGGTTCTGGACTCCCCCAACATCGGGAATATATTTCCTGCCTCTAGCATGTTCAATCCCTTAATAGTCTTATATGTTCCTATCAGATCCCCTCTCATCCTTCTAAATTCCAGTGTATACAAGCCCAGTCACTCCAATCTTTCAACGTATGACAGTCCGCCATCCCGGGAATTAACCTTGTGAACCTACGCTGCATTCCCTCAATAGCAAGAATGCCCTTCCTCAAATTTGGAGACCAAAACTGCACACAATACTCCAGGTGTGGTCTCACCAGGGCCCTGTACAAAAGAGGTTGACAAAAATGACTCCAGGATTGAATGGCTTGTCATATGAAGAGCGTTTGATGACTCTGGGCATGTAATGCTGTAGGAACTCAGCAGGCCAGGTAGCAGCTATAGAAAAAAAAGTACAGATGATGTTTCGGGCTGAAAGCCTTCAGCAGGATTTGGTCATGCTTTTGTTTCCCAATAGATGCCGCCTGGCCTGCTGAGTTCCTCCAGCATTTTGTGTGACAGACAACGGATGAAAGAGCACAATGGGTCAAGCAGCACCAATGGAATGGAAAGCACATAGGCTTAAGATGTGAGGGAAAAAGATTTAAAGGATGGTGAATGGAACAAGCTGCCAGTAGTAGTTACTGCCCGTTATGCCACTGGTGTTTAGGGTAGCAATGAAGGTCCTTCATCTCTCTCTCTCCAAATAGTCACACACAAATATAGAAGGATTCTTCATTGTTGTCTCAGTTTCAATTTTTTTTAACCAGTCAGTGAGTTAGCCCTAAAATGAACCCCCCCCCCCGCAACCGGGAGGACCAGTAGACCACTCATAGTCTGGCCCCTACCCTTTGACCTGCTTGGCATGGGTGACCTACCAAGAGCCAAAGCATAAAGGTGTGACTCCAGCCAACATACCTCTCCAGGTCATTGAGGCATGCAAGTCTCCAGATGCTATGTCAAGGTTGTGATCCTCAGAACGAGTGGAGTAAAATTGCAATGTTTAAACAGCATCTAAAAGTTCTACCTGTTCTTCCTACCAGACCTTCTTCACCTCACCTCTTTCTTCTTCTCAATTTGCTGACCTACTGCAAATAGGAAGGAGGGGGTAGCAGCGTTACAGATACAGAGCAGATTCACCAGGATCTTGCCTGGGACGAATGTTTCTGTTACATGAAGAGACCAGAGAGGCTTGGATTCTTTTCTTTAGGTGGCTGCTGGGGACCTAATAAAGTTAAGAGATGCAAGGATAGAGTAGAAAGCAGGAAATTTTTCCCCATCACAGAGGCACCTAGAAGCAGAGGAGATGGGCTTTGACTAAAGGGGATCTGTGGAAGAACTGTCTCACTTAGAGGATGGTTGGAATCTGGAACTCATTGCCTGTGAGAATGGTGGAGGAAAGTACTGTCACAATATTTAACAAATATCTAAATGTACCCTTGAATCACCAAGGCATCATTGGCTTTGGCTCAAATGTTGGTAAATAGGAATGCTTGATGATTAGCAAAGGCGAGTGAGACAAGGAGAAAATTTAAGTCTTATATTACTATGCGACCTTAAAACCAGTGGAAAGTATTCACTCAGCTCTAAACACTGTCCTTGGCATTCATCCATGAATTTTCATTTTCATTCTTATTGGGCCCTATCTTTCCTGTGCAAGCTGTTAAGATCTTATTTTCAATTCCCATTTCTGCTGGTAGCTAATCTTCCCCAATGCACTCATTGTATCTCTTGATTGTTTAAAACTATACACTTAAAACCATAAACAGGAACTATTACCTTGAACAAGTTTTCTTAGCCACAGCCGAAGTTCAGCAAAGAAATTGCAAAGAGGTCTTCTGGCCAATACCTGCTCTTCCAGCACAGTCTGATTTTCATGTTACATAATCAGGCAACAATAAATATATGAGTTTGGCAAGGGTTTATATAACAAATAACATGTTTATTAAACACTGAAAACAAACCCCCCAAAAGTAAACAAACACTAACGTAACCAGAAATCAGCTGCTGTGTGGCAGCTTAAACAGTTCTTAAAGCAATGCAGCTCAAACAGTTCTTAAAACAATGTTGCAAAAACAGTTCTTTTAAGTAGGATTGCCACAAGTTCAAAATGCTCACGGTTCATTTAAGGGAGAGACTTTTTAAGATGATTTAAGTTCTCTTTCACATTGTTTTGCTTTGATCCCCGGCGTCGAACTTCCCACGAAAAATTTACGAAACGAAACGGCTTAAAGGCACTGACCTTTCCTTTATCACACTGTCCTCAATCTTCTGCTATCCTGCAGAGATTAACATGAGAACAGTCATCAAATTCCTTTCAAATAAAGATTAAATAAGGTCGAACCTGTTTCACCGTCGAAATAGATTCTCCTCGATCTTTAACTGCCGAACTCCGATCTTCACTCTCCACTGATTCTCAAACTAGCAATATTGTAAAGAAACTGCTGGTAATGACCTTTTAAACTTTAGGCATTAGATAAAACTTCATCTTTCAACTAAACTGCGTCATCACATTAAATCACGCAGTGGAATAAAGTCAACTCGGCAAATCCAGCCACGAACTGCCCCTCCACACAGGGTGGGGTCTTCCTCTTATAACCTGTAAAAAAAACCTGTCACATGATCTCTACTGGCGGGAAAATGACATCACTCCACCATCACAAGACCATTACCTCAAGTCCAGTATAGTTTCAACCCCAGTCACGTGACAAGGGTACCACTGTCATGTGTCACGAGCATGTAACATCCAACACATCGGGCCTTGCAGCTTTGAATGTGCTGACTAGTATCAAATGTGTTACTGCTGCCTTTCTGTCCATGCATTGGAGGAAAGGTTGCTGACACCAAGAGGCTTCTGTCAAATTCTAAACCACGCAAGGGGGATGATTTACTTGGAACATAGAACAATAGAAATATTCAGGACACAATTTTCTGCTGAATTTGATACCAGTTTATACTAAGTGTCCTCTTCCTTTGTATTAAGCACATCCTTCCATTTCCTTCATATTCATTTGTTTATCTAAAAGCTTCTTAATCTGAACTAAACTGTCTGCTTCCACTACTACCCCTGGTAATCCATTCCAGGCAGCATCCTGGTAAACATTCTCAACGTTCTTTCCACAGCCTGGACATTTTTATAAAAATATTTCAAACAGATACGCACACATTACCCTAAGTGCAGTCTGACAAATGTTCTATGGCACTGTAGCATGACATCCTTAATCTTATACTCAGTACCCTACCAATGAAGGCAAGCATGCATTACATCTTATTTATCATCTTATCAACCTGCACAGCCAGTTTCACTAAACAATGCATTTGGACCCCCAAGATCACCCTGTACTTCAATGCTCTTAAAGGATCTGTCATTAACAACATACTTACCCCCTTTCATTTGATTTCCCAGATTTCAACTGTTTGCTTTTGCCTGGATTAAACTCCATCTGCCACCTCTTTGCCCATATATGTACTTAATTGATATCCCATTGAGTCCTTTACACTGCCCAAACTTGGTGTCATCTGCAAACTTGATAATTCACCCATCTTATTTTCCATTTAAACTATTGATATATAATCACAACAGAGGTTCCAGCACTGATCCCTGTTGTCTACCAATACTTACAGGCCTCGAGCTAGAATAATAACCTTTCACCCCATCTCTGTCTCCAATAGGCAAGCCAGACTGAATCCAGACTTGCAATTCACCCTGGATTCCAATCATGTTTATTTTCAGAATTAACCTACCATGGGGGATCTTATCAAATATCTCACTATAGTCCATGTAGATAACATCCACTTTCTTCCCCTTCTGTTGCCTTTTCAAAAACCACAATCAAATTTGTAAGACATGACCAAAACCATGTTGACTGTCCCTGAGCAGTCAACATCTTCCAGAATGTGTAGAAATCCTTACCCTAAGTATCCTCTCCAATAGCTTCCCTACCACTGATGTGAAGCTCACTGGACTAAAGTTACCTGGATTATGTCTATTTTTCTTCTTGAACAAAGGCACATAGCTTACACTCAATGGCTACTATACTTAATAAAGTCGCCGCTGAATGTGTGTTCAGTACCTTCTGCTGCAGTAGCCCATCCACATTAAGGTTCAACATGTTGTGCATTCAGAGATGCTCTTCCTCACATCATTTTTGTAACATGTGTTTATTTTTGTTACTGTCCTCTTCCTGTCAGCTTGAAACAGTTTGGCCATTCTCCTCTGAACTCTCTCATTTACAAGGCATTTTCACTCAAATAACTCACTGGAATTTTAAAATTTTATCGCACCATTTTCTGTAAACTCTAGAGCAGTGATTCCCACCGGGGGCGGTTATGTGTTCTAAAGGGATGTTGCAGGAAATAGAAGTTGTTGAGGGGCATTCAAGATTCTTAGGAGGGCTACAATAAGCGGCACCCTAACTCAAGTCATGAGACCTGACCAACCATGTCAACTCACTGATATCGTCAATATCCAATAGACATTCCCAGTTTGTGTTAATTTTTCATTTTAATTTAGCCCAGTTAATAATAGATAAGTACGTACAGGACAAACTCTATGAGTCTGAAGGTGGAGAAGTCTTGAATTCTAATCCTGCTAAGAAACAGAAACTACTTGTAACATCAATACTATGTTACATGTCAGGAGTACAGTTTTATTCTGTCCCCATCAGATCAGCAATGCCCCATGTGTCTTATTTGTAATACTGTACTGTCTAATGAAATCATGAAACCATCAAGATTGCATAACCGCTTCCATAAAAGACACCCTGAATAGACTACTTATGGCTATTACTCAGTTTCAGAAGATGAAAGCCTTAGAAAAATATTGCACTCTTGAGTCATCAGCCAGAAAAGCTAAAAATGACCTCGATCGTGGTCTCACTGCTTTTTATAACAGTTCCTAAATGATAGCAAAGCGTGGAAAATCTCATACAATTGGTGAAAGAGTAGTAATGCCTGCTGTATCAGAAATGCTTACCCCCTGTTCTCAAAATGGATACTGGTATTTTAAAATCAACTCCTCTGAGTAATAACTCCATAGCTCATTGTATTGTTGAAATGAGTGAATAGATTGAGTATCAACTATGCACAGAGCTACAAAAACACAATTTGGGATACAACTGGTTGAGTCAACTGTGTGAAATAACAAGGCATTGCTATCGGCATATGTACGGTTTATCAAAAATGGAAAAGTTTATGAAGAAATTCTCTTTTGTAAAAAGTTAAAAACAAAAATCAGTAGAGAATCAATGTATGAAGAGCTCAAATGGAATATTGAAGGTAAAAGTATTCTGAATAGGTATATGATTTCTTGTGCAACTGATGAAGCATCATATATGACAGGTCGCTATGCTGGTTTAGTGGCGTTTATGAGAAATGAAATTCCAAGTCTGTTTGCAATCAATTGTGTAATTCATTGTCAACATCTCACAGCCAAAAACCTCAGCCAGAGACTTTTTTCAAGCATGACTCTTGTAATATCTGATATCAACAAAATTAAATCTCATCCATTAAATAGCAGAATATTTCACCAGTTATGCCAAGATAACAATAAAGGATTTGTATGTTTGCATCTTCACACTGAAGTGCATTGGCTATCAAAAGGCTGCAGCTCAAAATGTTTCTTTGATCTTTTTGTCACTGTGGTTGAACTTTTGCTCAATGTTGACAAGGGCTTGGAAAGATTGAGTTTCTATGTGGAGATGTGGCATACCTAGCTGATCTGTATGACAAAATGAACATTCTAAATACAAAACTGCAGGGTGAGAATTTCCATTTAATCCAGGCAAAAAGTGCACTGTCCACTTTTATTGGAAACTTGAAAATATTTAAGCAAAACATTGGGAGGAGAATGTTCTCACATCTTCTCTGCATGGGAAGTATGGCACTCTCTTTCACGAATGGTAATTTGCAAGAGTACTGCTTACACCTGCTGTCACAGAAGAGGGATTTTCAGAATCAATTCAAGGATTTGAATGATCTGGAAATTCCAGACTGGGTAATTAACCCACCTCTTTGCAAGTTGGAAGAACAGGAAGAGAGCTTGAAAGAAGAAATTATCAAAATTCAGAATGATGAATAAGCAAAAATGCTTGTCAAAAATGTCAGCTTTTGTGCTATGTAGCTACACTGTCATATGAAGTTTCCTGACATTTGGGGAAGAGCCAAACTGTTCTTCACTGCATTTCCATCCTCCTGACTTGTTGAAAGAGGCTTCAGTGCAGTGAACCACAAACTCACTAAAAACAGAAACTGTTTGGACATTGTTACACATGGGGACTTCAGGCTTTTGCTGTCACAATGAACTACATATTTCAGCTCTTGCTGAAAACCATCAAGCTCAAGGATCACATTGATAACAAAGTTACTGTACAGTGCACAGGTACTGTGTAAGCTAGGTTTAAAGACAAATAAAAATTTAAAGCAGAATAATTTTTCTCATGTTAGTTTATGGTAGATATGTTTTTACACTATGGGGGCACTGCAAAGTGCCTAAGAGGGACAATGGCAAATATGAAAGTACTTTAAGGGGGCATTGGTCTAAAAAAGGCTGGGAAACACCTAGAGATTGTTGTGCATGAAAATCGCAGATCAGCAGTTTCTGAGGTACTCAAACCACACCATCTGGCATCAGCAATCACTCCACAGTCAAAGTCACTTAGATCACATTTTCCCTATTCTGATGTTTGGCCTGAACAATAACTAAATCTCTTGACTATGTCTGGTAATGTTATAGCTATATAAAACCTTAGTTAGACTCCACTTGGAGTACTGTGCTCAGTTCTGGTCATCTCACTACAGGAAAGATGTAGATACTATAGAGCGAGTGCAGAGGAGATTTACAAGTATGCTGTCTGGATTGGAGAGCTGGCCTCATGAGAGTAAGATCAGTGAACTTGGCCTTTTCTCCTTGGAGCAATGGAGGATGAGAGGTGCATTGATTGTGTAGATAGCAAGAGATTTATTTCCCCCCCACAGGGCTGAAATGGCTAACACGAGGGGGCATAATTTTAATGTGCTTGGAAGTAGGTACACACAGGATTTCAGGGTTAAGTTTTTCACACAGAGAGTGGTGGGCACATGGAATGTACTACCCGTGACCGTGGTAGAGGCCAATACTATAGGGTCTTTTAAGAAACTCTTAGGTACATGGAGCTTACAAAAATAGAGGGTTATGCAGTAGGGAAATTTTAGGCGATTTCTATAGTAGGTTACATGGTCAGCACAACATTGTGGGCCGAAGGGCCTGTAATGTGCTGTAGATTTCTATGCTCTACGTGCTATGTATACATGCTTTTACACATTGAGTTGCTGCCACATGATATTTGTATTAACGAGCAGGTATACAAGTGTACCTAATCCAATGGCCATGGAGCGTAGCTAGCAGTTGTTGCTTCATGCGGCGGCAGGTGCCACGTGTGGACGACGACACGCCGTGGTGTAACACAGCTATAGAAAGACGGAGGCAGTTGATGGGCTAGACCGGGTGTTGGCATAGACTAGCCTGCCTATCCCTGGATTTTCCGGGGAGTGGGTGGAAGTTGCTCCCTCTCCTCCGGGTCGGACACGGATGTTCACTTGTCCGCCCAGTGAATAGTGGGAACCAACGATTACCGGTAAGAGATACTGGTTAATCTCCAACTACCGTTCAATTTCTCACGGTCCCTGGAAGGATGCCACTCATCCCTGTATCTCACGGTCACCTCACCGCCGCTAAGTGCCTCAGAGCAGTTGTTCCGAGTGTAGTCTGGAGAAGGGACCCAGCACTTTTTTTCGCGCGTTTGCTATTCGCCTTAGTAATCCTGTGAACTGAGCTTTACTAGGGAGCTGTTCACGCCGATGGGACCTGACCAGTTCAGAACACCCTGGCGATCCACAGCGCGGCAAAGCCAACATCTGTGAGCGTGAAGGGGTCCCACGGGTCGCTGGATACCCCAAAAACATTATTTCTGTCTGCAGCTCCACTATGTGGTTCCGAGGGTTGTCTGGGTACTGACTGTCCTTGAGTGAACACACTGAACCTAGCTACCCCGGGCAGGTGCTGCTGGCCCCAGACATTCCACTTTAAAATCTTCACTGGCAGTCCAGCCGCTTCCATGCTATCTCCGGCAGGGGCCAAGTCCAAAGTTAACCTGCGTATTGCCTCTGAGGATCACCCCTACTACAACGCCCGCCCGGAGGTCACTCACCGTTCGAAGTTCCTCGGTCATATAACAGGTCTCATTGGAAAGCCGGGATGAAGAAGCGCTCCAGGTCCGGCCTGCTTAACCCGGTAAACAGACATTGAACCGTTTGCTGAAGGAACATGACCAAGTCACGACGTCAGAAGGTTCCGGGAATGCTCCTCCTTGGGAGCGCGCAAGATAGAGAAGTTCGCAGTCCCTCGGCTTGGCGCAGTGATTGGGGCGGGCAGGCCGGACTGGAGCACAGCCGCGACAGTTCCACATGCTACGCTGCGGAAGTTCCTATAGTGACAGAGCAAGTGGTATCTACACCTGGAGCTCTCTCTGTCACATATTCCCGCACACTCCCTCCCAGGACTCGCTGTCCTTCCACACTACGAGAGGAAGGTGGGGTAGGGAGAAGGGCAGGGGTGTGAGGGAATGTAGGAAAGGGAAGAGGGACAGAAGGGTAAGGAGGGGATAAAGAAAGATGGAAAAGGGGAGGGCGATGGGGAGCAGTGTGGAGGGATGAAGAGGAAGAAGGGTGTGAGGGGAAAGAGGGGAGCAGAGTGAAGTGCGGCTTGAGTGGAGGGGGAGGGAGATGGAGGAGGGTGTGAGATGAGGGAGAAATGTAGTGGCGTGAAGGGAGGGAGAGGAGGTTTGCAAGGAGGCAAATGAGGAGGGGAGGAAAACGAAGAGCTGGGAGGGGAAGAGGGAGAAGGAGGAAGGGGAGAGGAGAGGGGAGAAGCAAAGGGGATGGGATGGGAGGAAAAGTTATGGGGAAGGAGAATGTGGAAGGGAGGGAGATGGGGGAATGGATGGAGAAGGGTGGTGAATTATGGGAAAGAGAAAGAGCTGGTGAGAGGGGAGGGAGAAGGGCAGTGTGGGAGTGAGGGGAGGAAATCCTGGTGTGGGGGATGAGGGAATGAAGAAGGAAGGGAGGGAGGAGGGGTTGTGGTGAGGTGAGGAAGGAAGGAGGTGCATGAGGGGATGGATGAATGGAGTGGTGTGAGGGAGAGAGAGATTGTTGTGAGCCAGAAGGAGGATGGAGGTGAGAAATGAATGTGGGAGAGAGAGATTTCAGGAGAGAGTGAAGTGAGGCAGAAGGAGGGAGGAAGTGAAGAAGGGTATGGGGTGAGGGAGGAGGAGGCAGGTGTAGATAGGAATGCTTAAGTCACTTTCCCTGCACTTTTCCTTTTACCCCAACACCTGGCATTCGCCATTCTCTCTCCCTTTCATCTGCTTTCCATTGATTTTCACCCTTACTTCATCCATCTTCATCCCATTCACTTTCCCCTTTCACCACCACTCCTTCATCCCCATTCCCTCTTCCCACCTTCACCCCTCCTATTTGTCCCATTTCCTCCAGTTCCCTCTCAGTTCCAAAACATTGACCTTAAATCCCCAGAGTAACACATACAAAATGCTGGAGGAACTCAGCAAGTTGGGCAGCATCTATGGGGGGGGAAAAAATAGTCGACATTTCATCAGGACTGGAAATAAAGGGGGAAGAAGCCAGAATAAGAAGGTAGAGGGAGGGGGAAGGTGTATAAGTTGGAAGGTGATAAGTAAAGGTAAGTGAGGGGCAAAGTAGGTGAGGGGGGATGAAATGAGAAGCTGGGAGGTAATAGGTGGAAAAAGCAAAGGGCTGAAGGAGAAGGAATCTGATAGGAGTGGAGAGTGGACTCTGGGAGGAGGGAAGGAGGAGAGGCACCAAAGGAGAGAAAGGTGGGGAGAAGAGATGAGGTAGGAGGGGAGCCAGAACAAGGGAGAAGAGGAAGGGGGTAGAAAGTAACGGGTCAGTAAAGTTGGTGTTTGTGCTGTCAAGTTGGAGACGAGCTTCAGCTTCTCCAGCCTGAGAGTGGTGTCATTGTTGCAGTAGAGGAGGCTGTGGACTGACATGTTAGAATGGGAGTGGGGAGTGGAATTAAAATGTTTAGCCACCAGGTAATCCTGCCTGTTGTGGATGGAGTGAAGGTATTTGATGAAGCAGTACCCCAATCAACATTGGTTCTCAACAATGTAGAGGAGTCTGCACTGGGAACCTCGAACTCCAACTCCATTTGAAGCACGTTCACTCCCTGTACCTTTCATTCCCTCTTCTTCATTTTCCCTTCCCCTTCACCTTCAGCACACACACTTTGCCCCAGTATCACACCTCACCATTGCCCTCTTCCTCACATTACCACTCTGCACTTTCACTCTCACTCTCTCATCATTTACCTTCATTTCCTCCATACACCTTGACCCCCACTACCTACGATTTAACCAGGCATTGCCCTCCACCCCACTGGATAACTGCAGACTAACAGCTCCCTGTCACTATCACCATGTCCCCTACACTCTCTGCTTCATCGTCACTCCTTTAAAGATCATTTTCTGTGCTTTCACTCCTCTGTGCTCCCATTCTGATTCTTACTCCCTCCACTTCACCTTCACTCCCTTCTTCATTTACCTGCCATTCCCTCCACTTCACCCTCTCTCCCTCTACTTCACCTTCACTCCCTTCAACTTTGTATCCTCCCCTTCTTCACTTACCTGCCATTCCCTCCACTTCACCTTCAGTCCCTCCATTTCAGCTTCACTCCCTACACTTCACCCTCTCTCTATTGCCTCTCTCCTCATTCCATTCTCTTTCTCTCCCCTTACATGTTCGCTCTGCTTTTTATCCCAACACTTTCTGACTGAACGCTGCTCATCCATTCCCCATTCCCCACTGACTCCACTTTGACCTACACTCATTTAGAGAGATCAGCTTTGTTTGTCATGTGTACATTGAAACTCAGAGTGGAGGTCATTTGCAGCAAAGGTCAACGCACTCGAAATATGCTGAGGGCAGCCTGCCAGTGTCACCACACTTCCAGCACCAACATTGCATGCTCACTAACCCCATAAACCCTGCTCTTTGGACTGTGGGAGGAAACCACGACACCCGGATGAAACACACACAGAAAAAAATTACAGAAGTGGGAATTGAGCCCCGATCAGTGATTGCAGCTGTGTCATCCAATCGTTCACCTTCACTCCTGTCTATGTTGCTCTCACTCCCTTCTTTACTCTTCTTTACTCTCACTCCCTTCCTGACATCACAACACCCTCCCCAACTACATCACACACTGATCCAATCCCACACCTTTCCCTGCACATGACCAGCCTTGTCAACACCCTCAGATACACTTTCCCCCTCACAGCTTATCCTTCACTCCCTCCCAACATTCCAACAACCACTCCCATATCTTCACATCCTCCCTACATCCCAATACCTGTCCTCATACCCCACAACCTTCCCCCCATCCCCACACCTTCCCTACACCCTTGCACCTAACCCTATGTCCACACACCCTCTCCTACACCCTGCATACTCCCCTATGCAAACAGACATTCCCAATCCCCTCCCCTAATCCTCCACTCTCCACCTTTATTTTCCCCAGATGCTGGACCAACATGCAAGCTAACTAAGGTCATTTTGTCCCAGTTTTGGTAGCTACTTCCATGTGGCATGAGTCCCAACCCACTTTCCCATTCTCCAAATCTTTACCCCTTCCATCCCCTTCCCATCCATCGCCATGTTCCTGCTACCTTGCTCCAGGACCATGTCTATCAGCTGCCCTGGCCTTCTCCCTGTGAGTCCCAGTGCACAGCCCGGGGAGGACTGCAGTGTGTCTGCAGTCCCAGCCATATTCTCAGAGCTGCTGGCACCCCAGCAAATGTACTCCAGTGTACAGAGACATTGGGTACAGGCAGCTGACACTTACCTTTCAGCAGTACCCCAGTGTATATCCTGTGATGCCTGCCCACCCCTCGGTCCTGAGCTGCACTTACAGATTGGGCAGAGACTGGGAGAGAGCAGTCTGCCTGTCTGACTGGAAGTGTCTGCTGGTGTGCAGAGCCCCAAGGGCCTCCAGGAAACAGCAAGCCTATTGGCTTCTCCCCCAGAACACTTAAAAGCAAGCTCATCCCCGAAGAGTATTGGTTTCCATTTCAATTCACTTTGCATTTGAAATTACTGCAGATGGATTATTGCTTAAAGCTGCATATCAGCTGCTTGTTCTTTGCATCCAGTGCCATTGTGAATGTAGATTGTGAGGGAAGGGCAAAGAAGCAGAAATAGGAACAGCAAGCCACCACTGTGTCCCAGTCCCAGATGTCCTCAGGGCTCCTGTTCCATGTCTTTATAGCCACCCTCCCATGTCCCAGATGGGCTTGGTGCCAGGGTTCTAGAAACACACAGCGACTCAGTCCCAGATGTCCCTCATGTGACAGATGTTTCCAGTGCTCCAGTTCAACACATATCAGTCCCAGATGTCCCAGGTCCCAGACAGGCCTGGACCACAGTCCTAGACCACCAAAGTGTCCAGTTCCAAATGGGAATTTCAGGGCATTCCCATGGTCCCAGTGCTAGACATCCATAGCTCCAGGTACCCATGGTATCCCAGACCCAATTGCTCCCAGTGTCCCATTCCCACATGACCCTAGTATCTGAGTCCCACGAAACTCCAGTTTCACAGTCCCAAGTACTCCAAGAGTCCCAATCCAAGACATCCAAGAAGTTTGGATGGGTAAATGGATGGAGGTGGTATGGAGTGCAGAGTAGATGAGTCTAAGGGTCTGTTTCTGTGCTCTAGTGCTCTTTGACTCGATGAATCTATCCTCAGTACCCTTGTTCCAGATATCCCTCATGTCACAGACATCCTCAGCATTCCAATCCCATACGCCACTAATGCTGAAATAATGCATACCAAGTGCACTAATCCCAAAAGTGCCTAATTGTGACTGTCCCAGTGCCCCATTCACAGACATCAGCATTCCCAGTCCCAGATGTCCATGATGCCCCACTTCCGGACCTCTCCGGTGTAACAGTCCAAGAAGTTCCCAGTATCCCAGAAGTCTCCAGTGTCTCAAACCCAGACAATTCTAGATATCTCCAGTCCCAGACATCTATCAACCCAGTCCCAGTGACCCAGACATCTTCAGCGCTAAATATTAGAAACATAGAAACATTGAGCATAGAAAACCTATGGCACAATCCAGGCCATATGGTCCACAATGCTGTGCTGAACATGTACTTACTTTAGAAATTACCCAGGGTTACCCATAGCCCTCTATTTTTCTAAGCTCTACGTACCTATCCAGGAGTCTCTTAAAAGACTCTATCATATCCACCTCCACCACCATCGCCAGCAGCCCATTCCACGCACTCACCACTCTCTGAGTAAAAAACTTACCCCTGACATCTCCTCTGTACCTACTCCCCAGCACCTTAAACCTGTGTCCTCTTGTGGCAACCATTTCAGCCCTGGGAAAAAGCCTCTGACTATCCACACAATCAATGCCTCTCATCATCTTATACACCTCTATCAGGTCCCCTCTCATCCTCTGTTGCTCCAGGGAGAAAAGGCCGAGTTCAGTTAACCTATTCGCATAAGGTATGCTCTCCAATCCAGGCAACGTCCTTGTAAATGTCTTCTGCACCCTTCAACTGTTTCCACATCCTTCCTGTAGTGAGGTGACCAGAACTGAGCACAGTACCTCAAGTGGGGTCTGACCAGGGTCCTGTTTAGCTGTAACATTACCTCTCGGCTCTTAAACTCAATGTCACAGTTGATGAAGGCCAATGCACTGTATGCCTTCTTAACCACAGAGTCAACCTGCACAGCAGCTTTAAGTGTGCTAAGATCCCTCTGATCCTCCACACTGCCAAGAGTCTTACCATTAATACTATATCCTGCCATCATATTTGACCGACCAAAAATGAACCACCTCACACTTATCTGGGTTGAACATCTGCCACTTCTCAGCCCAGTTTTGCATCCTATCAATCTCCCACTGTAACCTCTGACAGCCCTCCACACTATCCCCAACACCCCCAACCTTTGTGTCATCAGCAAATTTACTAACCCATCCCTCCACTTCCTCATCCAGGTCATTTATAAAAACCATGAAGAGTAGGGGTCCCAGAACAGATCCCTGAGGAACACCACTGGTCACCAACCTCCATGCAGAATAATACCCTTCTACAACCACTCTTTGCTTTCTGTAGGCAAGCCAGCTCTGCAAAGCAAAGCCACAAAGCAATGTCCCCTTGGATCCCATGCCTCCTTACTTTCTCAATAAGCCTTTCATGGGGTTCCTTAACAAATGCCTTGCTGAAATCCATACACACTACACCTACTGCTCTTCTCGTAAGGCATGACGTGACTTTGACAAAGCCAGGCTGACTGTTCTTAATCATATTATGCCTCTCCAAAAGTTCATAAATTCTGCCTCTCATGATCTTTTCTATTAACTTACAAACTGGGAAATACTCGTGTCCCAATCCCAGATCATCATTCAAAAAAGTCCCCAAGACCACACTTTCAGATATCCCTGTCCAAGATACCACCTAGACGTCACCAGTGCCACAGTAGCAAGTCAAGTCACTTTTATTGTCATTTCGATCATAACTGCTATGTATAGTACATAATAAAAATGAGACAACGTTTTTCAGGACCATGGTGTTACATGACACAGTACAAAGACTAGACTGAACTACATAAAAAACAACTACACTAGACGACAGACCATAATGTCACAGTCTGAGGCACTCCCAGTGTCTAGTCCCAGAAGTCCTCAGAGTACTAGTTCACCGATGTGCACAGTGTTTCAGTGCCAGATAACCCCAAGACCCAGTTTCAGACATTCCCAGTGTCCCTGACCCAGATATCCCCAGTGCACCAATCACAGATGTCCCTATTCCCAGATGTCCCTTGTTCTAGACACAGATGTCACCAAGCGCCCCAGTCCCAGATACCCCAGTGGCTCTGTCCCAGATGACCAGTGTCCTGCGTTCAGAAATCCCTCATGTCCCAGTCCCAGATGTGCCTCAATTCCCAGTCCAGGTACGACAAGATATCCCTGTATGCCAGTCATTGACATCCTCAGTCCCAGGCACCACCAGTGTCCCAAATATCCCCACGTGCCCCAATCCCAGACACCATCAGTCCCAGTCCCAAACATCTGTCATGCCATACTCCAAGTTCAAAGTAAATTTTATTATCCAAATACATATTTATCACTATATACAATCCTGAAATTTATTTCCTTGTGGGCATACTCAATAAATCTATAGTGTAATAAACATAACAGAGTCAATGACAGACCACCAAAAGTGCAGATCAGAAAACTGTGCATAAACAAAAGAAGAAATAATAATAATGGTTAAATAAACATAAATATCAAGAACATGAGATGACTTGTCCTTGAAAGTGAGTCCATTGGTCATGGGAACAGTTCAAAGGTGGGCGAGTGAAGTTGAGTGAAGTTATCCCCTTTGGTTCAAGGGCCTGCTGGTTGATGGTTACTGACCTGAACCTCGTGGTGTGAGTTTTGAGTCTCTAGTACTTTCTTCCTGATGGTGGTAGCAATAAGAGGTCATGTTCTAGGTGGCACGGGTCCCTGATGATGGATGCTACGTTCTTGCGACAGTGTTCCATGTAGATGTGATCAATGGTTGGGAGAGCTTTACTCAGGATGGACTTAGCCATGATACTTTTTGTAGAATCTCCGCAAACACCTAAGGATGTAGAGCTGCTGATGTGCTTTCTTTGTGATTGCACTTACGTGTGGAACCAGGACAGGTTCTCTGAAATAACAACACCTAGGATTTTAAAGTTGGTAACCCTCTCCAACTCTGAATCTCTGAAGAGGACTAGTTCATGGACCTCTGGTTTCCTTCTCCTGATGTTCATAATTAGCTTCTTGGTCTTGCTCACATTGAGGAAAAGGTTGTTTTTACACCACTCAGCCACGTTTTCAATCTCCCTCCTATATCTGCTGATTCATCACCATATTTGATTCAGCCTGTGGCAGGGGTGTCATCAGCAATCTGGAGTATGATATAGGAATTATGCTTAGCCACGCAGTTTTAAGTGTAAAGCAAGTAGAGCAGAGGGCTGAGCACACAGTCTTATGGTGCACCTGCGCTGATGGAGATTGTGGAGGGGATGTTCTTGCCAATGAAATTCAGGTTAATTAAACCTAAAGATGTAATGTTAGAAAGCTCCACCTGTGGAGGGATAAAGATGAGGTTTGCCAAATTAAAATAAAGAACTTGAGGGGGGTTGTGGGGAAGCTATACCAGAACGAGGCATGGCTGCGTGGCTGACACTGTGCGGGAAAGTGAGAGAAACACAGCAAACTATTAGATACTAAGGATATAAAACCACTAAAAGTAGAATTAGTAGAGAGTATCTCTGCCCTACTTAATTGAAAACCCCTGGATGAGAGATGATAGCTATAAAAGAGTTATTGAAGCTACAGCTATAACAAGCAGCAGCTGTAACGAGACAATATCAGCATAGACAAGTGTCCAAGATCTCGAACGTAAAACTGCAAATTAGTTCTATTAAATTATACCAAGTGTTTGGTCAGTTTTTTTTGGTTTAAATTTGTGAATCGGCTTTCTGTGGGTGGTCAACTATTTCATCTAACGAAGCAAGAAACAAGATGATGAGCCACCCAAGATGAAAGAACCAGTGCCGGAATGAAATATTTAATGATGTAGAGGATTTAATTGGATGTATAAGTTTATTTTCAGTCGAAGGATCTGAATTTGATTAGCTGCAAGAACTGACCATTTTTCCAAAAACATTGATAAGTTACTGAATGAGATTTACTTTGTTTAAAAGTTGTAATGTTGGAGAATTGCTGTGAGAGGAATTAAGCTGTATAGATATGTAATTTTTGAATTTGAATTTGTAGACATACTGACCTGGAACTGAAACTGAGCTTAATCATAATACTCAGGAATAGGAATTCAATTAGTTTTCTAATTAACTAGGGATAAATAAAAAGCAAAGGTTAGTCTGTAAACCTTTAAATAGGGAATAACACTAGATCTAATTAGTTAGAGAAATTGGAATAACAGAGGTTATTCTAGTGAACAAACATGAGGAAATCTGCAGATGCTAGAAATTCAAACAACAACACACACAAAATGCTGGTGGAACACATCAGGCCTGGCAGCATCTATAGGGAGAAGCGCTATCGACGTTTCGGACCGAGACCCTTCGTCAGGACTAACTGAAAGGAAAGATAGTAAGAGATTCGAAATTCACACTTCCCCCTCCCCCCACTACTTTCAAATCTCTTACTATCTTTCCTTTCGGTTAGTCCTGATGAAGGGTCTCGGCCCGAAACGTCGACATTGCTTCTCCATATAGATGCTGCCTGGCCTGCTGTGTTCCACCAGCATTTTTTGTGAGTTATTCTAGTGAATATCACTGATACTAATTAAACAGGAATTTGCTTTTTGTTTGATGCCTGAGATTTGGAATCTAAAGAGAATGTTGGAATTTTGAATTGTTCTTACTCAGATATTTTGTATATCTTGTTTTTTTAAAAAATAAAACTTATGTCCAGTGGTGTGTGTTTTCTATTCACTGCCTCCTTCTGATATCCAGAGCTTCTGATGGTCCACTAGCACCTCGTGTAGAACAACATAATTTGATTTTTCTCATAAAGTGTGACGACCAGTCATATGAGATAAGACAAGCACTACACGGGTGCTACACCAATCTGAACTGATTGGCGTCTACAAGTGTGGAAATCCAGGATCGAATTGCACAAGGAGATACAAGGCCAAGTTGTCCCATTCTCAGACGTCGCTCAGGTACAAGTCAAAATAATCATGATGCGCCAGTCCCAGACGGCCCCAGTGCCCAAGCCCCAGGTGTTCCCAGTGCCTTAGTTCCACACATCCTCAAGTGTCCCAGACATCCCCAGTGCACCGGACACAGACCTCACACGTGTCCCAGATGGCCTTAGTCTCCTAGTCCTACATGCCCTCATTTTCTATGTTTCAGATATAGCCAGTGTCACAGATATCCTTAGTGCACCACAGTAAGACACGCCCGTTCCCAAACATGTCAGAGTGCCAGACATTCTCTGTTCCAGACACCCGTGTCCCAGACATCCCCAGTGTCCAGATCCCAGTCACCACCTGTTCTAGTCCCAGATGTCCCTCATGTTCAAGTCCCAGACATCCCCAGTGTCAGAGTGCCAGACATTCCCTGTTCCAGACACCCCTGTGCCCCAGTCCCTGATGATGTCAGTGTCCTAGATGTTGCTAGTTGGTTTGTCTTAGGTATCATGTGCCCTGACCTCTTTGGAGTATCAGACTCAGTGTCTGAGACAATCCCAGTGTGCCAGAACCAGACATCCCAATTCCCAGGTATCCCTGGGAACACAATGCCAGACATTCCCTGTCAAAAGCACCCCAGTATCACAGATGACCCTGGTGTTACAGTCCCAGATATCCTAGGTATACCAGTTCCAGTTCCAGACATCCCTCGTCCCAGTCTCTGATGTCCCCAGTTCAGACATACTTCATGCCTCAGTCAGAAATAATCAAGCTGTTCCAGTCCCCGAGATCCCTCATGTCTGTACCCCTGTATCATTCCTCAAAATCTTGCTTTAAACTCCAAACTCATAAAACAGTACCATACTTTACTATAAATACATGCCTGATCCAGTTTTACAGTCAGAGTCCTATCAATTATATTATAAATGACTGATTATTACAGATAGGACAACCCATAATAACAGTCCAGATATAACATTACAGGATAAGTAAACAAGAGCAACTTGCTTAATACATGTAGCTATTCCAAACACACATAACATACTGAAATCAATAATGGAAAACACCAGAAGTATGCTGATTTAAAAGTGAAAATTGAATAAAAGAGGAAATAGGATGAATAAGTTTATTTCTCAGTCTGATTACTTACACTGGCACAATAAAGTGGCAAACAAAATTCACCAAAATCTTGCCTTAAAGTAAAAACTCATGAAAGACTCTGTACCTTAGTATAAACGCAAGGCTGGTCTGGTTTTAGAGTCGGAGTCTGCTAAATCAAGAGGAAATTGAAGGAACATGAACAGTAATATGTCCCGATAGTAATACCTACAACTGGTATAATTCCAAAGTAACTACAATTAGGGCTACACAGCAATATTTATGTACATCTCCAGAAAGCCACAATATTAAACACCACTAGTAGAGTCCGAATGTTCCCAGCAGTTGAGAAATCGGTGTGCTTGGCTATGCCCATACCTCAGGTTTTACCAGCTTGAGCTGAGAAATAATTAAAATAATAACAGTTCCTTAAGATAGTGGCTTCCGGCAGATGAGGCTTGTCAGCCATTGTTGGCAGCTCATCTAGGAGAAGGAAAATCATGATAAAGTTGAACCTCCACTGCTTTTCGGCTATACCCACTCATGAAGAAGGCTTCAAGAATAAATCCCAAGGAAATATCCGGAGCTGGAATCCCTAAAGCAGTTCAACACTGTTTGTTTAAAACTGTATCGATCTATCTCTGCCATTCCTTTGGATTCATCAGTGCATGAAAAGGGCTTGTTCTGCCCTGGCTTGCATATCTTGTAGACAGCTAGGATGCGACATCCATGGTCAATCCTGACCAAGAAGGGACTCAAATAAATAAATAAATAAACACTGAAAGTGAGTCTATAGGTTGTGGAATCAGTTCATTGTTGAGGTGAGTGAAGTTATCCACTCTGGTTCAGGAGCCTGATGGTAGAAGGATAATAACTGTTCTCAAACCTGGTGGTGTGGGCCTTAAGGCTACCTTATCTGCTTCCTGATGGTGAGAAGAGAGCATAGATGGTTGGGTTCCTTGATGATGGATGCTGCTTTCCTATGGTAGTTCTCCTTGTGGGTGTGCTCATTTGTGGGGATAGATTTTCCTGTGATGGACTGGCCTGTATCCATCACTTTTGGTAGGCTTTGCCATTCATGGGCATTAGCATTTCCATACCAGGTCGTGATGCAACCAGTCAGAATACTCTCCACTGTGCATCAATAGAAGTTTGTCAGTTTTAGATGACATGCCGAATCTGCACTAACTTCTTAAGAAAGTTCAGGTACAGGCCTTTGTAATGGTGTTTACATGCTGGTCCCAGGAGAGATCCTCTGAGAGGATAACACCAGGGAATTTACTGACCCTCTCCAGCTCTGATCCCCTAATAGTCCTCTGGTTTCTGCCTTCTGTAGTTGTTAATCAACTCTTTGGTTTTGCTGACGTTGAGTGAGAGGCTATTGTTGTGATACTATTCGATCAGATTTTCAATCTCCCTCCTTTATGGTGACTCATCACCACCTTTGACCCTTTTATTTGGTGAACATGACTGGTGTCATCAACAAACTTGAATATGACATTGGAGCTGTACTTAGCCTCACAGTCATAGGTATAAAGTGACTGAAGCATGCCTCTGCATGCACCTGTCTAAGTGTTTTTTAAATGACACTATTGTACCTGCCTCAATCACTTTCTCTGGCAGCTCATTCCATACACTCACCACCCTCAGGACCCTTTCAAGATGCTCCCCTTTCATCCTAAATCTATTCACCCTAGTTTTGAAGTCCTCTCACCTCTGGAATAGACTTCCACATTATTGATGCTTCTCATAAACGCTTCTATAAGGTTGCATGTCATTCTCCTTTTCAAAACATAAAGACCTAGTTTGGCCAACCTCTCCCTAGAACTCAAGCCCACAATCCCACTAGGTCTGGCAACATCCTCATACATCTTTTCTGCATTCTTTTCAGTTTAACCACATCTTTCCTGGAACAAGATAACGAAAATTGTATACACTACTCCACAATGTCCCGACACCTATCGTCATTACTAAATACCTTTTTCACTATCCTGTCACTCTGTGATGGCACTTTCAACAAACCAGTTACTTGTATTCCTAGATCCCTCTGTTCCCTTATACTCCCGAGACCCCGAACATTCATAGCATATGGTAAGTTCTATGCACCTCTGATGTTTGAACCTTCTTCCCATTTAAATAATAGTCTGCACTATTGTTCCTTTTACCAAAATGCATTATCATGCATTTCCCAACACTGTATTCCATCTGCCACATTTTTTCCTGTTCTTCAAATTTGTTTAAGTCTTAAACTGCAATCGCATTGCTTACTCAACACTACCTACCCATCCACATATCTTCATATCATCCACAAACTTTACAGCAAAACCATCAGTTCCATTATCTACATCATCGACAAGCAACATAAAAAGTAGTGGTCCCAATATTGACCCCTGAGGAACACCACTAGTCACTGGCAGCCAAGCAGAAAAGGCTCCTTTTATTCCCATTTGCTACCACCTGCCTGTCAGCCATTCTGCTATCCATGTCAGTATTTTTCTTGTAGCACCATAGGATTATATCTTGTTAAGCAGGCTAATGTATAGCACCTTATCAAATGCTTTCTGAAAATCTAAGTAAACAACATCCACTGCTTCTCCTTTGTACACCCTTTAACAGATTTTTCAGACAAGATTTTCCTTTAAAGAAACCATACTGACTTTGCTTTATTTTATCATTAGTCTCCAAGTACCTCAAAACCTCATCTTTATTAATAGACTCCAACACTTTCCCAACCACTAATGTTAGGCTAATTTGTCTATAATTTCCTTTCTTTTGCTTTCCTTCCTTCTTCAAGAGTGGAGTGACATTTGCAATCTTCCAGTTCTCTGGGACCATGCTAGAATCAAATGGTTCTTGAAAGATCATGACCAATGCATCTGTTATTTCTTCAGCAACCTCTCTTAGGACTTTGCGATGTAGAACATCTGGACCAGGTGACTTATCCACATTAATACCTTGCACTTTTACCTTTATAATAGCAATGGCACTCACTCCTGCTCCCTGACACTCACAGGCCTCTAGCACCCTGCTAGTGTCTTCAACAGTGAAGACAGATGCAAAGTACCATTAAGTTCATCTGTCATTCCTTTGTCCCTCATTACTACCTCACCAGCATCATTTTCCAAGGGTCCAATATCAACTCTCACCTCCCTTTTACTCTTAAAAAAACCGATAAAACTTTTAGTATCTTGCTTTATATTATTGGCTAGTCTGCCCTCATCTTTCATCTTTTCCCTTCTTATGGCTTCTTAAATTGCCTTTTGCTGGATTTTAAAAGCTTCCTGATCATCCAACTTCCCACTCAGCTTGCTACCTTAAATGCCCTTTCCTTGGCTTTTAGACAGCCCTTAACTTTCTTTGTCAGCCATGATTGCCTACCCCTGCCATTTGAGAACTTCTTCCTCCGTGGGACACGTCTATCCTGTGCCTTGTGAACTATCCCAGAAACTTCAGCCATCTCTGCTCTGCCGTCATCCCCACCAGCATCCTCCTCCAATCCACCTGGGCAAGCTCTTCTCTCACGCCTCTGTAATTCCCTTTATTCCACTGTGATACTGGTACATGTGAGTTAGATTTCTCCCTCTCAAATTGCAGTCTGAATTCAATCATATTATGATCACTGTCTCCTAATGGTTCCTTTACATTAAGCTCCCTAATAAGATCTGGGTTATTACACAACACCCAACTAAGATAGCCTTTTGTTGAGCAGGCTCAAGCACAAACTGCTCTAAGAAGCCATCTCATAGGCATTCAATAAATTCCCTCTTATGTGATTCGACACCAACCTGATTTTCTCAGTCCCTTTGCATATTGAAGTCCCCCATTGCAATTGTGTTATTATCATTATTACATGCCTTTTCCAGCTCCCTTTGCAATTTCAACTCCACATCTTGGCTACTATTTGGAGGCCTATATATGCTTTTTTTTACCCTTGCAATTTCTTAATTCCACCCACAAAGATTCAACATTCTCTGACTGTAACTCACCTCTTTCTAAAGATGTAATTCAATCTCTTACCCACAGAGCCACACCACCACCTATGCCTTCCTGCCTGTTCTTTCAATACAAAGTACAAACATTTGTATATCCTTTGATGTCAAGCTCCCAGCTATGGCGTTCTTTCAGCCACGACTCAGAGATGCCCACAACATCATACTGACCAATCTCTAATTGCGCCACGAGTTCATTCACCTTATTCTGAATGTTATGCACATTTAAATACAGCACCTTCAGTCCTACATTCTTTGCTCTTTAGAATTTTGCCTCTGTGGTACAATTTAACTATTTGCTCTGTCTGCATTTGTACCTAAACATTGGCTTGTTCTTCCAAACATACATGTTACACTTATCATCTACTTGTACACCTGCTAGCTCACCCTGAGCTCTATCATCCTGGTTCCCAACCTCCTGTCATATTAGTTTAAACCACTCCCAACAGCTCTAGTGAATCTGCCTGCAAGAATATTGGTCCCCCTTGGCTTCAAGTGCAGCCCATCCCTTTTGTACAGGTCCCACCTGTCCTAGAAGAGGTTCCAATTATCCAGAAATCTGAATTCCTGCCTCTTGCTCCAATTCTTCAACCACACACTTATCTGCCATCTCATTCTACCCCTATCCTCACTGTCACCTAGCACAGGCAGCGATCCCGAGATTTCTACCTTTGAGGTCCTGCTTCCCAGCTTCCTTCCTAACTCCCTTATTCTTTTTTCAGGACCTCCTCCCTTTCTCTTTCTATGTCATTGGTACCAATATGTATCATGAGTTCTGGATGCTCACTCTCCCTTTTCAGGATATTGTGGATGTGTTCAGAAACATCATGGATATTGGCACCTGGGAGGCAAACTACTATCCATGTTTCTTTTTTGTGTTCACAGAATCAACTATCTGTCCCCCCGGACTATAGAGTCCCCTGTTATTGGTGCCCTCCTCTTCAGTTTCCTACCCCTCTGAGACACAGGGCCAGACTCAGTGCCAGAGACATGGCCACTGTTGCTTCCCCCAGGTAGGTCCCCACCCCCCCAACAGCACTCAAAATGGAATGTTTAATGTTGAGGGGGTACTCTCCACTATCTAATGTCCCCCTTCCCTCTCCTGACAGTCACCCATTTATCTGTCTCCTGTAGCCTTGAGGTGACTACCTCCCTGTAGCTTCTATCCATCACTGCTTCACTTTCCCTAACAAGCAGAAGGTCATCAAGCTGCTGATCCAGTTTCCTAACACGGTCTCTAAGGAGCTGCATCTTGATGCACCTGGTGCAGATGTGGCCATCGGGGAGGCTGGGAGTCTCCTGGAAATCCCACATCTGACACACAGAACAGAACACTGGCTCTATAGACTTGCTCACTATTCTTTCTAGGGTTAAATAAGAAATAAGGAATTAGCTTACCTTGCCTCATCTGTTGTTGCTGAAGCCTTGTTGAGCTAAAGCCTTACTGCTCTGACTCAAGACTACTCCGATGGCGACCACTCCCATGATGATCGCTCTGCTAGGTGGTATCCTGTCTTTTACAGAGACTGGGTTTTGAAAAGTTCTTTGTCACACTTGCGCGGGAACACTTCTGTTGCATTTGCACAGTATTCCAATTAACGATTCCCGTTAAAAAACTTGCTGCGTTTTCAAGCTCAAGGTAATTATTGAGAAGATTAGGTCTGGCCCTCAGGTTGAGATTCTAAATTGGAGAGAGGCCAATTTTGATGGTACCAGAAAGGGTCTGGAAAGTGTGGATTGGGACAGGCGTTGTTTTCTGGCAAAGGTGCATTTGTTGAATGAAATTAAAAGGGGAGGAGTGGCATTACTAGTCAGGGAAAGTGAAATTTTGAGAATAGAAAGCTTGAATGTGCCTGTCAGAATAAAAGGAAAGGACAACAGACTTAGGGAACCTTGGTTTCTGAGAGATATTGAGCCCCTAGTTAAGAAAAAACTGGAGGTGCATAGCAAGGAAAGGCAGGGAGGAAAAAATGAGGTACTTGAGGAGTGTAAGAAATGAAAGAGAATACTTAAGAAAGAAATTAGGATGGCTAATAGAAGGCATGAGGTTGCTCTAGCAGACAAGGTGAAGAAGAATTCTAACAGATTCTACCGATATATTAAGAGCAAAAGGATTTCAATGGACAAAATTGGCCCTGTGAAGATCAGAATGGTAATCTACATGTGGAGCCAAAAGAGGCAGGGAATTTTTGCATATGTATTTCATTGAGAAACAGACTAGAGTCTATAAAAGTGAGGTGTTCTCTCGGACCCTGTGAGAGGCAAGTGCAGAAATTGCAGGAGCCCTAGCAGAGAGAGGGGAGAAAGGGCAAAGAAGGAATTGATGATGATGCTAGAGATAGGGGAGATGGAGGAAGGAGGGTAATGATATGGGTAACATAGAGAAAAGAACCCAGGGTAAGACAAAAATGATGGTGGAGATAGAGAGAGGGGTGATGGGGTGTGACAGAAAGAGTGGAGACTGTGAATAGTGGGAAATCATGGGGGTGACAGGGAGAGAGAGTGAAATGATGAGGGTGATGTTATGTACAAAACACATCAAAACTCCAAAATATAAAACTAATCAAAATAAAAGCAGAGTCTGGAATGTGAGTCTAACTTCAACCTTTTTTGTGAGGCATGTGTATTTCACATGGTGGCAAAATGATGAATGCCACAATGTTATTAAAACATTAAACACATAACAATCCTCCTTGCTTAGCTATAAACTCCAACTCAATATAGATGCATCTCAACTTATATACGGCATCCGTTAGTCTCGTGAGACCATGGATCTGCACCTGGAAAGTCTTCTCCAGGGTGCAGGCCTGGGCAAAGTTGTATGGAAGACCGGCTGTTGCCCATGCAGTGAGTCTCCCCTCTCCATGCCACCGATGTTGTCCAATGGAAGGGCAAGGGCCGACACAGCTTGGCACCAGTGATGTTGCAGGAGTTGCCAGAATGAGGTTGAAGACGTCGGACTGCCTTAGGGATTCCAGCTCCAGATGTGTCCTCAGGGTTTACTCCCGAGGCCTTTCCCATGAGTGGGTATGGTCGCAAGGCAGCGGAGGTTTAAAATCAGAGTTTTCCCTCTCTCAGATGGACTACCTTCCCAGGCTGACGAGCACCACCTAACCAAATCTCAATTTATATACATATATACCATAATGTAATACAACTACTATACAGAGACATCTACCGCATAATATATTTTAAATTGTCCCATTCAGGCCTAAAGGTTTAATTGCTGTGGAGACTTCCTTGCTCTTGTGGGATAAGATTTTTCCTGACAAGGGAGATCACTTTGTTTGGCAGGTGAGACTTGTGGCTCTGAAACATTTTCAGGTTCTGGGGCGTCCTCGGTGGTGGTTGTAGGAGTTGCCTCTGAAACTGCAGGAAGTGGTTCTGACAGCTCTGGACACCTTTCTCCTCGCATTCTCAGCTTTTCTCTTTACCCCTTCTCTGCTTTTCAACTCCTTGTCTTTCTTTTTTCTCACCCTTTTTCTTCATCTAGATTATATTTTGTATTTCTGAATTTGCTATTTTCTCGAGAAATGAGGTCTCATTTATCCTCTTTCATTTCCATAGCACTTACATCATCCACTTCTTTCCTTTCCTTTTCCTTCTTTCTATATAACCATATAACAATTACAGCACGGAAACAGGCCATCTCGGCCCTACTAGTCCATGCCGAACTAGGACTAGGATGCACATCTTGATCTTGGGAAGGTGCATTTAGTTCACTGGAGTATTCTCTTAGTAATTCTTCTATTGTTTCCTTTTATGATTTGATCTCTCCCCTTGGTGTCCTCATCCTGAACACCAGATGATGAATCGTCTGTTTTTGTATCTCCATTGACTCCTTCTTTTTGACCATCCTATCACCCAGCTGGGCTTTGGTCTTTGCATCTTCTTTTACATTGTCTCCTACTTGAAATTCATGAAGAAACCTTCATGTAGAGTACATTCTGGTTCTTTATACTCACAAATGCTAAATGTTTGCAACTATCCTGAAGCTCCTCAACCATCTTCCAGCTTAAAATCAAGCCACACTTTGCAAGTAACTGCTTGATTAACGTATCAGAAGCTTTCTCAGATATGTTGCCTACAAAAACTGTTGTAGTTGGACACATCTTTCATGACACCCCCAGAGCAGCATGGTCTTTCCTTGGTCCAATAACCTTTCCAACCAGAGGCAGAGCTTGGCGCCAGCAACTGTCTGTCTTCTGTTGGGCAACTGTGCTCAGGATACAGCATGGGGATAGTTGTGACATCATTTATTTTCAGTTGTCGTTATTGCAGCGGATGTGGCATTTAAATGGTAGATAGAACTCCAGTCAAGCTGTAGTTGTCTCAGCCATTCATATCACCACAATGCTGGCCCAATGTGGTTGCCGGTTGTATTTCACTGTTATGAATGGCAATCCCATAGGAGTTACCTTTTCTAGTATAAGTTCTTAGAAATATCATTCAAAGTCATTTTGTGGAATGACTGGAACCGCCAAACCAGTGTCCAATTCCATTTCAAATAATTTACAGTTCACTTCTGGTGTTAGTCATATTGTTAATTTTCTCACTGCAAATCTTAAGGCTATCCAGTCCTGAGTCATTTTCATCAGTAACAAATTTTTCATCAGCAACATGCAGATTAGTGCTCTTTTTAAAACTGCAACTTAACTTTTTATCATTTTCTGTGTGGTCAATTTATTTTTCTCTGTCTGAAATGCTATTTATACGTGTCCTACTATGTTGCATTTTCTGTAAATTTCACCTTCAGATCTCCATTGGTTTGGTGTACATGTGTGCCCTGCCACAACAGTAACACAATATATTCAACCAGGCTGTATCCGTATAGAGGTTGAAATTTTGTTCATGCTCACTTTCTTTCCTGATTGTAACTCAGTTGCATCACTATTTGCTGTTTCCATTGATACAACTATCTCAACTTTTTTAAAAAATATAAGTGGTGCGTCGTTAGGAGCCATTTTTGAAGGCTTTCTTGTAAGATTCCACAAGCTAGATGATCTCTCAGTGCATCATTACATCCATCATTTAACTGACAAGGCTCAGACAATCTCTTCAATTCAGCCATGTACACTAAAATGGGCACCCCCTTCCTTTTAATTCCGCTTATGAAACCTAAAGCATTCAGCAATTAGCAATGGTTTTGGTTCTAAATGTTCCTGCATTACTTTCACAGTAGCAGCAAAGCTCATTTCAACTGGTTTGGTTGGAGCAGTTAATTTTCTAAGCGCACCGTATGCCTACAAACCCAATATACAAAACTGGCACTCATTTCTCATTGGCTATTCCATTTACTTTAAAATTCTGCTCAATTCACTCCATAGTTGATATCCATTTATCTGTTGTGCAATTAAATGTGTCTACCTTTTCAATAGAACCAGCTATTTCTGCTTTTTTTATGATTATTATAACCCAGTACTCACTGTTTATGAACCCATGAATTCTTACATTTTCTGCCTTTCTTTTACTCAATTGTCATTCCTTTTGTGAGGCAAACATTTTGCTCCAAAGAGAAAAAAAATGCTGAGGTATTTTTAAAAAACTCAACCATCTTTCACTGAGGTTTTCTTTTATAACTCAAGCAACTTGGTGCACTTCAACAGGTGGGTGGTTATCTTGGGTTAGTTTTAAAAATACCTCATCACCACTGTTATGTTTTGTAACTTCAAAACATTAAACAAATTGAAAGGGAAACCAAAGAGCCAAGAGATGCGAATGAAGGAATCTCAGCTTGTTCTTTACTTCAGCGAGACATGCACATTTCACATAATGCCATGATGACGTATGCCATTTACATACTTTTACAGATAACCTGCATTATGTAAACAACAAAGAACACTTATTTAAGTAACAAATATGTAATATTGCACAAATATTACTGAGATGTTACATACACAACACCCTCACTCTTTTTCCACAATTAGTTCCCATTTTCCCCATCTCCCCTCTCCTGTCCTCCCCATAATTTCCCTCTCTACCTTGTCTCACTCTCTCAATCACACCCATAATTTCCCTCTTTCCCCATCTCCCCTCTCTTTATCATTCTCATAATTTCCCTCTCTTCTCGTACCCCTTCCCAATCACCCCCATCATGTTCCTCTCTCCCCATTCCCCTCTCTCTGCTCTCTGTCATTCGCATTAGTTCCCTCACTCCCCTGTCACCCAACTCTCTATAAACCACATCATTTTCCTTTCACCTCCTAGTCCCTTCCCTCTATCAACCCCATCTCCCATCCTTATATCGCCCTCATCAATTTCCCCCCTCTCCATCTCCCATCTACAGTATATATCACCCCATCATTTCCATCTCCCCCATCTCCCACCTATATATCACCCACCATCATTTCCCATTGAGAGGATGGTGAGAGAGATCGATGAGGTAGGGCAGTGGATGCTGCCTACATGGATTTTTGTAAGACATTTGATAAAGTCCTTCATGGGAGGCACATCGGGAAGACTAAGGTGCATTGGTTCATAGCAAGTTTGCTGTGTGGATTCAGAATTAACTTGCACACAGAGACCGAGGGTAGTGGTTGAAGGGACTTATTTGAGCTGGAGGTCTGTAATTAGTGTTGTGCTTCAGGGATCTGTGCTGTGACCTCTGTTGTTTGTGAAGTTGTACAGTATATCAATGACCTGGATGAAAATGTAGATGGGTGGGATAGTAAGTTTGCAAATGGTATCAAGATGGGTGCAGTTGTGGATAATGTAGAAGACTGGCAGAAATGCAGCATGTTATAGATCAGTTGCAGAAGCGGGCCTGTGATTTGCAGATTGGAGATTATTTGGGTGACTCAGCACTTTGCAGTCTCCAAGAGACTAAACTCATGGCGAGGAGGCTGTGGGGATCGTGAGCCAATTTTCAACTCCACTTTACCAATTAAAGCTTCCATTGTTCACTGATTAAAGTGATGAGGGAGATTGAAACATCGAGGCAAATGTGGGAAGTGAGGACTGTCTGCCTGCCTTTAGATCACTTGTGGGATGGCTCTGCTGCTGGAGAGGGGAGACTCTGTGGCCTGCCGCTGTGCCCGGAGGGTGCAACCAAGGTTTTGTGTGTTTTGGATGTGGATATGGGTTTGGACAATGGACTTTTTTTTTCAGTCCTATAGTTTTTTTTTATATTCTGTGCTTTTTGCCCAATCTTTCTCATTTTTGTGCAGTGGAGGGGAACATTGGAGTCAATGTTCCTGTTACACATTTGTTCAATTTTTTGTTTGGGGGAGGGGAGATATGGGGGTTGATGATCATG
Organism: Hypanus sabinus; assembly: GCF_030144855.1. Taxonomy (NCBI): domain Eukaryota; kingdom Metazoa; phylum Chordata; class Chondrichthyes; order Myliobatiformes; family Dasyatidae; genus Hypanus; species Hypanus sabinus. The sequence goes on from NC_082709.1 coordinate 75,542,882, forward strand.
TTGCTGTTCTTTTCATTCTTAGTTTTGTGGCTATCTGGAGAAGAAGAATTTCAAATTTGTATACTTCAATAATAAATAAACCTTTGAACCCTTGAACCATTGAAATGGCAGATGAATTTTAAACCAGATAAATGTGAGGAGTCATACCTTGGTAGGACAAGTGCAAGGGGACAAAACACTGATGAGTGGAGAGATCTTGGTATCCAAGTTTATAGCTCCTTGAAAGTGGCCACACAGATCGATAGGGTGATTTGAAAGGCTTATGAACTGTTTGCTTTTATTAGTCGAGGCATTGAGTTCAAAAGCCAGGACGTTATTTTGCAACTTTATAAAGCTCTGCTTAGGCCACATCTGGAGTATTGCATACAGTTCTAGTTACCCCAGTATAGGAAGGATGTTTAGGGTTTGATGAGGTTTAACAGGAAGTTGCTTGGTTAGAGAGCATGTGCTATCACAAGGGCTTAGATAAACTTTGGTTTGTTTTCTCTGGAACAGTGGAGGCTGAGCAGAGATCTGATAGAGGTTTATAAGATTATGAGAGGCATAGATAGAGTGGACAGGGTGTATCTGTTTCCCAGGGTTGAAATGTCTAATATCAGAGGGCATGCATTCAAAGGTTCAAAGGTACATTTAATGTCAGAGAAATGTATACAATTTATATCCTAAAATGCTTTTTCTTCACAAACATTCATGAAAACAGAGGATTGCCCCAAAGAATGACAGACAGTTAAATGTAACAACCTCAAAGTTCCTCACAGCTCCCCTCCTTCCTGCGAGTAAGCGGCAGCAAGCAACATTCCCCCCTCCCCCCCACCGGCAAAAAAGAGAATCGGTATCAGCACCAAGCACTCAAACATGAGCAAAGCAATAGCAAAGACACAGACTTGCAGTTACCCCAAAGACTTCGTGTTACACCTGGCATTCGACATACCACAGAATCTGTCTCTCCCTAATAACAGAGAAGGAGGTGCATTCAATTTCCCAGTGAGCAGGGAGACATAACAAACAGCTCGCTGGTTTATGATGTTAAAAATCCGTTCCTCGCTTTTTCCAAGTTCTGTTCCCAAAGATTGCAAAGATCCCGGATCTCTGGGCATATAGCAGTAGATTTTCTGCCACCCCGACGACACATGGGTCTCCTGCCGTGACACCAACCCTCAATCCACCTGTCTCCAGAGCCCCTAGATCTTAGGCTTCCAAATCTGAGCCGGACTCTCAGGCCAAACCCTTGGCGTGCTGAACAACGGCCAGTCCTGAAACCCCGAGAATGGGTCCCAAGTCCCCCAAAGAACCATGCGTAACTCCAGGTCAGAGTCTTCAAAAGAACCCTGAAAAGGAAAAATAAAGATATTAAAGATAGAAATAGAATTGTTTCTGAAGATGCAAGCAAATGAGTCGCCGTTCAGCTCCATCTTAGGTGAGAGGGGATAAGTTCAGAAGGGATGTGAGGCTTACGTTTTTTACCCAGAGAGTGGTGGATGCCTGGTATGCTGATAGAGTCAAATACATTGGAGACTTTTAAGAGACATTTAAATGGTCACATGAACATGAGGAAGATGGAGGGATACGTACACTTTGTAGTAAAAAAGCATTAGTGTTTGGGCATTTTTGACTTGCTTTTTAGCTAGTTTGGCACAAGGTTGTGGGCTGGAAAGCCTGCTCCTGTACAGTACAGTTCTATGCTCTGCATTCTGTGTCTGAAGGGGAAACACAGCCTAGGACAGGTTCAGAAACATGGTGAGACTGGTGGGAGGAAGGAAGTTTATTTCTACGCAAGGAGTATTCCAGGCAAGGCAGATGAACAGTGCATGGCTCAGTGCCATTATGGTGGAGGCATTACAGAGACATGGTTCTGAGGTTAGGTGGGATTGACAGCTCAACGTTCCAGATATCAATGTGTCAGACATGATGAAGAATGAGGTAAAAGAGGTGGAGCAGTTGTATTACTCACCAGGGAAGCTGTCACAGCTTCAATCAGAGAGGATACACTGGAGGGGTTATCCGTTGAGTCAATATGGAGAGAGCTCAAAATACAAAAGGTGCATTCAGTCTGATGGAATAATACTATACATCTCCCAACAGGTACTTGGAGACAGGGAAATAGATATGTAGGTAGATTGTGGAAAGACTTAAAAGCATCAGGGTTGTTATAGTGGGTGATCTTTACTTCTCCAATATTGACTGGGATTTGCTTTGTGTAAAAATTAAAATGGGGCAAAATTTGTTAGACGCATCCAAGAGGATTTCTTGAAACAGTATCTGGGTAGTCCAATAAGAAGAGGGGCCATACATGACCGTGTATTGTGTAATGAGCCTGGCCAGGTGACTGACTTTTTAGTGGGAGACAGTGAGCACAAACTTTTAAGTTTTAAAATTATGAATAAGGATAAATCTGGACTTAAGGGATGTATTGTACAGGGTAGTACAAATGACAGCATTATTAGGCAGGAGCTTGGGAGAGTAAATTAAGAGGAGATATTGTTGGGCAAGTCCACACTAGACATTTGGGAAGCATTTAAAAACCAGCTGATGATGTTCAGGATGAGCTTGTTCAGTACAGACTATCCACAAATTGTTTCAAGCCATCCTCTTGAATGCACCTAATTTATTTGTCTCATCTAAGTCTCTTACACTAAGCAATACTGGGGAAATGAAAGTCAGCCAGTGTAACAACCTTGTTTTAAAACTATCCATATTGACTCAGCAGATGAGCCCTCCAGTGTATCTTCTCTGATTGAAACTCTCTGGTGAGTAATACACTCCATCACATTTACCTTGGCTTTCATCATGTCTGAAACTTTGATATCCGGAACGTTGAGCTATCAATCCATCTCCCCCACAACCATGTCTCTGTGATATACACAGCATCATGGATCTGTGCAATGATCCATGTACTAAGTTCATCTGCCTTAGCTGGAATACACCTTGCATTGAAATAAACTTACTGCCTCGTATCGGTCTCTCCATATTACTGAACCTTTCCTGAGCTGTCTTTCCCCTTAGACGTACTCTTACCTTCTGTATTCTGCCCACCTTCTGACTTGCTGCACTGTTTCCCAACCCCCTCCCACCCTAGTTTAAATCTTCCTGAGGTGAATCTGCCTAGGGTCTCTTCCAGACTTGTGTAGGCCCCACTTGGTCTAGAAGGGCTCCTCAACCACATATTGAACAATAATATCTGTATGTGATAGGACAAACCTGTGGAGGGGCTGGTTTGTGGTGGGTACGAGGCAGGTCCAGCCTGTACTTCAAGGAGAGAGAATTGGGCCCCTTTTTCATGCTGTCCTTCCCCCTCACATGCCACCAAAGGGAATTATCTTTGGAAGTTTTCCTCTCTGTGACTTCACAGAGCTCCTAATCCTGACAGCAGTTGGTGAGATGATGTAAGGGCAGATGTTCTGGGGTGAGCCTAAAGAGTGAGCACCGTCATAGATCCTCTCTCTGTCTGCTCCTAAAGTCCAGCCAACTTCAGATGTCACAACGGGAACTCAACTTGTCCTTGCTTGGACCAACACCTGACCGACTGAAGGTGAGAGGGTTAAAGAGAGGTGGGGTTCCTCAGGATTAACAATGGGTGAGGCTTGTACTGTGAGAGGGAGCACACAGGAATTTCTCTTTGGACATGGACAGTCCAGATTTGTGGACTAGTCCCCCTCAGGCGTCAGACACATCGCCCTCTCCCTGTCAGACAAACCACCATCGTTGCTTGTCAAAAGCCTTGGAAAAACCTGTGTAGACAATGTGCATGGCCCCACCCTCATCAATTACCTTTGTCACCACCCCCCAAAAAAACAATCAAGTTTACAAGACATATACATTATGTTGTGTTCTTTGTATGTACCATGGGTTACTCATGAAGAAACATATTCTGGAAGAATTAAAACTAGAACTTTTATTTAACAGCAAACAGCAACCACGTTTTAACCATACAAGCTTCTCGATCATTCTGTCATTTCTGTGCATACTCTGAACTCTGTCCGATCATGTTCTTACATGTGGCACGTGATCTCACCACATCTTTCTTTCCTTAAAAAGAAAATCAATTAGCAACATTAATCAAAACAAATGCATAATTTAACATGTCTCTATCAGTCTCTCTGGGGGTTTACAAACAAGAGTGGCTTCTCAGTGGCTCACACAGTTCTTGTGTTTTGTTGTTAATTTCATGTTTTGTAAGAAACTCTGAAGTTGGCTCTTTGTTGAGGTCTTTGTGAATAGATCACAGTTCATTCATTAACTGTGTAATCACTTTTTTATGCTGAGACTTCATAATTTTAATAAAACTTCTGAATTCCTTCACGTGCTTTCACTTCTTCAATTGGATCCTGATTCTTGTCACTCTTTGGCTTCAGATCCATATTATACTGTACCGGCAAGTTTGGATTTGGTGGCAATGATTTGTCAGATGGCAGTAACAAAGGGTTGGGTCTGGGATTTTTCTTTATGACTTCTTTTACTTTTACTGCATTGGAATCAAATTCTGTTCTCTCTTGCTCTTTCATCAAGTCACTGTATTCTGACTCTGTGTCACTGTCCAGGATTAATACTCTTTTTACCAAATTCAGTCTCTCACAAGCAGATAAACCCAGTATTGACCGTACATTCTTTGGCACTACCACAAATGAAAGTGTGTGCTCAATATTTTTGTGTGATACCTTTGCCACATGTGTTCCTTTAACTGGAATGTCTGCACCTGAATACCCAGTCACTTTTATATTTGTCTGATGTAACTTTGGTCTTGGCTTTAATGCATTAACTCAGATTCTGCAAGAAGATTTACTTGTGCTCCAGTATCCAGTTTAAACAAAATATTGTTTTGGTTCACTTGCAGAGGAATAGTCCAATCATTCTTACTTAGTTTATTTTTCACAAAGCACATCGATATAAAACTCCTCGTGTTCATTTCCAAGCACTGCACTTATGTGTTTTATTTCCTTTCTACTTCTGCAACAGCGTGATAGATAATTACTCTTACCACAGTCATTGAACATTTTCCATACACTGGACACATTTTAGATCGGTGCTCCTGCCCACAAAGCTTTTTTTTTCTTTTATATGATGTCTTGCTCTCTGTTAGTTTAGTTGCCATTTTATTATATTTTCTAACACATTCGTGCTTTTCTACACATCTCTCAATAAAAAGCTCTTTAGCCTGCGATGTTACAGACTCTGAAGCTTTGCAAAGAATCAAAGCTTTTTCCAAATCTACGTCTGGTTCTCTTAAGAGATTTCTCTCAGACCATTATCCAGAATGTTGCAAACAATTCTGTCTTTAATGAGAGAGTCCTTCAGCTCTGCAAACTCACATGTTTTACTGTGGTTTCTCAATTCCGTAACAAATTGATCAATCGTTTGACCAGCTTTCTGCTTGGATGTAAAGAATTTGTACTGTTCACAAGACACATTGCGCTTTGGTACACAAAATGCTTCAAACTTGCCGATTATCGCTTTTAGATTCAAACTATCTCCATTCTCAAAATTAAAATGGTTATATACCTCAATTGTGTCATTCCCTATTTCATGGAATAGGATTACTGCTTTCATTGTTTTTGATTTTTTATCTGCTCCAATCACCAATAAATACATTTCAAATCGCTGTTTAAATCTCCAGTTCTCTGCTGCGTTACCGGTCAGCTGAACTGTCGATTGGGGTTGCAAAACTTCCATTTTTAAAACTGTTAGCACACCCAAAGCAGTTTGTGTTTTTTTTTCTGATTATCTTCGCTTCTCCCATGTTAGCTAAATGTATTATTCTTCTAGACCAACTTCTGACACCATGTTGTGTACCGTGGGATACTCATAAAGAAACATATTCTGGAAGAATTAAATCTAGAATTTTATTTAACAGCAAATAGCAACCACATTTTAACCATACAAGCTTCTCAATCATTGTCATTTCTGCACATGCTCCAAACTCTGTCCAGTCACGTTCTTGCACGTGACACGTGATATTACCACACATTATGTGCATTCCCCAATAAGTCCATGTATTCCTGCTCTAAGAATCTTTTCCAATAATTTTCTAACCATAATGAAAGGCTCACCAACTCATATGGATATCACATCCGTGTAAAAGCTTATAATTTCTTTTATTTTACATAAGTTCTTCATAACGTCACACTTGAAGTACTGCGTATAGTCGAAGTTGGAATCAGTTCACTCAAAGGTGGTTTATGAGATTTTGTGGAATGTGGACAGGGTGAATGATTGGGTGAACAGAGGGCAGTTTAATGTAATTTATGTTTGTCATGACTTTCATGGGACTTGTACTGTGATATATCTACTCATATCAGTACACTTGAACTTTAGTAGCTACAGATATAGTGAGTGTATTACAATTTTCAAAAGTTCCTGTTTGGATGATGCTGTAATGGAATAGCAGAGTATCTTGCTGGGCCAGTTTAAAAGTTGTCAAAAGATTGTTGTGTCTGGAGTCCATAAGACCATAAGATATAGGAGCAGAAGTAGGGCATTCGGCCCATCAAATCTGCTCCATCATTCAATCATGGGCAACAAATTGCACAGATTTACCACCCTCTGACTAAAGTAATTTCTCTGCACTTCTGTTCTAAATCAATGTCCTTCAATCCTGAAGTTATGCCCTCTTGTCCTGGACTCTGCTACCATGGGAGATATCTTTGCCATATCTAGTCTATTCAGGCCTTTTAACATTTGGAATGTTTCTATGAGATCCCCCCTCATTCTCCTGAACTCTAGTGAATACAGCTTTGGAGCTGCTAAATGGTCCTTATACAGTAACCCTTTCATTCCTGGAATCATTCGTGTGAACCCTCTCTGATGTCAGTATTTCCTTTCTGATAGAAGAAGCCCAAAACTGCATGCAATAATTTGTGTGGTCTCACAAGTGTGTTTGACCACACTCAACATCACATCCTTGCTCTTATATTCTATACCTCTAGAAATGAATGCCAACATTGCATTTGCCTTCTTCACCATTGACTCAACCTGGAGGTTAATATTTAGGGACTCCCAAGTCCCTTTGCATCTCTGCATTTTGAATTCTCTCCCCATCTAAATAATAGTCTGCCCATTTATTTCTTTCACTAAAGTGCATGACCATACACTTTCCAACATTGTATTTCATTTTCCACTTCTTTACCCTTTCCCCTAAACTAACTCTCTGCAGGATCTCTGTTTCCTCAACACTACCTGCTCCTCCACCTGCCTTGTGGCAAATTTAGCCACAAATCTATTAATCCCATAATCCAAATCATTGATATACATCATAAAAAGCAGCGGTCCCAACACAGACCCCTGTGGAACTCCACTGGTAACCAGCAGCCAGCCAGAATAAGATCCCTTTATTCCCACTCTCTGTTTTCTGCTGATCAATCAATGCTCCACTCATGTTAGTAACTTTCCTGTAATTCCATGGGCTCTTATCTTGCTAGGCAGCCTCATGTGCGGCACCTTGTCAAAGGCCTTCTGAAAATCCAAGTACACCACGTCTACTGCATCTCCTTTGTCCACCCTGCTTGTAATTTCCTCAAAAAATTGAAGTAGGTTAGTCAGGCAGGATTTTCCTTTCAGGAAACCATGCTGGCTTTGGCCTATCTTGTCATGTACCTCCAGGTATTCTGTAATTTCATCCCTAACGATCGATTCCAACAACTTCCCAACCACTGATGTCAGGATAACATGTCCATAGCTTCCTTCCATCCTTCTTAAATAGCGGAGTAACATTTGCAATTTCCCAGTCATATGGTCCAATGCCAGAATCTATCGATTCTTGAAAGATCATCGTTAATGCCTCTTCAATCTCTCCAGCTACTTCCTTCAGAACCCAAGAGTGCATATCATCAGGTCCAGGAGATTTATTCACCCTCAGACCACAACTTCCTGAACACCTTCTCAGTCATAATTTTCACTGCACAAATTTCACTTTCCTGACACTCTTGAATGTCAAGAGTCACATATGATCTGGACTGGGTGAGGACAGGAGATCTCCTTTTTTTAAAAAAAACTTTTTTTATTGCATTTTTAAGTAGTTACAAAGTGAAGTATGAAAAAACAATGTGTATAACCCTTACCCCCTCCCCTTAACCCCTCCCCCCTGACTGCCCTATAGAAAAAAAAAAGAAAGAAAGAAAGAATGCCTGGTTGTTGGAAGATCTCCACATGCTCCATGGAATTCGTAATAACTTTAATATGTATATTTATTTCTTTCCCCTAATAACCAATTGTTTCATCTTCAGAGCATCTATATATTTAATCCTGTCTTTTGTAAATAAGGGCTCCAAATTTTCAGAAATGTTTCATATTTATCTCTTAAATTATAAGTAATTTTTTCTAATGGAATACAGCCATAGATTTCTTTCTTCCAAGAGTCTATACTTAAGTATGTATCCGATTTCCAAGTAACTGCAATAGCTTTTTTGGCTACTGCCAGTGCAATTTTTATAAATTCTTTCTGATACTTATTTAGTTTGAGTTTCGGTTTTATCCCTTCAATATCACCTAGTAAAAGTAAAATTGGATTATGAGGAAATTGTGTTCCTGTAATTTGTTCCAGTAAAAGTCTTAAATTTGTCCAAAAAGGTTGAATTTTAGAGCAAGACCATGTCGAATGTAAAAAAGTACCAGTTTCCTGGTTACATCGGAAACACTGATCCGATAAATTTGGATTTAATTTTTTTATTTTTTGTGGTGTAATATATAATTGATGTAGAAAATTATACTGCACTAATCTTAACCGAACATTTATTGTATTTGTCATACTATCAAGACATAGTCTTGACCAATTTGTTTCTTCAATTTTAATATTCAAATCACTTTCCCATTTTTGTCTTGACTTATGGACTCCTTGTTTAATTGCCTGTCTTTGAATCAAATTATACATACAAGATATAAATTTTTTAATATTTCCTTTTTGAATTAAAATTTCTATTTCATTAGATTTTGGCAATAACATTGTTTGACCTAATTTTTCTCTTAAATAAGCCCTTAATTGAAAGTAACAAAATAAAGTGTTATTTGATATTTTATATTTATTCTTTAATTGATCAAATGACATTAATATACCTCCTTCAAAACAATTCCCTATATATCTAATCCCATTTTGAATCCAATTATATAAAAGTTGATTGTCCATTGTGAAAGGAATAAGTCTATTTTGAATTAAAGATCTCTTTGCTAATAAAGATTTTTTTATCTCATCATCAACATTTATCTTATTCCATAAATCAATCAAATGTTTTAATATAGGAGATTCTTTCTTTTCCCGTATCCATTTAGATTCCCATTTGTATATAAAATCTTCTGGTACGTTTTCTCCTATTTTATCTAATTCTATTCTAATCCATGCCGGTTTATCTTTCTCGAAAAAAGATGCAATAAATCTAAGTTGATTTGCTTTATAATAATTCTTAAAATTTGGAATTTGTAATCCTCCTAAATCAAATTTCCATGTCAATTTTTCCAACGATATTCTTGACATCTTACCTTTCCAGAGGAATTTCCTCACATATTTGTTTAACTCTTGAAAAAACTTCTGGGGTAATTGTATTGGTAATGATTGAAATAAATCTTGTAATCTAGGGAATATATTCATTTTTATAGTATTTACTCTACCTACTAATGTTATTGGTAATGCCATCCATTTTTCAAGATCTTCCTGAATTTTTTTCAAAAGTGGTAAATAATTTAATTTGTATAAGTTTTTTATATCATTATCAACTCTTATACCTAAATATTTTATACCATTTGCTGGCCATCTAAATTGAGTTATTAATTGACATTGATTATAATCTCCTTTAGTAAGAGGTAAAATTTCACTTTTATCCCAGTTTATTTTATAACCCGATATTTTCCCATATTTTTCTAGTCTATAAGATAATTTGCGTAGTGAATGTAATGGATCTGTTAAATAAAGTAGAACATCATCAGCAAATAAGTTAATCTTGTATTCTTCCTGATTAACTCTGAAACCCTTAATATCTGGGTCCATTCTAATTAATTCAGCTAGTGGTTCTATTGCCAACACAAATAAAGCAGGTGATAGTGGGCAACCTTGCCTAGTTGATCTTGTTAACTGAAATGATGTTGAAATTTGACCATTTGTCACTACTTTAGCTTTGGGATTAGTATTTAAGGTTTTAATCCATTTTATAAATGATGATCCTAATCCATATTTTTCCAGTACCTTAAATAAAAAATCCCATTCCAATCTATCAAATGCTTTTTCTGCATCTAAAGCAACTGCCACACTCATTTCCTCCCTCTTTTGTGCTAAATGGATTATACTAAATAACCGAGTTACATTATCTGCCGATTGACTACTTTTGATAAATCCTGTTTGATCCATATGCACTAATTTTGGTAAGCATTTAGATAATCTATTAGATAAGATTTTTGCTATTATTTTATAATCGGTGTTTAATAAAGAAATAGGTCTATATGATGTTGGTTTTAAAAGATCTCTATCTTTTTTTGGCAATACTATTAAAATAGCTGTTGAAAAAGATTCTGGAAGTTTATGCGTTCTTTCCACTTGATATATTAACTCCATAAAAGGAGGAATTAATAAATCTTCAAACTTTTTATAAAATTCAGGTGGAAAACCATCTTCTCCTGGAGATTTATTACTTTGAAGTGATCCCAAAGCTTCTTCAACTTCCTTCAATGTAAAATACATACCTAATCCCCTCTGTTCTTCTATATTCAATTTTGGAAGAGTTATTTGTGATAAAAATTCTTCTATCTTAACGTCATCATTCTTTGATTCTGATTTATACAACTCAGAATAAAAATTCTTAAAAGCCTCATTAATTTCTAGAGGTTTATAAGTAATTTCATTCACTTTTGTTTGAATTGCATTTATTGTTTTAGAAATCTGATCTGTTTTTAACTGCCATGCAAGAACTTTATGTGATCTTTCACCTAGTTCATAATATCTCTGTTTAGTTCTCATAATTGCTTTTTCTGTTCGATATGTCTGGAGTGTATTATATTTTAACTTCTTATTAATAAGTTGTCTTCATTTTTCTTGTGTCATATTTCTTTGAGATTCTTTTTCTAATTTTATAATCTCTTTTTCCAATTGATCTGTTTCTATCATATATTCCTTCTTAATTTCAGAAGTATAACTTATTATCTGGCCTCTCAAATATGCTTTCATTGCTTCCCACAATATAAATTTATCATCAACTGAATGTAAATTTGTGTCTAAAAAGAACTGAATCTGCTTTTTCATAAAATCACAAAAATCTTGACGTTTTAGTAGAATTGAATTAAATCTCCATCTATAAATTGATTCCTCTTTATCTATCAATATCATTGTCATTATTAAAGGAGAGTGATCAGACAATATTCTTGCTTTATATTCCACATTTTTCACTCTATCTTGAGTATTTGTTGATAATAGGAAAAAATCTATCCTTGAGTATGTTTTATGTCTATTTGAATAAAATGAATAATCCCTTTCTTTTGGATTGATTCTTCTCCATATATCAATCAAATTTAAATCTTTCATCAATGATAGAGTTAATTTTGCTACTTTTGATTTTGTAATAGCCTTTGTTGATCTATCTAAAACTGGATCTAAACAAAAATTAAAATCTCCACCTATTAATATTTTATCATGTGCATTAGCCAAATTCAAAAAGACCTCCTGTATAAATTTTACGTCATTTTCATTTGGTGCATAAATATTCATAAGAGTCCATAGTTCTGAAAAAATTTGACAATGTATAATTAAATATCTTCCTGCCGAATCAATTAATACATTTTGTATTTTAATTGGTAAATTTTTATTAACCAAAATTGCAACTCCTCTTGCCTTTGAGTTAAATGAAGCTGCAATAACATTTCCAACCCAGTCTCTTTTTAACTTCTGATGTTCTATATCCGTTAAATGAGTTTCTTGTAAGAAAGCTATGTCTATTTTCATTTTTTTAATATATGTTAAAATTTTTTTTCTTTTTATTGGTCCATTAAGCCCATTAACATTAAAACTTAAAAAATTCAATAAGTTAGTCATTATTTTTATTTATGTCACTCCAATCTATAATAATACCTAATCTTTCAACTTTCATTGTATCCTGGGAAATCTTTTTAGAAGTTTCCATGTTGCTATGTGTGTCCCCACCAATCATCCAGGCAAAAGAATAGAAGAAAAATAGAAAATAAAGAAAAAAAAACAAAATACCCCCCTACTAATGTTGTGTAAAAAAAACACAACATTACCCCCCTCTATTGTACGGGTCATGGCAATCGCCATGATTACACACGTGAATCCCGCAGTAACCGATTCAAAGCTCCCCAGCCCCCCCGCAACATAAAAAGTATATATATATAAAAAAACATACTATTCTCAATTAATATTTCTAAAATTTTACTTTTCTCCCTTATATCATCCTTAAATGTCTGTCAGTTCCATTTGCTTTCTCTGTCTTCATCTTTAACCATTACATTTAGAAGTCTCTACGTTTAATTAACGAAGAGATGGAAGTTTTTGTGCGAACATCTCCGCATCTTGATAATCAGAAAAAGATCTTTTTCCTTCCTCCAAAAAAATTATCAGTGTTGCTGGGTGACGCATTAAAAACTTATAACCTTTTTCCCATAAAACATTTTTAGCTGGATTAAATTCTTTCTTTCTCTTCAAAAGGTTATAACTTATATCAGGATAAAAAAGAACTGGTTTCTCTGCTATCATCAACGGACCTTTTCTTCTTTTAGCACCATGGGCCACCGCCCTCAAAATCTTTTCTTTATCCTGGTATCTTAAACATCTTATCAAAATTGATCGCGGATTTTGATCATCTTGAGATCTTGGTCTTAAGGCTCTGTGCACCCTTTCAATCTCAATTAAAGTTTCTTCTCCCATTTCCAATTTTTCAGGAATCCATTTTTGAAAAAAAATTTATTGGGTCTTCTCCTTCGGTACCTTCTTTAAGTCCAACAATTTTAATATTGTTGCGTCTACTAAAATTTTCAAGCTTATCAATTTTTCCCACGAGTTGTTTTCTTTCTGATGTCCAGGCATCATTATCATCTTCCCTCTTCTTCATTCTTCCATCCATTTCTTCCATTTTGACATCCAAATCTGTAATTTTCTTTTCCATTTTTTCCTGTTTCTTTGTCATTTTATCAAACATAGCCTCCATATTTGTTATTTTTTCTTTAATTACTTTTTGGTTACTTTTAATTACTTTTTCTAATTTTTCTAATTTATACATTATTAGCCTCAAAGCCTTTTTTGTATTTTCAGAGGAACTTTCATTTTCTTCTTCTTCTCCATCTTCATCTGATTTTTCCAGAGAGTCCGGCTCTCTCTCAGACTCACTTTCACTGTCGGTTTCAGTCTTTGCTGGGTTTTGTAGTTCTGGTTGCTCTCTTTTGCGCATGCTCATTCCTTTACGCTTGCGCAGTTCTCGTTGATCTTTTCCTTTAGAAATGGCCAATGCTGCCGCGGTCTCCTTTTCTGTTTCACCGGCGGTGCGTTGTACCTGAGTCCGCGGTTCTTCAGTAGAAGTAGGCCTTGATTCTGTTCCAACTTGAGCGGTCTTCGCGGTAGCAGTTTTCTTCGTCCTCTGTTTATGAGGCATAGCTTAAAACAATCCAAAGTAATTTATAAGTAACCTTAAAAAAGTATTAATTAACTTTTCTTCACTTAAACATTAATTTATTAACTTTTTTACGGGAGGGCTGGGTTCCAGCGTCTCGATCCTACGTCATCACGTGACGTCCCCCAGGACAGGAGATCTCCTGAGGGACCTGATCATAGTTCTTACCACAGTTTGCTTGTTTCCTGGTCTCTGTTACCACGGTGATTCATGGTTGTTTTCCAAATATTGGAATTAGAATTGAACTTAAATTTAAACAGCAGTGATGTCACGTGGCATCAAAATGGAAACCATGACGATGATGAGAAGTGAGCTGGTGAGAACCAGCAGACAAGGAAGGATCAAATTTGGTTCAAGCTCAGCAAAGAATTGTCAAGTAGACATGTTCCCTGTGAGTGAGGCAGAGGTGACAGCAGTCAGGAGCTGGGCCTCACCTTCTGTCTCCAGAATTCAATGGGGAGACTGATCAGTTAGATGGTTTACAGAATTCACTTCTTCAATATATGGCAGAGGTGAAGCAGCGAGCAGTCATGTGAGTGGCTTGGATCATGAGGCACTGAGGGAGGGTGAGACAGTAAAAATAAAACAGTGAGAGAACAGGAGAAGAAGAGGTGAAAGTAACATGGGTATAAGGGGAGGAAGCAGTGAGCGAATGGCAGAGAGAAGGAAGTGAACAATTTGTGGATATGAGTGGAACAGGGTCATTGGAGAGAAGATATAACATTAAAATTAACAGCTCCTTACCTGAATGCACAAACCATTTTTGCAGTTCAGGTGCATTCCTGGCATGCGGTCAAAGGAAATGGACATGATCTCATGAACACATGAACATTACGGGGGGGAGACTGTGAGGAAGGCAACTGAACACCCCAGAGTGGTAGTTAGAAAAGAGAGGTGGCAGCAGTGGAGGGGAGGGCTGATATTACAGGGGTGTGATTCTGTTGGGAGTTCAAGGGGACTGCGGCTCAGCAGGTCAAGTCCAATCAGCAGGTAAGCTCCCTCTTACACTGTCAGATACAGAGAGAAGCAGTCCTGTTGAGCAGGGAGTTACAGGATCACAAATCCAAAGGATTAGCTATAGGGAAAGTGGAGAGAGATATGATTTCATTTTTGGCAGTGGACTGCGATGTTTTCTGCTTGGATTTTGCTTGGTTTAAATTTGCAAGGTTTTGGGGCTGTGTTTTGGGAGAGGCAGTGGGTGGCAAATTGGCTGGCTCATAGATGGCAAAGGGTGGGAATAAAGAGCTCTTCTGGTTGCTTGCCGGTGACCAGTGGTGTTCCGTGGGGTGGGTGTTATGACCACTTCTTTTCATATCATATGCAAATGATTTGGATGATGAGATCGATGGCTTTGCGGCCAGGTTTGTGGACAATATGAAGACAGGTGGAGGTCAGGGAATGGTGAAGAAGGAGGAAGCATGCAGAAGGATTCTGACAGATTGGGACAATGGGCAAAGAAGTTGCAGATGGAATATAGTGCATGGCCTTGTATGTTGTTGGGAGGAATAAAGGCACAGACTATTTTCTAAATGGGGAGAAAATTCAAACATCTGAAGTGCAAGTCCTTGTGCAGGATTCCCCGAAGGTTAACTTTGCAGGTTGATTCAGTGGTGAAGAAGGCAAATGCAATGTTAGCATTCATTTTGAGAGGACTGGAATATAAGAGCAAGGATGTAAGGAATTGGTCAGACTGCACATGGAGCATTGGGCCTCTTATCTAAAAGATGTGTTGGCATTGGAAAAGGACCAGAAGAGGTGCACAGGAATGATCTGGGATTGAAAGAGTTAATGGATGAAGAGCTTTTGATGGCTCTTGATGTCTACTTACAGGAGTTTAGAAGGATGACAGGATATGAGGTGGATATTTCCTACATTGGGTACATCGAGTAGACAGATGTCCATTTAGAACAGAGATGAGTTAGAATTTCTTTAGCCAGTGGGTAGTGAATGTGTGGAGGCCAAGTCATTCAGTGTATTTGAAACAGAGGTTCTTGATTAGTCAGGGTGCCAAAGGTTACAGAGAGAATGGAGAAGAATGGTGTTGAGAGGGAGAATAAATTACCCATGATGAAACGTCAGAGCAGATTCAATGTGCCAAATGGTGTAATTCTGTCCCTATGTCGTATGGACGTATGGGCAGCTTATAAGATTTTGGTTATAGGTTTTCAGTGGTGGTGTACTATATAATATTGTAATGATGTGATGCTGTATTCACCAAGCAAACCTCCTTTGGACAAGGAGATAAAAAAGGATCAGGCCCAGAGTGGCACCCCCTCTACACTGTCCATCTCACACACACATCGATTTAGACACAGTGTGAGATTCCCTCTACACTATCCATCACACACTGCCTGATTTAGACACAGAGTGAAGCTCAGAAGAAGCAGCAACACTATTTCAAGGACACGGGCATCTGTCTTTCAAGCACTTGAGAACAAGTTGCTAGGGTTGTCTTTTGGTGATTACTCCACCAACATGAAACCCATGGGAAATAATAGACAGAAAAATCCATTCATCATGTTGTAATTCAATCTCTCTCACCCCAGTGACTCAGTCTCTACTGTCTACGAATGTGACATGAGGGCAATTTTAGTTTTGTGTTTAGTGAGTGGAACATATGAATGATAACTGTCCAGGAAGTCAGAATTTCCTGGAATGGGCTTACTACAAACACATATGAGTTGAGGTTTTAGTATAGAATATTTCTTTTATCTTTCATTGAGTCACAAATTTCAATTTCACCTTTTTCATATAAATTTAGTGGTAGAACAGATTATGCTTAACTAAAAATCAAATGACTTTAATGCCTCATTTTCTTTAAGGATTTGTCAGGTCATTAGCCATTTGTGTCTGAGGATTAGGTTGCATAATCCAAACTTTCGAAGGAAAAGTTTCAAAAGTTCCTCTTGCTGATAATTGCTGGTTATCTGTCATGTCCAACCATGAGAGAAGACCTGTTTGGGAGGCTTTTTCATGGGAAAATGATACTGAAATAATTCCACAATCTTCACCTTGGAAGTCTGAATCCAGTGGAATGAATAACTGTCATAAACAGGAGCTTTCCTTGGTTGCATCGGGTATCCAGGCCCTCTCTTGTACCCTGTCATGTCTTTATCTCTCCACAGAGTGTTGCAGAACCACCTTCCTGGGTGTTGGATCCCACTGTTGATTTCATCTGCCCAGTCCGCCAGAACTGACTTCACATTCTAGGACAGACCCTATTTCCCCATGTCCCTATTTCACCAGGGTATGAGGCCTGACAGCTATCCTCACTAGGTTTAGCATGCTTGTGAAGCCGTGTACCAGAGGCTGGGTGCTGGCGCATGCAGACAGCTGCTTGGAGCCACAGTGGGAATCAAAGGTGAGTGAACTGACCTAATGGTATATGACAAGCCCCTTTTCCAGAGGTGCTACCTCTCTCTGGACATTCCACACACCCCATGCTTATGATAACAACTGGTTAAATTACAGGCCTCTTCTCTTAAATCAGAGTTGCCCAACTTAATTACCTGTTTATTAAATTATCTTTGATATTGACTATTATTCTTTGTATTTTACTGTGTACCACTGAAATTACTAGGTAACTTACAAATCTATAAATTATCATTGATTATTGATCAAGAATTATATAGATGAACAACATTTCACATTAATTATAATTAATATTATTGATTATATCTTGCCTAGACTACTATTCACAACATGGGAATATGCAACTTATTGTATTAGTGCATGTTACTAACACCATCTTACCTTACTATTTACTCATTTTGTTTTTTATCCCTATCTTCATCGACAAAATGATCTGGGGTATCCCTCAATTAAGGACCTGGTTTAAAGATGTCACAGCAGTAACACAATTTGTTCAGTCAGGCCAGTTTCTGATTGGATGTTGCAATTTTGTTCATGCTCACTTTCATTCCTGATTGCAACTCAATTGTGTTTCTATCTGTTGTTTCCAGTTAATGTAAGTTGTACTTCAGTTACAAGCCATTTTTGAAAGCTCCCTTCTAAGATCTCATAAACTAACCAATCACTCAGTGCGTCATTAAGCCCATTATCAAACTGACAATGCTCAGGCAACTTCTTCAATTCAGCCACATATGCTGAAATTGACTATTTTCCTTTGATTCCAACCCTCAGTGTTCTGCAATCAACAATGGTTTTGGTTTTAACTGTTCCTGCATTACTTTCATGATATCAGAAAGCTCTTTTCTGCTGGTTTGGTTGGAGCAGTTAAATTTCTAAGCAAACCTTAAACTCAATGCACTCAACAATTTCTTCTCATTGTCTATTTCATTTGCTTTAAAATATAGCTCAATTAGTTCAGCAAACAGGCCAGTTATCTGTTGAGCAAATGAACAACAGATGTAGCCAGCCATTTTTTTATGATTGTTATCATCTGGTACTCACTGTTCTCAAGCGTGTGAATTTATCTTCTTTCTGCCGTTTTCTGAACTCAACTGTATCTTCTTTTCTGAAGAAACCATGCTACGCTTTTTTAAAGAAACTTGAAGGTCCCACTGCCTTCTATAGGTAGGTTGTAGTCTCGAGTTCATTTAAAATTTGCTCATCACCACTGTTATAACTCCAAAACATAAAGTTAATAGAATGGAAAAGATGTGAATCCGAAATGTGAGTCTAACTTCATTAGGCGTGTAAATATGACACAGAGGGGTGATGATGTATTCTGTTTATGCACTTTTACGTATAATCCGTAAAGAATTATTTAAGTAAACAAAGAATGCTTAATCAACGACGTGTTTACAAAATTACTGAAGTATTATTACACAGCACCCTCGCTGTTGGAAAGGATCATGCCTATGGTGGAGATAGCTGAGTCTACAACTTCTCCACATCTATGCTTTGGAGCCTCCACACCAGACAGTGATGCATCCAGTGAGAATGCTCCCCACAAGCACCCGCAGAAATTTGCTGGAGTCTTTTGTTGACATACCAAAAGATACTAGCAAATTTCACAATCTTTAATGTTTCTGGGAAAACTATGGCTGTTCTTTAGATAAACACATTTTAATAAACACCCTGCTTGTGCAAACACGTGCATGTAGGTGTTAGTGATTAAATGCGTGTGCAAGCAAATAGCCTTTACGATATAGCCTGAATCTTTGCTCCATAACTTAACAGCCTGCATGAACTGAGCTTACCTTGAACCTGATGTGAAGATATCACTGGAATTTCCAACCAATGATAAAAATGAAAATCTTTCTTTTCTTAAAAAAACCCAAAAAATTGACCCCCCCAGACGCTTATCTACTTTTAAAGCAACTACAGCATCTGTTAAATAATGTAGCAAAGAATCAGGTTATATTTTAAAGTGTCCTGACGAAGGGTCTCGACCCAAAACGTTGACAGCGCTTCTCCCTATAGATGCTGCCTGGCCTGCTGTGTTCCACCAGCATTTTGTGTATATTTTAAAGGCTATTTGCTTGCACGTGCACAGGCACAAAATTTAAAATGCCCTTTTCAGCAGTATGATATAATCTGGGAAACACTCAGCAGCTCAGCCAGCATTTATGGAAAGAATGACTTCAGACTGAAATATCATTTCTGTTCTGAAAAATTTTGGCTGAACTGCTGAGAGTTTGCAGCACTTTGTGTTCTGATTTCAGATTTTCAACATTGGCTGACTTATTTTGTTTTTAACTTAATGTTACCAGCAGTTTCTTTATATTGCTTTGAATGTGTGGCTGAGAAATGGGAGAAAATTGGAAAAGGGTGATGAATACAAGACTGATGGTGTCATATTCGAACGCACGTAGTATATTCAATAAGGCAAATGATCTTGTAGTGCAGTTAAAGATTGGCAGGTATGACGTTGTGGGTATCACTGAGTTCAGGAGGTGTAGGATAGTTACATCCCAAAGATGAAGAAGTACTCTAAAGAGAAAATGAGGCAGCTGTGGATGACAAGGAATGTCAATGACAGCATAAAAGCAAAAGTGAGGGCATATAATGGAGCAAAAATTAGTGAGAGATTAGAAGATTGCGAAACTTTTATTGACCAACAGAAGGCAACTAAATCATAAACATGAGAAATTCTGCAGATGTTGGAAAACCAAAAACACACACAAAATGCTGGAGGAACTCAAGCAGTACATATGGAAATGAATAAACAAGCAGCGTTTCAGGCTGAGACACTTCTTCAGGATTGGAAAGGAAGGGGGAAGGTGCCAGAATTAAAAGGTGAGGGGAGGGGAAGGAAGCTAGCTAGTAAGTGTAAGGTGAAGCCAAGTGGGTAGGAGAACTAGAGGGCTGGAGAGGAAGGAATCTGATAGGAGAGGTGAGTAGACTATAGGAGAAAGGAAAGGAGGAGGTGATAGGCAGGTGAGAAGAGGTAAGAGGCCAGAGTGGGGAAAAGAAGAAGAGGAGAGGGGAGGGAATTTTTTTTTACTGGAAGGAGAAATCGATATTCATGTCATCAGTTTGGAGGCTACCAAGACAAAATATAAGGGTGGCCTCATCTCGGCACAAAAGAAAGCCATGGACTGATATGTTGGTACTGGTACAAAGAAGGAGAGAATAGATAAAGTATGACAGTAAGCTAGCCAAGAATATAAAAGAATTGGGGGTCAAAGACTTTGTCATGGAAACAGTATGCCAGAATTTTGAGAGAGTCGGAAACAGAAGTGAATGTAGCTGCAATTGAGAGCACCATGACTGGCTGCATCACTGCCTGGTAGGGGAACTGTACCTCACTTAATCACAGGACTCTGGAGAGAGTGATGTGGACAGCCCAGTGTATCTATAATTGTGAACTTCCCATGATTCAGGATATTTACAAGGTCAGGTCTGTAAAAAGGCCCAAAGGATCATTAGGGACCCAAGCCATCCCAACCACAATCTACTCCAGCTGCTACCATCTGGGAAGTGGTACCGCAGCCTAAAAGCCAAGACCAACAGGCTCCGGGACAGCTTCTTCCACCAGGCCATCAGACTGATGAACTCACGCTGATTTGAGGGTACTCTTTATTACATTGACTGTTCTATTTATCATAAATTACTATGATTGCACATTGCACATTTAGATGGAGACATAGTGTAAACATTTTTACTTATGTATGTGAAGGATGTAAGAAATAAAGTCAATTTAATTCAATTTAATATTATTACTAAGGAGAAGGTATTTGGGAAGCTGAAAGGTCTGAAGTTACCTGGACCAGATGGATTCCACCCCAGGGTTGTGAAAGATGTAGCTGGAGAGATTGTGGAGACATTAGTAACGATCTTTCAAGGATCCCCAGATTCCGAAATAGTTCCAGAGGACTGGAAAACTGCAAATGTCACTCTACTCTTTAAGAAGGGAGGGAGGCAGAAGAAAGGAATTTACAGGCCAGTTATCCTGACAACTGTGGTTAGGAAGATGTTGGAGTCCATTAGTAAGGATGAGGATTCAATGTACTTGGAGGCATGTGATAAAGTAGCCCAAAGTCAGCGCGGTTACCTCAGGGAAATCTTGCCTGACAAATCTATTGGAATTCTTTGAAGAAATAACTGGCAGGGTAGGCAAACAATAATGAGATTCGAAGTTTCAGTAAAAGGGGAGATTGCAATGTTTTCATGTCATTAAACTCTTAGGGATTTTCAAATTGTTTTCTAGCCACAGTTTTAGATTTGTTCTTGTTGTTTTGGTATAAATATGAGAAAAATGATTCTGTTTTAAATTTTTATTTGTCTTTAAACCTGGGTTATGCCGTACCTGTGCACTGTACAGCAGATTCAATATCCTGACAAATTCTGCCTTCCAGAACACAATCAGATGTCTGACAAAGACTAGAAGAAGGTTGCAAAAATACATTGCACCACTGCTAAATGTGTTCAGTTTTCTATCAGTCCAAAACTATATAAATATAAGGGTTAGATATATTTTGTCCAGGGTGAATAAATTGAAGGTTTTGTTTGGAATAAGTCTTAGGAAAATGTTTCATAACTTTAGTTTCAATTCCCTTGTTTCTATCCCCATCATAGCTACAGGATTTGTGAAATCTTTTCTGCACCCCACAACGTTGTGGTGAATTGTAAATTCCCATGGTGTTTTCTTGCTTTCAAGATGACAAGGTTTACGAAAAGCTTTGAAATTTTGCATCTTCCCAGAAAGACTTCCTTCTTGTTCTGTATCTTTAGAAAGTGAACTACCATGAACTTCGCTTTGTGAAAGTTGGAAGGGAAATGCACAGTGCTCACACTTCCACAAAAGCACTTCTTTTCCTTCCAATGCTAATAAATGTCAGCACAATTCTGAGCCCTTACTTTGGCACGTCTTCAAAAAAATAAGCAGCTCCCACAGGCCATCAAAGCTCTTGCTTTGGTCAGGGTTATTCTATACCTGGCTTCTGGGTTGCAAATCTAAGCAAGAGTCAGATTAAAGCAATTAGCAACACTGCATCATGATACCTACCGCATTGTATGGCTCAAGTGACCTGTGCTTGTTGCCAAATGGAAATGCAGTTCAATAAGTCCCTGCATGACATCATCTCTAACTACTGATTCTTGTATGTCCCTTTGTTGCGATATCTTTTAGGCACTTTCCTTATACGATCTAAGCCCAATATAGACCTTGTTTCTGCACTGTAACAGCCTTATCAAATATAATTACTTTAATAACTCCCAGTAGCAAAGCAGACGGCTTCCAGTTTTTTTGTTCTCAACAGAAGTTCACCAGTGAGGAAAGGAATGTTCACCACATTCATAGTATTCTCCGGTTCACTTAAATCTGTACTGCACCATAATGTAACCTACGGACATTTTAAGAGCATGATTTTCTGTCTCTCTGATGAAATACCTAATAGACATGAAGAATATTGTGGTGAAGTTCAAAGGGATAAGGATAAATGTTTTTCAATAATAAAACTCAATTGCTTAATCACATGTTAGAGACTTTGTAAAACTAAACAGTGTGTGATTCTTTCAGACCCCGACCACTTGAAGACCCCAGGCAAAGATATTTGTCAAAGTCCATTTTGACCTTTGGTGGCTTATCACTTTATTTCAACCCCATCCTGCTTCTCGTGAACTTGGAGGAAAAGGGATGGGAAACATACCATTCCTACTGAAACATTTGTTCAATTTCTTCATATTTCATTTGTATAATTAGAAATTGCATATAAATGTTATAATTGTACCTGCCTCTGCTGCTTTTTCTGGTAGTTCTGTGCATCTACTTATTCCCAACTGTGTATAAATTGCCACTCAGGGCCTCGAAGTCTTTACTCGCTTACTTTAAGCCTTTAGTTTTTGACTCCCCTATTCCGAGAAAAAGATTGTCACTATCATCTTATACGATTTTATGAACCTCTGAAAGGTCACTCCCAGCCTAACCAATCTGTCCTTGTAGCTCAGTCTCTCCAGTCTTTGTGAATCTTTTCTACATCTTCTCCAGCTTAATCACATCTTTCCTATAGTACATCCACCAAGACCTGTACATAATACTCCACGTGTAGCTTATTCTATGCTTTATACAACATGAAGTCCCAACTCCTGTACTTAATGTCACAGCCAATGAAGGCAAGTGTGCCATATGTTTTCTTCACCAACCTGTTGATCTTTGTCACCTCTTTCAGGGAACTATAAACTATATACAACAGTGCTCTCTGGGACAGTGTATGTCCTACTCTGGTCTAACTTCCCACAATGCAGATTTAATTCCAGGAGGTGATCTCAAACTCTCTCCTTTTGGTCTTCATGTCCTGGGTCAGCACAAAGAGTCATGGAGTCAAAGAATGTGTAAACTGATTCTTCAGCCAATCAGATCCACATCTATCAAGCCTTCATTTAGACTAATCTTAGTTTATTGTTGCCAACTTTCCTGCAATTCATTTACCTTCACATTAAGAGCAATTTACAATTTGACTGCCACTTTCTGCATGAATGGAATGAAAACCCATTGGGGCAATTTCTAGCCCAATATTACAGAACTGTTGATGGTTTCTGTAACAATCTGCCCAAAGCAAACCTGGAGGCGTAGGCTTTTGGATGAACAGAACGCAGTTGGCCAAACTTGGGAGACTGTAAAAACATCTGCTAGAGATCGCGGAAAGTGGGGGACTTTTGTTGAGGCCCTATGCTCCATAAGGAGCAAAAAGGATTAAAGAAGAATTACAGAACTGTGGAACAACAAGAAACAATTACATAATAGAGGTCACAGTCATTGAGAGTATAAGTCTCCCCTCTGTGCTCAAAGGGAAGTGATGTGGATGGATGATAAAGTACAGTACTCGTCCACGCTAGGATCCACCCTAGGTCTTGCATGGGGAGAGAGAAGAGAACCCAAGTGCAGGACACCAACACATCAACTGAGTTGGGGATGCTGGTGTAGATGTGAACGTAGAACAGCAAACCAGAGGAATCTTGACAAGGAGATGGGATTTACAGGGACTATCTTGAAACTAGAGCAGAGCTTAGAACTAACAGTTCTAATCGGCCAAGGGAACGAAGTATCACAAGAGAATAGACCAACAAACTGACAACCTGTGATAGTGACGCCAGTACTTATTCCACAGTCTCTGATGAAAACCAGATGTACTGTAATTTAGTAAACTAGCAGCAATTGGAAATCTAATGACTGAAATTAGGGCAAAATCAGGGAGAAAGGAGCATTAAAGGGGAACAGCCAAATGGAACCATGACAAGTTCTGGGATTGGTTATCTGTGCAAGCAGGAGGTACAAGGGTAGTCAGTCGGCAAACTTGAAGTTTGCATCTGGAGTTTGGGGTCCCGTCATCAGCGTACTGAATATTGAAGCCCAGAAGTTGATCAGAAGTCTAGCAGTCAAAGCCCATTTCCAGGTGTCACAGGTGTCTTGTCAAAGACAATGTTTTTGGTTGCCTGTGTCATGTTTCTGTTAGTGACATGTTCATCACAGAGAAGTAAGTCTGGTGGCTTTAACGTCTTGTTGGATGCAGTCAAAACAAGTGAGTTCTTCAGTTGAGCATCCAGTATCCGGTCCACATGACATCTTCATGTCTCATCTCCAACATTCACTGTGTACATCAGTGGTCTAGTTCTTGTAGCTATCTTACAGGCTATCCACTTGCCTTCTTGGTAATCACATGCTTGGACTACCTGTTCAATCTTGAAGCTCCTTGCTGCTTCACTTGCCAACTGGCTGAACTGTTTATTCTGCACTTCCTTCTGTAGATCTGGTTTCAGGAGGTCTATGTGAGATCTCAGATTTCTGCTCAGGAGCAGCATTGCAGGTTTTTGATTTGTCATCATGTGATACACAAAAAGAAAGTTTTCCACCTTGTGCTGTAGAGAAATGTCTTCCATGTCCATCACTTTAATGGATTTTTGAAGGTTTATATAAATCTTCCAGCTAATCCATTTATTACTGGGTAGTGAGGGGCTGACTTGAAATGTTTGATGCCATTGTGCTTCATGAATATTCTTAACTTTTCTGACATGTATTGTGGTCTGTTATCACTCACAATTCTGGTAAGCCATTTCTGGAGAAGCTAGTCCTCAGTGCAGAAAGAGACTTTTATGATGTGGTTGACTTCATTCATATGACCTCTGGCCTCTTCGAATGAGCATCCACAACAATCAGAAGCATGAAGACCATGAATGGCCCAGCAAAGTCAATATGTGCTCTTTGCCATGGTGACAATGGCCACTCACATGGGTGTAATGGTGTCTGTGGGGGTGCGCTTTGAACTTTTTGCCATCTCAAACAACATTCAGCCAAGCCTTCAATCTGTTTATCTATTCCCGGCCACCACACGTAGCTCCAGGCAAGACTTTTCATCTTGACTGCACTCTGGTGTCCTTCATGCAGATTCCCTAACACTCTGGTGCACTGTTTAGAGGGAACCTCAACACAAGATCTACATGTCAGCATTCTTTGACATACTGACAGTTGGTCTCTTCTCACTGAGAACTCTGGAAACATAGGGTTATCATGAGCTGACCATCCTTGCATGGTGATTTCATGACAATGTTGGGTCATGTCCTGTTTCTCTTTCATAATTTGTTAGCTGCAATTGGTCCACCAATGCTGTGTGGAACACTTCTGCTGGGTCACAGGCTTTTCTTCTTCAGTTGCCAGCAAAAGAAGACATGACAAACCGTCAGCATTGCTATGCTGTTTGGTACCCTTGACCTCTATGTCATGAGAGTGGGCTCCTTGGAACAATGTCCAACCTTGTAACCAGGCAGCAGACCTCACTGGAATTGTCTGCCTGGAATTAAAAATAGACAGAAGGGGCTGGTGATCTGTCACTAGCGTAAACTTTTATCTGTAGAGATAGTGGTGAAACTGCATACTAGACAAAGGGCCTCCCTGTCAATCTGTGCATAGTTGGGTTCTGCACTCATTGGTGATCTTGAAGCAAATGCAATCAAATGTTCAGATCCATCTTTCACAATGTGTGACAAAACAGCACCAACAGCATAAGGGGATGCACCACACACTCCAGTCTGATGGGCAGGGATGGGTCATAGTGTGTGAGCAGTTCGTCTAATATTCTTAGTCTCTTTGCTTTCTTGAATGCTCTTTCACATCTTTCTGACATTTCCATTTTACCCCTGTTTGCAACAATGCATTCAATGGGTGCAGCACTGTAGCAGTGTTTGGGAGAAACTGGTGGTGGTGGTTAAAAAAGGCCCAAGTGTAACCTGAGTTGTGACAGTTTGGGTGCCTGCAGCACTGCTTAGTCTTCTCTTGTGACTACTGTTAGCTGGACTTGTCAATGACATGTCCACAATAGGGGATTTCAACCTTGAAAATCTGACATATCTCTCTCTTTGTGCACAGACCATACTTACTCAGACTGGTAAGCACTTTACTAAGGCTCTGGAGGTGCTCTTCAACATTTTTCCAGTCACTATGATGTCATCAAGGTAACATTGTGTTCCTGGGCACTTGGTCCATTGCTCTTTGCCAAATTGTTGGAGCTGATGTGATGCCAAAGACGAGACGATTGTACTGGAACAGTCCTTTGTGAGTGCTGATTGTGAGGAAATTCCTGCTTGACTCCTCAGTTGCCATCTGCAGACAGGATTATGACAAGTCAATCTTTGAAAACCTTTTCCCACTGCCAAAGATGCAAAATTGTCTTCTATTCATGGCAAGGGATACTGCACAGTATACAGCACCGGGGTGATGCTCAGTTTGAAATCCCCACATATGCAAATTGCTCCAGCATTCCCTTTATTGATCACCAGGACAACGGGCATGGCCCAAACACTCCACTCAACCTTGGAGGGAATTCCAGAAACCTCCAAGTTCCACAGTTTAGCATCCACTCTAGGATATAGTGCTTAAGGCACTGGACACACTTTATGGAATCTTGATGTTGCTGCTTCATTCAATTCAATTCTGATCTTCATCCTTTGAGTTTACCAATACCTTTCTCATACACCTTATTAGCATTACACACCAGTGATAGTCTCTGTTTAGGGCTACCACCTGGGCTGCAGTTGCCTGTTGATGACACATTGAGAGCTTTAATAGTGTGCCAGTCTAGTTGGATTTTTCTCAACCACTTACATCCAAAAAGTACTAGCCCTCCACTTTTCAACACATAAAGCTCTACCTGCTGTGTTTGGCCTCCATATGTCACGTTCGCTAACAGTTATCCTTCAGAGACACTTTCTCACCTGTGTAGGACTTCAACATCACTGAGGTCTTCTCTAATGGTAGCTTAGAAAACAGTCTGCTGTAGTCAGCCTCTGAATTTTCCACTTTCAGTTTTACACCAGACACACCTATCATGAACCATATGATTTTGTGATCTGCTTCAGTAATATAGTTCGAGGCATGACAGCTCATCTTCACCAGACTCTGTGTTGTTTGATTCTGTTTCACATTCAGTCACTTTATGCATTTGCTTAGTTTTGTGTTTGAAACTTTTCACTTGGTGTGGTTTTTCTCTTTGCTTGTGTTTTTTGTCTGCCTTGCACACTCTTGCCATGTGACATAGTCTGTGACACTTTCTGCCAACTTTTCTTTGAACCAACAGTCATTTGCATCACAGGAAGATTTCTCACATCAATAACATTTTTGGCTTTTTGCTCCATTCAGGGAAATTTGTGCATTTCACATTCTAAACTCTTTTTCTGTAGTTCTGCTGAACCCTTTGTTGCAGTCTCTTATAATATTGTAATGTCAATGTCTGTTCTAAGATTAGGTCTCTTTCTGACAGTAGCCTCTTCTGAGTGCTTTGATGCTGCATGCCACATACAAGCCTGTCCCTTAATGCATAAGCAAGTCCATCTCTAAAGTCACAGTACTGGGAAAGTTTGCACAGTTCTGCAATGTATTCAGAAATGCTTTCATCCTTTGGTTCCTTTTGTGAAATCTAAATCTCTCAGCTATTACTAGTGGTTTAGGGTTCAAGTGATTTTGTAAATTTGCAACAATTTCATCAAACGTCTTGCTTGCTAGCTTCTCAGGAGTTACCAGGTTGTGTAAGAGCCCGTACATTTTAGCACCCATTCAGCTAAGAAGTGTGGGGGTTGCATTTTCCTCATTTATGTTGCTCACCTTACAGTACAGTTCAACCTTCTCAACATACAACTCCCAGCCTTCATTAGCACTATCAAATTTGTCATCTTTCCTGAAAAAAGCCATCACCACTTTATTTTCAATTCAACTTTGCTAGTTGTGCGTCTTTCACTGTGTACTATGTAGTTACTCACACGTCCTTTTGTTAGCATCTGTGACAGCCTACTCCATACTGTTAACTCTTTCCTCTTGTTGTCTCTCTCTTCCTCTGAAACATTGGGGCAGTTAGTGTTATTCTATGACAGTCAGGTTTGTACTGGTTGTCAATTTGTTGGGTCTGTACAACTACATATCAATTAAATAAAAGCAGGCACACAGGAGATGGCTTTAACAGTGTACTAACAAGAGAGAGAGAGAGAGAGAGAGAGAGAGAGAGTGAGAGAGAGAGAGAGAGAGAGAGAGAGAGAGAGAGAGAGGGAGAGAGAGAGGGAGAGGGAGAGGGAGAGGGAGAGAGAGATTTTTCTATTACAGCAAGATGGCCTTTTCAAAGGGAATAACTCTGACAAATTTAAACTTTAACAAATATTCCTTGTTCACCTTCTTGTTGTAAACAAAAACCAGTCTTTAGTTCTTAATATAAATTGCAAATAGTAATCTGTTTAAAATTCACAGAATATCTGGGCTGCTGAGAGATGTGGTTTACAAAGTGACCTTGAGACTTCTTATCTGATTAGCCAAGTGCAAGACAAAGGGCTATGTTAATTGGCCTACATTGCACCACTGTCCCGAGAAGCATTTAGACCATGTTATCTGATGACAGTACCCTAAACCAGATCCTCTTACCTCTTCTCCTCACCTGCCTATCACCTCCCATTATCTGTCAAGGCTTCTCCACACCTGCCTATCACCTCCTCCAGGTGCCCCTCCTCCTTCCCTTTTTCCCATGGTCCACTTTCCTATCAGATTCTTTCTTCTCCAGCCCTTTGTCTTTTCTAACTATCACCTCCCAGTTTCTTACTTCATCCACCATGCTCTAACTACCAGGCTTCACCTATCAACTACGAGCTTTTCCTCCTTCTCCTCCCCTACCTTTTTATTCAAGCATCATCCCCCTTCATTTCCAGTCCTAATGAAGTGTCCCAGTCCAAAATGTTGACCGTTTATTCACTTTGTTGCCTGACCTGTGAGTTCCTCCAGCATTTTGTGTGTATTGCTTTGGATGTCCAGCATCTGCAGAATATTTTGTATTTATAAGTTTTAGAAACATTGGATATTGTTAGGAATGATAAAGAGAATTAACGGAAGAGGAGATGACAGAAAGAAGAATTAGTATTCATTCCTCAGCCTTCAGTTTCGGCAATGGATGACATGTTCATCTGCAACTCATTGCAATGAACTTTCTGTAAGTTCATAAGAATTGTACCTATGTTTGGAAAACCTTTGTAGCCGGTAAATCTTTTGTAATTCAGAAATCTTATATAATCCAGGAATCCTTTGCCAGTGTTAAATGTATGCTCAGAACTATGTGTCTAAGTTTAAATGTGTATCATTAAAAATAAAATAAACTGTATTTAAACTCTTTGGTGAGTTGGAAGTATCTCCTCCTTGGTAGGGACGAGGGACCCACTATCAAGCAATGGACATTGGCAGCTAGACCTTGCTGCAGAGGCCAAACAGGGATGTAAAGTAATCCTTGAGGAGTAGGTGAATACAGTATAACTTCCCTATAGTGAAGGTACCTGTAGATATTTACCCCTTACTATCCCTCAACCATTAGGCTCCTGAATGAAAGGAGACAACTAGACACATTTAAGTATTCTTTTATCTTGTTATTTCATGCTCATTATTTATTCTCTTTCAATATTTTTATTAATGCTTCCAAGAATATATAACAAATACAGAGTATATATATATATAAATTACTAACAGAATACAGACAATAGAAAAATTGAACTGTAGAGGACTGAATAACATGCGTGTATATAAAACCGGTAATGATTACTAATACTGCAAATTTATAAAGAGAATACATTAGGAATATTATATATATAAAAAAAACTAGCCCCTACCAAGAAAACCAATGGGTAAGAACAAGGAAAAAAAATGTTTTTGAAGTGTCGCTAAGTTGTTAACAAATAATAACATAATTAATAACATCTACGTAGAAAAAAACTTTCACAAGTTAGAGTAGCAGTTCATAAAAGGACCCCATGTCGTATAAAAGTACTGTACTGAATTAGAAACAGAACACCGAATCTTCTCCAAACTAAGATGAGTCATAATGTCTTCTAACCAATGCATATGAGTAGGAGAGACTGCTTCTTTCCATTTGAGCAAAATCTGTCTTCTTGCTATAAGTGAGATAAAAGCTAGAATGTACAAGTCTGAGGGAGTTAAAGTTATATCTTGAGTTCCGAGAATACCAAAGAGAGCAATAAGAAGATTAGGTTCAAAGTTAGTGTTAAGAAGTTGAGAAAAAGTAGAAATATACATCTTTCCAAAATTTTTCTAAGCTGGGACATAACCAAAACATATGAATTAATGAAGCATTGGCTGAATTACATTTGTCACAAGTTGGAGAAATATCAGAATAAAAACGGGATAATTTCTCTTTAGACAAATAGGCTCTATGTACCACTTTAAATTGTACCAAAGAATGGCGAGCGCACAAAGGTGACTTATTCACTAATTTCAAAATGGCATTCCAATCTTCATCAGAGATTTGCATATTCATATCATGCTTCCAAGCTTGCCTAATATTATGTAAAGAAAGCTGCTTAAACATAAGCAGTTTATTATATATATTAGGGATTGATCCATCAAAAAAAGGTTTCGAATTATAATATCATCTAAGAGATTCTTATCTGAATTTGAGGGAAAGGTAGCCTATTGAGAATGAAGAAAATCTCTAATTTGAAGGTAACTATAAAAATTAGTTTGGGGTAAACCAAATTTGATGGACAACTGCTCAAATGACGCTAAGTTCCCATCAACAAATAAATCCAAAAATTGTCAAATACTCAATTTATTCCATTCTATAAAAACTTTATCAGTAGTAAAGGGTAGAAAAAATAATTACAAAGAATGGGACTAGAAAGGGAAAAATGAGACAAACCAAAAAACTTCCTAAATTGTGACCAGATTCTCAAAGTATGTTTCAGAACTGTGTTCTCAGTAATTTTACTGAAGGGTAAAGGAAGAGAAGATCCAAGAAGAGAAGTAATTGAGGCATTTTTAATCGATTGAGCAGTCCATGGTGGACAGTTGTCCCTCTTGATATAATATGACCAGAATGTGATATTCCTTATATTAGTTGCCCAGTAATAGAATCTGAAATTAGATAAAGCTAGACCACCATCTTTATTTTTCCTTTCAAGAAAGACTTTGTTCAGCTGGGGTTGTTTATTATTCCATATGTAAGAAGAGAGAATTGAGTCCAAAGAGTCAAAAAAACTCTTCGAAATAAAAATAGGCAATGCTTGGAAAAGATATAAGAATTTAGGTAACACATTCATTTTAATAGAATTAATACGTCCTAACAAGGATAAAGAAAGAGGAGACCATTTACTAAATAGACTTTTAAGGTAACTCAGTAGTGGAAGAAAATTAGCTTTATACAAATGTTAAAAATTTTTAGTATTTGTTATTCCAAGATATGTAAACTGATTAGTCATAATTTTAAACGGAAGATTGGTGTTTATTGGTATCAGGTTGTTTAAAGGAAATAATTCACTTCTATATAAATTCAACTTATATCCTGAGAATTGACTAAATTGAGAGAATAAAGAAAGAGTGGAAGCTAAGGAGTCATTCACATTGGAAATAAAATGTAAAATATCATCTGCATATAAAGAAATTTTATGAATTGTATTACCTTGGGTGATACCTGTAATATCCTTGGAATTATGGAGTGCTATGGCTAGAGGTTCTAGAGCCAAAGCAAACAATAGAGGACTATGGGGACAGCCTTGTCTAGTACCTCGATATAGGTTAAATGCTTTAGAAAGTTGAGAATTAGTAAGAACCTGAGCTGTAGGTGAGAGATATAATAGTTTAACCCAACAAATAAAATTAAGTCCAAATTTAAATTTTAATAAAGTCTTGAATAGATAATTGCATTCCACTCTATCGAAGGCTTTCTCTGCGTCTAAAGATAATATACATTCTGAAACCTTGTTAGAGGGGGAATACATCACATTTAATAAACACCGAATGTTAAAATATAACTAGTGATTTTAATAAATCCAGTCTGATCCTCTCATATAATGAACAGTAAAATATTTTCAAGCCTGTGGGCTAAAATTTTAGACAGAATTTTACTACCTACATTAAGTAAGGAGATTGGTCTATAGGAGGAACATTCAGCAGGATTTTTATCTTTCTTCAAAATAAGCGAAATAGTTGCTTGATAAAAGGATTGTGGAAGTTTACCTAATTTAAAAGATTCAGAAAAAACAGCGGATAATTGAGGTATAAGTAGTTTAGAAAAGGTTTTATAAAGTTCACAAGGAAAACCATCTGGTCCTGGAGTTTTACCAGAGTGAAGAGCTGCAATAGCCTCGGTAATTTCGGCACATGAAATGGGTTGATCAAGTTGGGACAAGGTAGGAGCAGAAAGAAATGGAATATCAATTTTACTAAAGAAGCTGTGCATTTCTGTGTCATCCGAAAAGGAATCAGAACTATAAAGCCTTGAATAAAATTCTCTAAAAGTATCATTAATTTCAGAGAGATCTGAAGTCTTGAAGCCGTCAATCTTAACAATCGCTGTAATTTGTCTGCTAACTATTGAAGACTATAATTGATTGGCTAACAATTTACCTGATCTGTCTCCATTATATAAAATTGACTTTTATTACTTAGCAGGATTTTTTTCAACTGGATATGTCAAAAGACAGTCATATTTAGCCTTAGTTTCAACACATTCTTAATATATATGCGGGTCATGGGAGGTAGCATACTTTAAATCTAAAGCTTTCAATTTCTGTGCTAATACATCTCTTTCTCCATCAGCTTTTTTCTAAACACTAGAGGAATAAGAGATAATTTGTCTTCGAATATAGGCTTTGAAGGCCTTCCAAACAATCAAGATAGAAGTTTCTTCCTGGATATTCTCCTGAAAAAAAGTAATTAATTTGCTTCTCCACAAAGTCCAAAAAATCTTTATCTGATAATAAGGTTGGGTTAAAGCGCCAGGTTCTATTTATTGTCGATCTAACAGGTAAAGCTAACACAAAAAGAACAGGAGCATGATCAGACAATGCGATTTCTTTATATTCACAGGATTTAACTGAAGACATCATGTGTCTATCAATAAAAAAGTAATCAATTCTAGAGTATGTATGATGGACATGCGAGAAGAATGAGTATTCCTTTCTCTATTGGTAAAGAAAACGCCAAACTTCCACAATATCACATTCTTTCCAAAAAGAATTAAAAAGTGAAACTGATTTATTAAGAGCAGAGTTTTTATGGTGAGAATGGTCTTATAGTGAATCTAAACAGAAGTTAAAATCTCCCCCCATAAATAAGGAATAACGATTTAAATCAGGAAGAAGGGAGATAAAATGTTGAAAATAAAATAGGATCGCCTATATTAGGGGCATATAAATTGGCAAATACAATTGGTTTATTCTCTAGATTTCCTGAGAGTATAACAAAGCAACCATTTTTATCAGAAATTAGGTCATGTACAGCAAAAGGGATCTTATCATCTATAAAAATAGAGACCCCTCTTGATTTGACTTGAAATGAGGAATGAAATTGCATTCCCTTCCATTTAGTAAAGAAATGTCTTGTTGAAGGTTTGGAAGGTTGGGAAACTGGTTCCTCTCTGGAGTTTTTTACCAACATGCTGAAAGAACTTTTCCCGAGTGCGCTGTTAACTCCAGAGGCTATTTAACATGCGCATCGAGCCTCAACTAATATGAACTCTAATACTCCAAGACCCATTTTAATTCACTTTATTAATCTTCAAACTAAAGATTTTAGACTTTGTGAAGCCAGGAAGATAGGAATTCTCAAATTTAAAAATTAAAAACGAATTGTCCAAGACTATCCACTGGCTGTTAACAAGGCACTCATGAAATTCCGAGATGTGATGAAAGATCTCTACCATAAAGGGTTTAAACCGACTTTGAAAGACCCCTGTCGGCTAAAAGTTACCTCTCCTGACGGCCAAGAAAAGTGGTTCAATTCCCTCAAAAAAGCTGAAACCTTTTCTAAAAACCCAGTTTGACAGACTTAATGACTATTAAAATGTGTTTTTGATGTTTTTCCTTTTTTTTCACTTTAGTACTATGTTTGAATTTTTTCCTGAAACTTTTTAATGGCGGACTCTTCACTTCCATTAATACA
Organism: Hypanus sabinus; assembly: GCF_030144855.1. NCBI lineage: Eukaryota > Metazoa > Chordata > Chondrichthyes > Myliobatiformes > Dasyatidae > Hypanus > Hypanus sabinus. The sequence continues at coordinate 75,577,286 of NC_082709.1, forward strand.
GGTTTATTCTAGGTACTTCCTGTTACTATCTGCCCTTTAAAGGTTTTTCTTTGTATTTTTTGTGAAGCTTTCTTTTAAATGAGTTTACAAGTATTATTCTATACTCATGGGTTTTTTTTGCCTTATTTTTTAAAAAAGATTTTGAATTTCTTATATTGGAGTAATTTTCACACTATTTTTTCTATTCTCTTACGGTTTTTGTATTTTTTTAAACTGTTAATTTGATACATTACTTGGTTATACTCTTTATCTATTGAGTTGAAGTCCACTATCTTTTTATTTAGCTACGGGTTACATATGTAATTACTATGTCTATATTTTTGTTTGTTTAAAAAATCTCAGTATCCTTATGGTTTCTTTACTTCTATTTTTTTTCTCTTTCTTTTTTCCTTTTTTTTTGAAAAAAGACAGTTGAAATAGCAACACTTTATTTACACTTATTCATAACCAGTGATGGCTAGGGTTAGGCATTATAGGGTGAGTAGGCAGTCTCACTTGGCTGTTTTTTCATCTTTGGGTGGAGGGAGAGGGGTTGGGGACTTTTTTTGAAGTCATTGGGGTCTACTATGTGTATGTCGCTAATTTGTCTCGAGAGGTGTTTGTTATTACTCTCTTGTATGAGTATTTTTATGTTATATGATGGATTTCATTTTTGAAATTCTTAGTTTTAATGTAAAAGGTCTCAATAATCATTTGAAACGTAATAAGATCTTTGCCTATATAAAAAAACTTAAAGCTTGAATTTTCTTCTTCCAAGAGACTCATCTTTGACATGAAGACACTTTATGTTTCTTTACTAAATGCTCATTATTTACTGCTTTAACTGTAACAGTTTGTTTACAGTTTATAGTTCCTGATGGTTACAGGTTACAGATTCTATTTGCAGTTACTGTTGTATAAATTTGCTGAGTATGCCCGCAGAAATAAGAATCTCAGGATTTTATATGGTGACACGTATACACTCTGATAATAAATTTTACTTTGAACTTTGTGGACAGGGGACACAATACTATGGAAAAGATTACTTTGAATTCCGCCCTCTAGTTTATACCATAACAGGCCAGTGTATTGAATGGGGTCATCAACACTGTGGGAAAAGAGAAGTGAATGCATGGTTTACAGAACACAGAACAGCTCTTTGGCCCACAACATGCAAATCATTTAATCTACTCTAAGATCAATCTCACGCACCCCTTCTGCCTAATCTTTCATTTTCTGTAATCCATGTGCCTATCTCAGAGTACCTTAAATGTTCTATTTAAGATGTTTTAAAAAATACATTAAGAACCTGCCTCCAGCACCACCTTTGCAGGGCATTCCACATACACCACACTCTGTAAACAACCATCCTATCACATCCCCCCCTATACTTTCCTCAAATCACCTTAACATTCCCCCCCCCCATTGAATGAGCCATTTCTGTTATGTTTTGTAACTACAAAACATGAAACCAATTAAAAGTAAGACATGGGTGTGGAAATGCAAGTTTAACAGGGTTTTTAACTTTTTTGAGGCATGCACATAGCACATGGTAGTGTGAAGTATGTAATTCACATATTTTTATAAATAATCCATTGTGCATTATTTAAATGAACAAGAATGCCTAATCAAACAATATATTTACAATATTAGCCATATATAACCATACAACAATTACAGCACAGAAACAGGCCATCTTGGCCCTTCTAGTCCATGCAGAACGCTTACTCTCACCTAGTCCCACCGACCTGCATTCAGCCCATAACCCTCCATTCCTTTCCTGTCCATATACCTATCCAATTTTACTTTAAATGATAATATTTAACCTGCCTCTATCACTTCTACTGGAAGCTCATTCCACACAGCTACCACTCTCTGAGTAAAGAAAATTCCCCTTCATGTTACCCCTAAACTTTTGCCCCCTAACTCTCAACTCATGTCCTCTCGTTTGAATCCCCCCTACTCTCAATGGAAAAATCCTATCCATGTCAACTCAATCTATCCCCCTCATAATTTTAAATCCCTTTATCAAGTCCCTCCTCAACCTTCTATGCTCCAAAGAATAAAGACCTAACTTGTTCAACCTTTCTTTGTAACTTAGATGCTGAAACCCAGGTAACATTCTAGCAAATCTTCTCTGTACTCTCTCTATTTTGTTGACATCTTTCGTATAATTCAGTGACCAGAACTGTACACAATACTCCAAATTTGGCCTTACCAATGCATTGTACAATTTTAACATTATATCCCAACTCCTATACTCAATGCTCTGATTTATAAAGGCCAACATACCAAAAGCTTTCTTCACTACCCTATCCACATGAGATTCCACCTTCAGGGAACTATGCACCATTATTCCTAGATCACTGTGTTCTGCTGCATTCTTTAATGCCCTACTATTTACCATGTATGTCCTATTTTGATTATTCCTACCAAAATGTAGCACCTCACACTTATCAGCATTAAACTCCATCTGCCATCTTTCAGCCCTCTCTTCTAACTAGCCTAAATCTCTCTGCAAGTTTTGAAAACCTACTCATATGTTATTCATATATTACGATATATTAAATACACTACATTCTTTCTTGATTTAATCATTGTGAAAGATTTCTTATTCTTGTAAGATAACACATTTCCTGTCAAGGCAGATCATTCAGTTTGCACCCTGTCACATAGTCCACTCTATCTATGGCTTTTATCACTTTAAACATAATCTCTACCACCATTCATCCACCTTTGGTCCAAAGAGAAATACCACGGCTCACTCATCCTATCTTCATAAGATGCACCCTCTAGTCCAGGCAGCATCCCAGTAAATCTCATAGAAACATAGAAAATCTACAGCACAAGACAGGCCCTTTGGCCCAAAATGCTGTTGCTGAATATGTACTTACTTTAGATATTACCTCGGGTTACCTATAGCTCTCTATTTTTCTAAGCTCCATATATCTATCCAAGAGCCTTTTAAAAGACCCTATTATATCCACCTCCACCACCATCACCGGCAGCCTATTCCACACACTCACCACTCTCTGTGTAAAGAACTTACCCCAACATCTCCTCTGTATCTACTTCCAAGCACCTTAGGAACTCTACCCTCTCATTTTAGCCATTTCAGCCCTGGAAAAAAACCTCTGACTATCCACCCAATCGATGTTTCTCATCATCTTATACACCTCTATCAGGTCATCTCTCATCCCCTGTCACTCCAAGGAGAAAAGGCCAAGTTCACTCAACCTATTCTCATAAGGCATGCTCCCCAATCCAGGTAACATCCTTGTAAATCTCCTCTGCACCCTTTCTATAGTTTCCACATCCTTCCTGTAGTGAGGTGATCAGAACAGAGTACAGTATCTCCTTTTCAAAGCTTCCACAACTTTGCTCTTATGAAGTGACAAGAGATGACCATATTCCAAGTGTGGTCTAAGTTACGAGGGGTGATTGATAAGTTCATGGCCTAAAGTAGAAGGAATTAATTTTAGAAAACCTAGCACATTTATCTGTCAACATAGTCCCCTCCTACATTTACACACTTATTCCAGTGATTGTGGAGCATACGGATCCCTTCTTTGTAGAAGTTGGTGTCTTGGACCTCCAGAAGTGGTCCACAGCAGGGGTGATTGATAAGTTCATGGCCTAAGGTAGAAAGAGATAAGTTATACAGCTCTCGTTACATACACGTGCAGTTCAACTCTTGCGTGATCATGCAGAAAGCTTGAGGTTAATAACTCATCTCCTTCTACCTTGTAAGGGATGTAAGGTTATAATGGGTAGACAGGAATGTGCAATAGAGATTACAATCAGATCAGCCATGAACTTATGGAAGGGCAGCGCACACATGGCAGACTGAGTGGCCAATTACTACTACTTCTAATTCATGTGTTTGTATCTCTTCAGGGGGAAATCTGAATGCTTCCAGTGGTCAGAAAGTTGAAAGAGTTGACTTTTGCAATCATACCCACATTACAGCTATCTGCTCATGTCCATCCCTGGCTGAACCTCTGGTGACATTAGTCTTTGGCTGTAAAGATTAAGTTCTGCCTGCCCATTTTGTGTGCAGAGAGGTACCTCTGAAAAGCATACTCCCTGCTGATCTCCTCCCTCCCACGAGTTAATAGTTCCATGAGGTTGCTGCACTGCTTGCTATTTCTCCTGCTTTTCCTTTGATTTCCGTGGCACAACAAATTCAGTCTCCCTTCTAATATGAAGCTTCAGAGCTTCAAGGTGCATGCTTCACTTAGTAACCACAATGTTTCCTTGTTGGATTTTGATGTTTTTGGTCCAAGTTTCTTTCAGACATCATGAAAGAGACATAAAACTTGTTGCTTCATGACAGTTTTTTTTTAAGAGTTGATAGAACAAAGGACAGGACATTATAACTATTATAACTGGATTATAATTAAACTATTATAATTCAATTTAATTCATTGGTTTGATTATGAATATGGGGTACTGTGATTGCAATAGCATAATTTAAATATAGAGCACTTTGTACTATTCTATCTTTTTTAAATTCATAATATGTATCCTTATGAATTCTGTATTTTCTTATGTGAAATTTAATTTAAAAAAATCAGAAAAATAGAATTAAGAAGAAAAAAAAAACAAAGGACAGTTGAACATAGAGTGATTAATAAGTCCTAAGCAAAGAAAAAGACGAAGGAACTGAGGTGGCATCTAGCATACAACGACTACTTTTATACCCATAAGTAAGGTAAATTCTATTCAACTTTATAGATAAGACTTAACCAATTAGAAAGTTCTTATTCAAATAATGCAGTACAAAGAAGCTTCCAGAGTCTTGTGTGATCATGCAGAAAGTTTGAAGTTAATAACTCATCTCCTTAGGCCACAAACTTATCAATTGTCCCACTTCTGGAGGTCCAAGACGCTGACTTTTTCAAAGAAGGGATCTGTATACTCCACGACCGCTGGACTAAGTGTGTAAATGTAGGAGGGGACTATGTTGAAAAATAAATGTGGTAGGTTTTCTAAAATTGACTTCTTCTACCTTAGGCCATAAGCTTATCAATCACCCCTCATTATTTGTTTGTATTGTAAGAAGAGTTTTAATTATATGCTATTTCATTGTTTCAGTTTTTTAAGATTTCCTTTCCAGTACACAAGTGTAAAGGGGAATGAAATCATTGTTACTGTGGATCTGATGCAACAGCAAAAAAAACCATAGTAAGCTGAAGAATATAATTTTTAAAAATAACAATAAATATAAATACCTGGGGAAAGTAACTATTTCTGAGTCTGCTGACACTGGTGTGGTTGCTACATAGCCTCCTCCCTGATGGGAGTGGGACAAACAGACCATGAGCAGGGTGGGTGGAGTCCTTCATGATGTTACTGGCCCTTTTCCAGCACCTTTCTGTATATCTGTCCTTGATGGTGGGTAGGCTGGTGCTGGTGATGCATTGGGCAGTTTTAACTACCCATTGCAGAGTCTTCCTGTCTGCCGCAGTGCAGCTTCTGAACCATGGAGTGACGCAGAATGTTAGGTTGCTCCCTACTGTGTATCAGTAGAAGGACAAGAGTATTGATGTGCAGGGTTCAGCTCTCTTCAGCCTCCTTAGAGGATGTGTCCTGGGATCATGAGTGGTTTACTTTGCAAATTTTAAATACTGTATTTATTTCAGCAGATTTTAAACTGCAAGCTTATGAACTAGGTTATAGTGATGGATGTCTGAGTCCTTGATACTCTCAGTGATTCTCCAAGATCATGACCCACCAGGGGAAGTACTAACTCATCACTTGGAGTGGGCATTAGGTGGTTATTATTTTGTCTGTCCTAATGCCATGAGATTTTACAAGGTCTGGATTTGGTGCTGTGGAGTTCCAGAGCTACTGAGTCCCTACCAGTTATTACTGTTCCACAAGCACTATATTGCACTTAGTAACCTCAGTGTATACTAGTGTTGAATTCTGTATTATTTTGACAGTTACATTACCTTTACGATCTTTGACATACTCCTTATTTATTACATCAAAACATTTTGAACATCTTCATTCAGTGTCATTTTGTTTTTTATTTTTATCAAAATGCTACAATATTCAGCATTATATTTTTGCAACAAATTATTTTGGTAAATTGATACATGAGAGGTGATATTTCTGATTGTTGATATTTTATACTTTTTCTTGGCTTGGGAGCAGAACACAGGGCAGACAGGGTGTTGAGTGCACTGAGCCAAAGTCAATGAGATTCTGCTTTGCGGTAGATCACTGCATGTGGCAAAATAGCTTCCCTGTGCAAAAGGATCTTATTGTTGTTGCTGTGCAGTTACAGAGAAACTAAATCACTCCTGGTGGCAGCACTGATAGCTACAGAAAAAGGAAAGGTATGTTGCATCCAGAATTTTCCAGTTAGCAGGTCATTTCCTTCCACTCCACTCTGACATATTGGGAAATCGTGTAGAAGGCAAGTTACAGCAGTGGCTTGCCATTGCCTTCTGCTGGGTGAGCTTTTTTAAAGAGACTTAATCAATTAGAAAGTTCTTATTCAAATAATCAGTACTAAAAAGCTTCTAGAGTCTTCTAGTATTATACATTGTTTAACCACTACAGGTACATAAATTAAACTGTTATATGTATAAAAGAACTACTTAAAATACAAGTGGATAATTAATTGTTAAACTGCAAAGAAAATATCAATCAAATATTTTAATCTAAGAATTAAACAGTTTCAACAATTCCCCCCCCCCTTTGATTCTAAATCACACATTTAGAATCATAGCATCTGAAGAATTCAGAGTCAGGAAAACTTGTGTTATCTATGTTAAACTGTGTGGAAGGATTAGAGGCAGCAAAGCTTTGGAGAAACTTCTCCACTTGCTGATTGGCTCTTTCTGACTGTCCATTTGTCTGTGGAAGATAGACAGAGGATAAGCTCACCGAGGTGTGTAGGAGGGAGCAGAAGTGGAAAATAAATTGTGGGCCCCAGTCTGACACAATGTCCAGGAAGCTATGAAGGCATATTATGTGCTGGAGAACCAGGTCCGCCATCTCAGTGGCTGATGGAAGTTTGCGGAGGGCGATGAAGTGGGCTACCTTGGAGAACAAGTCCACTGCCATGATCACTGCGGTCCCATCAGAAAGTGGCAAACCCTTGGTGAAATCTATGGTGATGTGGGACAATGGGCCTGTATGGGCTGCAGTAGCCTAGAGGGATGCTGGCAGGAGGAATTGGACTGGGAACATTCAAGACAGGCAGTGATGAACTGATATACATCTGTGATCATAGTGGGCCACCAGAACCAGTGTCACAGAAAATCCAGGGTCTGTCATGCATCTGGATGACTGGAGAAGGGTGAGGGGGGGGGGCACAGGAGTCCCTCACAGTGCCTTGATGCCACAACATACATGCAGTTGTCAGATGAGTTGGCCAGAGCAGACTCATGCTTTAGGGCCTGGTGGATCTGGTTCCTAAGCTCCCAGACAATCGGAGCTAGGGTCAATCTCCATTTCAGATGGGTCGAACTGTCCAGACAGGTTGTCCACCTTAGTGTCCTTGGAGTCAGATCAATAGGAAATGGTGAAGATGAATCACTCAAAGATGAGGGTCCAATGAGCCTGGCATTGGTTGAGTTGGCAGAACTTTTATATGGGTATGAATTTCTGGTGGTGAGTCCAGATCAGGAAGGAGGAAGAGCTTGGAGTTTCCAATCAGCCAATGTCTGCATTCCTCCAAAACCCAATTAACGGTGAGTAGCTCCCTGTCTCCTACTCCATAATGGTGCACTGTGGAGTTGACCTTGCATGACAAGAAGGCACAAGGGCACAATTCAGGAAGGAAATGACTGGGGTGTGGAAATGGCATTTCTCTAACTCGCAGTAGAGTTGCTTTTCAAGGAGGCACTGAAGGACTGAATGTACATGACAGAAGTGGTCTTGGTGGTCCTTGGATATATCTTCAAGGTAGACCAACACAGAACCTGTAGTGTGACTTGCAGGTTCTCATGATTAAGGCTTGGAAAATAGCTGGACTGTTGGAAAGTCCAAAAGGCATCACCAGGTATTTGTAGTGGCCAGTGGGTGTTATGAATGCCATCTTCCTCTCATCCCCTCGCCCCTCCAGCAGATGCAGATCAGGCTGTACATACTGCATAGATCCAGTCTGGTGAAGATCCGGGGCCAGCTGAATGGTTCAAATGCACCATCAAGGAGAGCAGGTAGCATTTCTTAATTGTAATTTTGTTGAGTCCACGGTAGTCAATGCGAGGATGAAGACCCTCACCCTGGCAATGGGATGTTCGAATGAAGCTATGCTATAGTATTTCAGTGATGTAGTCATTCATGGCTTGGGTCTCAGGAAAGTGGATGGAGAATAGATGACCTCGAGGAAGGTGGTGCCTAGGAGGAGGTCGATTGTGCAGTCATGTGGTCTGAGAAGCGGCAGGTTGTTGTATTCCCTTTTATTGAACTCAATGACTAAGTCATGGAACTCCTGCAGGAGTTTGGTGAGGGCAGGTTTCTTCCATCTCCACGGGCTTATGGGGTGAAGTCGTCTGAGGATGCAGACAGGTGGTCCAACAGGGGGGGTCCCCAACTCAACAAAGAGGGGGATGACCTGGTGAAGTGAGGGTCATTGGTGGAGAGCCAGGGGTAACCCAAGACGAGAGGAGTGTTGGATGAGGAGGAATTTGCTCTGCGATGCTCATGTGCACTTGCTGTGTGCATGCTCTCACCATCCTAGACCCCAACGGACGTCCATCAATGGCCATGATGCAAAAGGGGTAAAAGGTAGGCTCAGCAGGGAGTCCAGGCTGCACACACAGAGTATGGTCCAGAAAGATGCCTCTGCACTGGAATCCATCCGAGCCTCCTGTGCACATAGAGCCATCGAGGTGTGGAGGAGAACAGAGAGAATTAGTTTGGTTATGATGCTGGAACAAGAGTCTGGAGGGAGCTTCCCAGATAGGAGACCCTTTGTCCCCTTGGTGATGCCATTTTCCTGGATGCAGTGGGCATTTGAGGTGTAGGTGATCAGCAGCTCCACAGTAAACACACAAGTTGTTTCTCACACTCTTTGAGATTAAGGGACTCCTCCCTAACTGAATGTGTTCTGGAGTCATTAATGATGAGGGTTTTGCAGCCCGAAATAGTTCTAAGAATGGTGGCTGAGGTTCTGGCTGATGACCTGAAGGGTTATTCCATAAGATGCTTGTCAATTTGAAAGACCAGAGGCTTTTGAGATTGGTGGGCATCCCCCAGGTAGACAGATCGCCTTTCAAGTGCCCTGAGAGGCCATGATAATGGACCAGCTTTTCATCTCCACTCCATCAAAAATTTGTGCATTCCAAGGTGTAATCCACCTCCAATGCAGATGATGTATCTAGTGCCTCACATCCACTTCCTGGATGGTTGAAAACCTGGCATAGCTCAGCAGTAAAATCTTCATACTTATAACAAATGGTGGTTTCATTCTCCCAGATAGCAGTGGCCCAGGTCAGAGCTCACCCAGTCAAGAGGGAAATGACAAACACAATTTTGGCTCAATCTGTAACATATAGAGATGGCTGGAGCTCAAAGTGTAAGATGCACTGGAACAGAAAGTTGTGCATTGGGGTGGGGATCTGGTGAATTGTTTGGGAACTGGAATCCGGAGATCCAAGGGAGGAGGTTTGGCTGGCATGGAGATGCTGTATCAAGGCGGAGAGTCAGTTCAGAGTGGCAAGCAGATGGTTAATGGTTTTCTACTGCTTCAGGATCATGTGCTCATGTCAATGGATAACTTTCTTTAGGAGAGCAAACTCTGCTGGGTCAATCATTGGTTCACTCAGCTTGTCAGGAAATGTGGAGGAAGCTTGGCACAAAGGCAGAGCAGCAGAGACAATTTAGTGGTGGGCGATAACTTTAATAATGAACTGCAAAATAACAAAGCCACGAGGAGTAACAAAACAAGAGAGAACAGGTACTTAAAACAACAAGGTAACTGAAAGCTACTGTAAGAGCAACTGGTTGAGGTTGACTGGTTCATATGATTGAACAAGGACTGTGGATGAGAGTTGGGTTTAAATGGCTTCGGCTGATAATTTAGAAACAAATGGCAAGTCACTCCTCACAAACAAGAGAAAATCTCTTATCCTCTTTGTCCTCATCTACCACCCCACCAGCTCCCGTGTCTAGCACATAATTCTCTTGAAATTTCTGTCGTCTGCAACGGGATCCCACCACTAAGCACATCTTTCCTTTTTCCCCACTTTCTACTTTCTGCAGGGATCGCTCCCTACACAACTCCCTACACATTCATCTCTCCACACTGATCTATCTCCTGGTACTTAATCTTGCAAGCGGAACAAGTGCTACACCTGCCCCTACATCTCCTCTCTCACTACCATTCAGGGTCCTAAACAGTCCTTCCAGGTGAGGCAACACTTCATCTGTGGGTCTGTTGGTGTCTGGTGCTCCTGGAGTGGCCTTCTGTATATTGGTGAGACACGACATAGATTGGGAGGCTGCTTCGCCGTGCACCCATGCTCCATCCGCCTGAAAAAGTGGGATCTCCCAGGGCTCCTTATTTTAGAAAGGATATACTGACATTGGAGAGAGTTCAGAGAAGATTCACCAGAATTATTCCAGGAATGAAAGGAGTACTGTATGAGGAACATCTGGCAGCTCTTGGGCTGTATTCCCTGGAGTTCAGGAGAATGGAGTGGGAGGGGGGGATCTCATAGAAACATTTCAAATGTTAAAAGGCCTGAACTGATTAGATATGGCAAAGTTATTTTCCATGGTAGGGGGGTCTAGGAGAAGAGAGCACGACTTGAAGGACGGCCAATTAGAACAGAGATGCAGAGAAATTACTTTAGTCAAGAGGGTGGTAAATCTGTGGAATTTGTTGCCACGAGTGGCTGTGGAGTCCAAGTCATTGGGTGCATTTAAGGCAGAGATAGATAACTTCTTGATTAGCCAGGGCATCAAAGGGTATGGGGAGAAGGCAGTGGAGTATGGATTACTGGTAGACTTGGATAGCCCATGATTGAATGGCGGAGCAGACTCTATGGGCCAAATGGCCGACTTCTGCTCCTATATCTTATAGTCTTATGACCACTCATTTTAATTCCACTTCCCATTCCCATTCTGATATGTCCATCCATAGCCTCCTCCACTGTCATGATGTGGCCACACTTAGTTTGGAGAAACAACACCTTATATTCCATTTGGGTAGCCTCCAACCTGCTGGCATAAACATCAATTCTTCGAACTTCTGGTAATACCCCCCACCCCTCCTCTCCTTCATGATTTCCCATCCCTCTTTCCCTCTCTGACCTCTGCTGCTCCTCCCTTTTCTTTCTTCCATGGCCTTCTGTCTCTTTTACCAAGTTACTTCCCAGCTCTTTACTTCATCCACCTTGCTTTTCAGGTTTCACCTACCACCTAGTGTTTCTCTCTCACCTCCCCCTCACCTTTAAAATCTACTCCTCAGTTTTTTTCTCCAGCGCAGTCGATGTTTCGGGCCAAGACTCTTCAACAGGACTCATGAAGGTCCTGATGAAGGGTCCTGGCCCCAACCACTGACTGTTCACTCTTTTCCATGGATGCTGCCTGAGTTCCTCCAGCATCTTGTGTGTGGTGACAGGTCACTCCTGTCAGCTGGGTAGAAACTGAGAGGTGCCTGCCAATCTGGAGTTTAGCTACAAAGTTAAGCTGAACATGTCCCTACTTTAGAAATTACTAGGGTTACCCATAGCCCTCTATTTTACTAAGCTCCATGAGCCTATCCAAAAGTCTCTTAAAAGACCCTATCGTATCCGCCTCCACCACCATTGCCGGCAGCCCATTCCATGTACTCATCACTCCCTAAGTAAAAAACGTACCCCCGACATCTCCTCTGCACCTACTCCCCAGCACCCTAAACCTGTGTTCTCTTGTGGCAACCATTTCAGCCCTGGGAAAATGCTTCTGACTATCCATACAATCAATGTCTCTCATCATCTTATACACCTCTATGAGGTCACCTCTCATCCTCCGTCGCTCCAAGGAGAAAAGGCCCAATTCACTCAATCTATTCTCGTAAGGCATGCTCCTCAATCCAGGCAACATCCTTGTAAATCTCCTCTGCACCCTTTCTATGGCTTCCACATCCTTCCTGTAGTGAGGCGACCAGAACTGAAGAGACCAGAACCTGGCGGGGTGTTGATCAGAATGTAGGAAGAATAGAAAATAGGATTAACGTTGATCAGTTTGTATGGTGGCTGTTTGTTGCCAAACTGAAAGGCCTGAAGGGCCTGTTTCCATTATGTATACCTCTAAAACTCCATGAGAATCTGAAAAGTCACATCCCGAAGTGGAATAAAGATTAAAGATAAGCTTTATTTGTCACATGTACATTGAAACATACATTGAAGTATGTTGTTTGCATTAAAGTGAGGATTGTGTTGTGTAGCTCGCAACGTAGCATGCCCACAACTCATTATTTTTGGTTTGTGGGAGGAAACCAGAGGACAATGCAATCATGAGGAAAATATACAAACTCCTTACAGGCAGCAGGAATTGAACCACGATCGGTGAGCACTGGCTGTCGTGTATAGTCAACCACTAGGCTACCGTGCCTATCTGTCTGAGGTCTAGGCAGATTTTATACAGAGACAAGGGAAGTCTATTATAATGAAAAGCAAGAGGTTGGTGGGGGGGGGGTGGTATTCTCAGCAATACTCTAATCCATAACTATTATCAACCAGCCAGGATCAAAACCAGAAACTGGGAATTACTGTGCAGAGGAACCATGGAATTTCATGCAGATGGACAAATTACAATTTGGCTTTTGCTAAACAGAGAGACCAACAACAGCAGCAGAAATTGCTGCTGAACCATGTATTGGGGGTTCCAAATACTGAGACAAATTACAAGAGATGTTGAGGCTCTGGTTAAGAAAAACATTGTGCTTAAGCAATGATTCTCTTCATGATACAAGAAATGTAGGAAGGCAGAAGGATGATATGAGAAGGATCTGCCAGGCAAGGTGAGGCAAAATCCCAAGATATTCTGTAGGAATATTAGTAAAAGTGTGGCTAGCAAAATCAAGGGGGGGGGGCTTGAAAATGTGATTGGCTGTCTTTGTGCAGAACCAAAGGAAATGGATGAGATTTTAATGAATATTGCTCTTCAGTTTTTACTGTGGAGAAAACGATAGAAGCTAAGGAAATGGGGATAGGAAATACGAATTAGTAGGGAGAAGGTATAGAAGGCCTGAAAGAGGTAGGTAAATCCACAGGGGCCATTACTTGTGTATTCCCAAACCTTGTGAGAAAGGAAACTGGACCAACTGGAAAAATGGGCTGAAAAATGACAGATGGAGTTTAATGCTGACAAGTGTGAGGTATTGCACTTTGGTAGGACCAACCAAGGTAGGTCTTACATGATGAATGGTCGGGCACTGAGGAGTGTGGTAGAAAACAGGTTCATAATTCTTTGAAAGTGACATCAGAGATAGATATGCTCATAAAGAAGGGTTTTGGCACATTGGCTTTCATAAAACAAAGCATTGAGTACAGGAGATGAGATGTTATCTTGAAATTATATAAGATGTTGGTGAGCCTAATTTGGCGTATTGTGTGTAGTTTTGGTCACCTACCTATGGAAAATAGTAAATAAGGTTGAAAGAGTATAGAGAAAATTTACAAGGATGTTGTCAGGTCTGGAGGACCTGAATTTTAATGAAAGATTGAATAGTTTAGGAATTTATTCCCTAGAGTTTAGAAGACTGAGGGGAGATTTGGTAGAGGTTTACAAAATTAGGAGGGGTATAGATAAGGTAAATGCAAGAAGGATTTTTCGACTGAGATTGGGTGGTGGCATTAAATATGCAATTTAAATATTTTTACACATAACCTGTAAATAATTACTTAAATGAACAAGAATGCTTAATCAAATAATGTATATATTTTTATATGTATGTATATATATATATGATCATTCAAATATTGAAATGTAAAATACACAACAGTCCTTCCTGATTAGCCATGAACTCCAACTTGATATAGAATGCATCTCAATTATATAGTATATTATATATGACAACTATCATATACAGACATCTGTAGCATAGTAATTTTAAATTATCCGATTTCCTAGTCTCGAGTGATAGCATCCTTGCTGACATGAGTGATCACTCTGCTTGTCAGGTGAGATTTGTGGCTGTGAAACAAGTATAGTTTCTGGAGCCGCTCCATGGTGGTTGTAGGAATTACTGTGAGATTGCAGGAAGTGGTTCTGACAGCTCAGCAACCTTTCTTTCCTTTTTCTCTGTCATCTATTTCAATCCCTTTCTTTTTCTTTCTCACATTCTTTATCTTTCACATCTTTCCCTTTTGGATTTACGTTCTTTCTCTCCATCTCTTCCGTCAGTTTTCTTCTTCCAGTCTGTGTATCTTGGCCTTGGGGAGGTACGTTTAAGTCACTGGAGCATTCTCTTATTTAGAATTCTAATGTTCCCTTTATGATCTGATCTCTCCTCTTGGTTTCCTCATCCATAACATCATCTGACAAATTCTCTGCTTTGTATCTTCATTGACTTCTTTTTTTGGCCTTCCAATCATCCAGCTGGACTTTGGACTTTTACAAGCAGCGTTTAGTCTCCAACTTGAAGTTCATGCTATAACCTTAATGTATGCAGAGTAGATTCTGGTTCTTTATACTCACAAAAACCAAATGCTTGTAACTTTCCTGAAACCTCGTGAAATCTCTTCACAATGAGGTGGAACTGTAGTGTAGTGGTTAGCGCAATACTTTGCAATAGTGATGATCCAGGTTCAATTCCCGATGCTGCTTGTAAGGGGTTTGTATATTCTCCCCATGATGTGTGAGTTTCCTCCGGGTGTTTTGCTTTCCTCTCATAGTCCAACGACATTCCGGTTCGTAGGTTAATTGATCGTTGTAAATTGTCCCAAGAATTGGGCTAAGGTTAAATTGGTAAGTTGCTTTGCAGTGCAGCTCAAAAGGCCAGAAGGGCCTATTCCACGCTGTATTTCAATAAAGAAATAATAAAAATAATCCAATTCATGAATCTTTCCAATGTAGCCAGCCATTCCTATTATTTTAATGATTATTGTCATCCAGTACTCACTGTTTATGAACCAGTGAATTCTTCCATTTATGGCCTTTTGTTAAAAACTTGATCATGTCTTCCCTTCCACTTGCTGCTCTTTTTCAAGAGAGCAACAGATGTTCCTTGCTGTGTTTTTTATTTTTTAGTTTGAATGTTTCACTCCACTTTAACAGGTCAGTAGCGGTCTTGGGTTAGCTTTAAAAGTCCCATCCTTGTCATCAACTTTATGCATAGTAACTTCAAAACATGAAATTAATTCAAATGAAGATGGGAATCCAAGGTGCGGCAGTAACTTCATCTTTACTTTAGTCAATGCACACATGATCCTGATGGTAGCATGAGGTCATATGCACTTAATGTGTTTTTACATGTAACACATAATTAATTATTTAATCAACCAAGTATACTTAACCCAACAATATACATACACGATCATTCAATTATTATTGAAATATTAAATATACAACAACATGGGACCCAGGGGATTACAGATTGAATTCATATTTGGCTGAGTGATAGGAAGCAGAGTGTGACGGTAGAGGGTTATTTCTCACACAGGAGAACAGGGATGTGGAACAGGGATCCTTATTGTTTGATCTTCATATAAGCAAATTGAATGTGAATGTACAACATGTAGCTACGAAGAGTGCAGGTGATACTAAATAGCCGGTGTAGCAGGTCATGAAAGATTATAGGAAGGCCTTGATCATCTAGGTATTTGGCCTCAGGATTGGCAAGTGGGTTTCAGTCCAAGTAAATGTGAGGTATTACATTTTGATAGATGAAATCCAGGTCAGAATAAAATTCAGACTTATTATCATTGGAATATGATGTGAAAGTTGCTTTATAGTGGTAGTATAGTGCAAAAAGTCATATCTATGAATTACAGAAATAAATAAATAGTACAAAAAATGTATTATCAAGGAAGTGTTCATTGCTCATGGACCATTCAGAAATTTGATGGCATAGCTGAAGAAACTGTTCCTAAAACATTGAATGTGGATCTTCAGGCTCCTGTACCTCCTCTCTGATGGCTGTAAAAAGAAAGCATTTCTCCAATGGTGATGGATGCCACCAAATTGAGGCAATGCCATTTGCAGATGTCCTCGTTGGTGGAGGAGATTGTATCTGTGATGTAACTGGTTGAGTCTCTTGCTCGCTGTAGCCTCATGTGATCCTCTGCATTGGAGCCTCCATACTGGGCTGTGATGTAGAACTTGTACATTGAATGACCCCTATTACCTGGTTCGGATATGTCCCAAATGCGGAGTGAGAGACACTGAAACAGATCGATAGTTCACAGACCTTAATATGAACAGTGTTAAAGGGAAAATAAAACAATAAACGCTAGGCCAAACAGGGCTGTTAATTAAAATTCTCAAAAGGAAAATGAAGCCTATACTGCAGCTGAAAAGAACATCTAAACATTAAACGAACACCACTAGTCTTCAGAATCAGTTGACTTGAAAGTTCAATATCTCAGGGAAGGCTGAATGCAAAATAGCAGCGAAGCTTTGCTATGCTCTGTCCAAGTTTTGACAAGGACTAAGACAACAAGTATGGAGTTAAATACTATCAGAGTTAAATAATTAGCTGATGTGTGCAAATTCACAAGCGCAATTGCCATATCTACTGCGCTGCCGAATCCGTGGTTGTGATGTTACCAGGCAAGGAGCCTAAGTTTGTAAATGCATAGTTCATGGGAAGCAGTGTCACAGGTGGAAAGGATGGTGAAGTAAACATTTGACATGTTAGCCTTCATTATTCAGGGACTTAGAGAATGCTGTATGGTTTTGGTCATTTTATTGTAGAAAAGACTTTTATAATCTAGAGAGCACAGAAAATATATTCAGCAGAGGCATTGGTGAGCTTTCATGACTATGTAGGAAGTGTTCTGGCACCATGGGCGGTTGTGTGTAATGTGCACTCCCAGGAGTGTGAAACTGCTCACAGTTTCTATTGCTGTGCCGCCAGTGTAAAGGGTGGTGGTGAGTGGTCTGAGTTCTCCTGGAGCTGATAACCATCTCCTTTGTCTTGCTAACATTAAGGACGAGGTTATTTGCCTGGCAACAGACCTTGAGCTCTTCCACCTCCTCTTTGTAGGCCATCCAATCATCGTTGGTGATGAACGGCCTCTGTCATGTCAACAGCAAACTTGACAATGTGATTGCTCATGTGTTTGGCCGGGCAGTCGTGTATGAGCAGAGTGTACACAGGGCTCAACACTCAGCCCTGGGGGGCACCCGTGTTGAGGATGATGGGGAGGGAGGAGCGGTTGTACACTCTGATTATCTCAGGTCTGTTGGTTAGGAAATCCAACATCCACTTGACCAATAGTGTATTTAGATTGGGGAGTAGGAATTTGTTCACCGAGGTCTGTGAGACAATAGTATTGATGCCGAAATGAAATCTAGAAACAGCATTCTGACATGAGTGTCCTTGTTTTGTAGGTGTGCCAGCATCAGGTGCATGACAGATGGATGGCATCTGTTGTAGAGTGGTTCTGTTGGTACGCATATTGGTGAGTGTCCAATATAGCTGTAATGGAGTTTGTGATGATTGGCATCAGTGCCACTGGGTGGTAGTCATTTACTTCTGAACGCGTCAAATTCTTCGGTACATGGATGACGGTGGCTGATTTGAAGCATGTGGGGACAGCAGCCTGGATGAATGAAGAATTGAAGATGTCTGTGAAGTCATCGGTGAGCTGGTGTGCACACTCTTTGAGTACTCGGCCTGGGATATTGTTTGGCCTGGCAGCCTTAAGGGGGTGACTCTCTGCATAGTCCTTCGTACGTCTGTTGCTGTTACGGACAATGGCTGCTCCCCGGGAAGGGGGTAGCTTTCATGGCCAGCATTGTGTTACATGCCTCGAAGCATGCATGTAAGTTGCCTTGAGCATTAGGGAGGGAGGTGTCACTGGTACAGTCGTCCTGTTTTACCGTGCATCATCAGTAATGCTCTTGATGCCGCATACACTGGGGATCATTATCAGACAGTTGTTGCTGAATTTTTTGTGTGCACACAGTCTTTGCCCTTTTGATGCTGAAGATGTGGTTTCTCCCAGCTGCTCTGAAGACTAGACTTGAAGGCAACATGCTGGGAACACACCTCTGTGTTCAGCCAAGAGTTCTGTTTGGGCTGTGAGATGACTGTTCTTGACGTACCAGCATCGTCCGCACACTTACTGATGTAGCTGACGACAGATGAGGTATATTCCTTGATGTCTGTGCCTACTCCATCTGCCAGTTGGTCTGTTCATAACACTCTGAAGCATGGTGATTGCTTCATTGGGTCATACAGTGATAGTCCTCTTGACCGGTTTCTCCATTTTCAGCAGCGGTTGGTATGCTGGGATTAACACGATGGAGACATGGTCAGAGAGGCCACAGCAAGAGTGTGGGATGGTTTTGTAAGTACGGAGTCAGCTTGCATAAACATGGTCCAATTTGCTGGTGGAATTTGGGTAAATGTACTGCATGTTAGCGTGACTGAAGTCTCATGCAATTACGAACAGACCATCCAGATGGAAAGCTCTCCCAGTGCATTCTTAGCGTTTCTGCTTGGCAGCGATGTAGACAGTAGAAATGAGCACACCAGTAAACTCTATGAGCTGATAATGAGCAGTGGAGAGCATCCTAACAATCTGTATCACTGCTTGGAATGAAAACTGCACTGCAGCAGACAGATTGGCTCGACAACAGGTAGTCAAATCCAGAAAACTCATCACCAGCGTCAGCCTACCCACCTATACAGAAAAGTGTCCGATAAGGGCTAATAACATCATGAAGGATCTCACATGAAGGACACTTTGTCTCACTCTCATTAGGCAGGAGGCTACACAGCTTTTACACCAAGACCACCAGCCTCAAAAACAATTATTTTCCCCAAGCAGTAAGGCTCAACAACACCTCCACCCACTAACTTCATCATTATTTTATGATTTCCTGTCAATAATCTTATGTACAGCCTAGCATCACTTTATGGACATACAGTCAATCTACTCTATGTATATAAACTATTGTATGTATTTATATTTATTGTGTGTTTTTTAAAAATCATTTTTGTGTTCTCTACCTTCTGTAGGTTTTTCATAGCACATGTCTTGGTACCGCAAGACATGCGCTACGCATGACCTTGTCATCACCAGCAGCCTATCCCGCCTCCCTACCCGTAACAAGACATCTTGGATGCATCCACGCTCTAGGCACTGGCATCTGATTGACTATGTCATCACCAGAAAGAGGGACTGGCAAGACGTGAGAGTGACAAAGGCCATGACTGCTGGACGGATCATCGACTCATAGTGTCCAAGTTTAAGCTTCACATCCTGCCTGTGAGAAGACCCCAAGGTCAGAAGACTGCAAAGAGGCTCAATGTATTCAAGCTGAAGAGCAGCGTAGTTGCAGAAGAATTTCGTGAAGACCTGGATAGCAGGCTGCTTGACACACCCCAGGATGACCACACCAGCATTGAAGAGCAGTGGACGGCTTTTAGAGATGCAGTCTACTCTACTGCTCTCGAACACCTCGGACCAGCAATCCGTAGACATCAAGACTGGTTCGATGAGAACAACGAGGAGATACAGGCACTGTTGTCAGAGAAACACCAACTGTTCAGAGTGCACCAGAACGATCCCACATCACAAGCAAAGATAGATGCCTTCGCCAGTGCAAGACGGAAAGTGCAGAAGAAATTCCGTGAGGTGCAGGATGTCTGGTTCAGCAATAAGGCCGATGAGATCCAGGGCTACGCAGACAGTCACGACACCAAGCGTTTCTACGACACTTTGAAGGCTATGTATGGACCTCAGTCCTCTGGCTCCTCCCCCCTCCTCAGTGCAGATGGGACTCGGCTGCTGACAGAGAAAAAGCAGATTTTGGAGAGATGGGCTGAACACTTCAACCAGGTCCTCAACCGCCCTGCCGAAATCAATGATGAGGCCATTGCTCGCCTACCTCAGGTGGAGACCAACCTGGACCTTGACAGCCTCCCCACAGAAGGAGAAGTCAGAAAAGCCATCGGGCAACTTTCTTGTGGCAAAGCACCAGGATCAGATGCAATCCCTGCTGAAGTTTACAAAGCAGGAGGCCCATTCATGATGCAGAAGCTGACTGAGCTCTTCCAGTCCATGTGGAATGAAGGACAGGTCCCGCAACAGTTGAAAGATGCCAGCATAGTCCACATCTACAAGAGGAAAGGCAACCGCAAGTCTTGTGACAATCACCGAGGCATCTCCCTCCTGTCCATAGCTGGGAAGATCTTGGCTCGCGTCCTGCTTAATCGCCTTCGCCAACACCTTGAGCAAGGTCTCCTCCCAGAAAGCCAGCGTGGCTTCCGTGGAACTGTCGATGTGATATTTGCGGCACGCCAACTCCAGGAAAAATGTCAATAGCAGCACAGTGACCTCTTTATGACCTTCGTTGATCTGACCAAGGCATTTGATACGGTCAGCAGAGATGGCTTATGGAAGATAATGGAGAAGTTTGGCTGCCCTAGCAGGTTCATCACGATTGTTCGGCAGTTCCACGATGGCTGATGGTGAAAGTTTTGGATGATGGTGACGAGTCAGAAGCCTTCCCAGTGACAAACAGTGTGAAGCAAGGATGCGTTCTCGCCCCTACACTCTTTTGCATGGTCTTCTCTGCTACGCTGAATGATGCCTTCCGTGATTCTCAGGATGGTATACACGTCAGATACAGGACTGGCGGTGGGCTATTCAACCTCTGGCATTTACAGGCTGTTACCAAGGTAAAGGAGACTATCGTCAGAGACCTCTTATTCGCTGATGATTGCGCCCTCAACACCAGCACAGAGCAGAAGATGCAGCAAGAAATGGACTGCTTCTCGTGAGCCTGTGACAACTTTGGGCTTACAATCAGCACCAAAAAGACCGAAGTTATGTACCAGCCCGCACCTGGAAAGCCCTACCAGGAACCACACATCACAGTAAAGGGGCAGAAGTTACTGGCAGTCGACAGCTTTACTTATCTGGGCAGTACTCTATCACGAACGGTGAACATGGATGCAGAAATCAGCAACAGAATTGCCAAAGCTAGTGCCGCCTTTGGGAGACTCCGTGAGAATGTACGGGAGTGGAGAGGACTCAGCCTTACCACCAAGCTGAAGGTCTACCGAGCAGTGGTTCTCACCACCCTCCTCTATGCCAGAGAGACCTGGACTGTCTACAGCAGACACGCTAAACAGCTCAACCACTTCCACTTGAGCTGCCTCCACAGACTTCTCCACGTACAATGGCAGGACAAAGTCCCAGACACAGAGGTCCTGGAGCGGGCTAGCACCCACACCCTCCTACAGAAAGGCCAAGCCAGATGGGCTGGCCATGTCGTCAGGATGTCTGACAGTCGACTACCAAAACAGCTGCTGTATGGAGAGCTGAGACAGGGCAAGGGCTCAGTTGGAGGGCAGAAGAAACGTTTCAAAGACTGCCTCAAAGACCTCATCAATCCCAGTAGCTGGGAATCGCTTGCTCTGGACCGCCCAACCTGGTGGAGCAGGACCACTAAAGGAGCGTATGCAGCAGAAATCAGACACACTGCAGAGGCTCAGAGGAAACGCACGCGCGCAAGGCTCGAACTACCTCCACTTCCACTGCAGCACCTACCTTCATGTGTCCCATATGTGGGCGAGCTTTCAGGGCCCGGATTGGCCTCACCAGTCACCTCCGGACCCACAGTCACAAACCCTCCACCTGACAGAAGTCGTGGTCGTCTTCGACTCCGAAGGACGAATAACAAGGTTTTTCATGCTGCATCAGATCCAAAGTAACAATTACTTTGTTTTCCTTAAACTTGTACACAGGAAATGGCATTAAACAATCTTGAATTTTTAACCAGGATTCTGACTGCACTTGGGGGCCTGAGTTACAAGGAGAATCCGAATCAGATTTATTATCACTGACATATGTCATGAAATATGTTAAGTTGCGGCTGCAGTACAGTGCAATACATAAAATATACTATATATTATTATAAGAAATACATAAATATTAAATAAGTGCAAAACCTCTCACTCACTATCAATAAGACCAAGGAACTGATTGTAGACTTCAGTGGTCTATGAGTAAGTAATCATCAGAGGATCAGAAGTGGAGTGGGTCAGTAACTTTAAATTTCTGGATGTCACCATCTCAGAGGACCAATCCTGGATCCATCATATTAATATTATCGTAAAGAAAGCATGACAGTGTCTCTACTTGCTCAGGAGCCTGCAGAAGCTTGGCATATCATTAAAAATTTTGGCAAACTTCCATAAATGTGTGGTATAGATTGTGCTGACCGGCTGCATTATGGTCTGGAATGAAACACCAATGCCTTTGAGTGGAAAATCCTACAAAAGATAGTGGATTCAGCCGAGTACATCATGGGTAAAACTCTCTCAACCATTGAGTACATCCACATGAAACATTGCCGTAGAAAAGCAGCATCTATCATCAAAGATCCTCGCCACCCAGGCCGTGCTCTTTTCTTGCTGCTGCCATCAGGTAGAAGGTACAAGTGCCTCAAGACTTGCACCACCAGGTTCAAGAACAGTTATCCCTCAGCTGTTAGGCTCTTGAACAAAAGGGGATAACTACACTCAGTTAAGGACTTGTATCTTGTTATTCCATGTCATTATTTATTGCTATTTATTTATTATCTGCATTTGCAGTTTGCTAACAGTTTACAGATCCTGTTTACAGTTACCATTCTATAGATTTGCTATGCTCACAGAAAAAGAATCCCAGGGTTGTATATGGCGACATGTAAGTACCCTAATAATAAATTTTACTTTGAACTTTGAACTCATTTAAGGACCCATTTAAGGACTCTGTTATATTGTTACATTGATGGATGTTATATTGTTATTTCATACTCATTATTCATTACTATTCATTTATATGTGCATTTGCACAGTTTATTTACAGTTAACAGTTCCTGATGTTTACAGGTTATAGTTCCGGTTCTGTAGATTTCCTGAGTATGCATGCAGGAAAAAGAATGTCAGGGATGTATGTGGTGACAATTATGTACCCTGATAATAAATTTTCCTTTGAACTTTGAAAAAGAGAACAAAAATAGTGAGGTAGAATTCATGGATTCATTGTCCATTCAGAAATCTAATGGCACTGGGGAAGAAGTTGTTCCTAAGATATAAAATGTGTATCTTCATACTTCTATACCTCTTCTCTGATAAAGAAATGAGAAGAAGTCAGGTCCTGTACATGCTGGGGGTCCTTACTGATGGACGCTACCTTTTAAAGATGTCCTCAATGGTGGGGAAGCTAGTTCCCATGATAGAGCTGGACAAGTTTACAACCCTCTGCAGACTTTTCCAAACCTGTGCAGTGGCCCTCCATACCAGACGGTGATGCAACCAGTTATAATGCTCTCCACAGTACATCTGTAGGAATTTGCTAGAAGTTTTATGGACTGAGATTTTATTCCCTGGAATTTAGGAGGGTTTACCTGAAAGAGGTACGGTATATAAGAACACGGGGGTATAGACGTGGTGAAGATACTCAGGGGAAAAGAATATGTATCTTCACCACACTTATGCATCACAGGGAGAGGGTGCCAAAAGCAAAGGGGCAAAGGTTTAAGATCAGAGGCAAGAAAATTAAAAGGGACATTGCGCAGTTTCTTCATGCACAGGAATGTGCTTATTTGGAATGAGCTGCCAGAAATAGTGGTTGAAGTGGGCACATTAGCAACAGTTAAAAGCCATCTGGATAATACCTGGATTGTGGAGGTTTAGAGGGCTGTGGGCTGAATACAGATGTATGGGGCTGGCTCATTGGGCGACACAATTGATGTAATGGCAAGTATCCAATCACCAAATAATGGGGATTATCTTTAAATACATGGTGAATTCCAAAAGATCTATCAATGACATATCTACAGTATATGAACAGGCAGAGGATATTTATTGAGGTGGACTTATACCCGATCTCTTAATGCTCTTTTAAGGAATAACACAAATCAATGCCTCATGCATTGTTGTCCGTCTAACCCTCCTCAGCATGAGGAAAGAGAAACCCAGCCTCCTAACTCTGACTGTAACAATCCTTCAAATAGAACACATCAACCTCCGATACAAAGAAAATGTTCAGTTTCTGAAAGCAAAGATGGTTAAAATAATTTTTGAAACTATTTTAATCTTACTGTGAAATCTTACATTTTCACTGTAGGTTATAAATAATGGAAAAGTTCATCCATGTAAACACAGGTTTGTATTGTTCATTCATAATTCCCACTACTAGTGTCTTAGTCAGACTTTATATATACATTTTTCCATGTGACTTCTTTGCCTATCCCATGAAAATTGAGACTACATTGTTGAGTTTCCAAGTTCACCTCTGTGTGGCATAAAATAAGAGCCATTTTCTACTAAATTGATTTATAATTTGTTAGCGATGTATATTTCCAGAAAATAATAAGCATATGTTATGGTCTTTCTATATTTTTCAATGCTGTAAGTAGCTTCCAGTCGTCCTCTTTGAATACGTCCTTTGCTAGAAACCTCCATCTTTTCTCCAAGGTTACTTTCAGGAGGTACTTAGGGTTCCTTCACCAACTGTGTTGTTGACAGGAATCAGTGAATGCTTTTACCAGCTAATGCATCACCAATCTCTTTCACACACTTATCAGAAGTTCTTTTGGTTGATGTTTCCGTGCTCTTTCAAGAAATAACAAGAGAAGTAAAGTCTGGTACCTTTCAAGCTTTGACTATATCCATCTAGTGAAATTATTATTGACCAGTACCTATTGTACATATCCATTATAAGATATAATAACCCATTCGTAGCAATGGCACAATTAAATATATATATGGTAGTTTAATATTGTTCTTTTATTAATTCTGTTTTGCTGATAATGAAAATTCTTAAAATAAAACATTTGATAAGTTGAGCAATTTTTGTCACATTGCCATGTTACGTTTTGTACCATTACTATGGATTCAATATCACGCTCAAGATCTGTAAATCATATTTTCTATTATTTTATTTACTTCATTTATGATCATTGCTATATTAGGGACCTTAATTGCAAACATTGCCTTTGTCAAATATTGATTGCAATGTTATTTAAATTAATGCATGTTGCTGACCACAAACCTTAAGGATACTAGTGCCTCTGTGAAACAGTTTAATGTGAATTTACATCAGCTTTCCAAAGCAGACCCTTCTGGATGGTATTCTAAGCACAGGTTGAGGAAACTTTGTACACTAATTCATAAGGTAGGAAAATGGAAGGACCAGTCTACCTGGGTCATGTCTAGGATCTCTTAGCAATGAGTTGCTTTGCTCAAGGTCTTGGGGCAGATAGTAATGGCTTGGTTAAAGTAGGTATGCAGTGTGGAAGGCATTTTCAACAAAAGTATGATAAAATAAATTTTGAAATATTTATGCAAGGCCATTTTATTTTGGGATAAATATTACTAGAGTGACACGCACAAAATGCTGGAGGAACCCAGCAGGCCAGACAGCAAATATGGAAAAGAGTGCAGTCAATGTTTTGGGCCAAGACCCTTTTCCATAGATGCTGCCTGGCTTGCTGCATTCCTCCAGCATTCTGTGTGTGTTGCTTGAATTTCCAGCATCTGCAGATTTTCTCTTGTTTGTTACTAGAGTGAACTCAACTCGGAACTTATACAAGATCTGTGAGAGTACCCTAGGTAAAGTAAATTACACAAGTAAGAGATTACTTCACTGTAAAGCAGCATTCAACTGCACATATACACAGTATATACCCTATCTTAAAATATTTAATTTAACCTGAGTAATGGTTTAAAAGAAATTAAATGGAAAAATAGTAAAGTATATTTTTCCTTCAAACTGAATGGTGAGACTTGTACCAAGATCTGTGAAGATTTTGCTTCACTGCATTAGAAATAAAGTGAGCTTTACAGTGGCCTGCAGGACTTTTTATGCAAATTCTGATTATGCTGGTGTTTGATTTCAAAATAAAATCCAGATAACAGACTCAGAATCAGATTTAATATCATCTGCATATGTCATGAAATTTGTTGTTTTGCAGCAGCAGTACATTGTAATCAAAACTATAAATTACAATAAATAACAAAAATCAATTTAGTGCAAAAGGAGAGGGAAAAAAGACTGAGGAAGTGTTCATGGGTTGATTATCTATTCAGAAGTCTGATTGTAGAGCTGAAGAAATCTTCCCTGAAGTATTGAACGTGTGTCTTCGGGCTCCTGTAGCTCTTCCTTGATGGTAGCAATGAGACGAGTGATGGCAATCCTGACTGAAGGATCCCACCTCCTTGAGCCATCGCTGTTTGAAGGTGCCCTGGATGCTGGGCACAGCACAACATGTTTGATGCCAGGTGTGGTGATGAGATATGTGAATAATGAAATGAAGAGCATTTTCAGCAAGATTTGAACGATTCAGAATGTGTCCCTTCCTGTCTAATCCTAATGGGTGGCTGATAATAAATCAGATTAATGAGCAATTGGCTGCTTGGCTGATGCAAAATTTACACGATCAGTCTTTTATTTCAATTCTATTTCACAGGTCATTGACAAAGGGATTCTGAAAGCTTACACTTGGACATTATCAACAAAATTTATTTGCTGTTTAGTTTACTGAGTTTTTTTCCCTCTGGTGAACCCCCAAGGCTCCTTTCAGAGAGTTTCTATGTGATTGGCTTCTGAGGTCCAAGTTCAGTTCATCTGGATATCAGCTCCTGGAAGACATTAACGTGGCATATACTGGTTTAAAGAAATATAAGATAAAGTACAGAGCGGTTACTAGGCTAGTAAGCACATTTGCAATGAAGGCAGAAAATCACGAGAGGGGTTAATTCAGGCATGTAAGAAACAGAACGAATAAAATGCTGCACTGACTGGGAAATGTATTTTGAGAAGTTGATGTTGAACATAAGATATCTGTTTGCAAAGAAATGTCATGTTTCTTGCAAGAAATGATTTTCTGAAAATGGTAGATATATAATTCACACATGGCGGTTTCACTATCTAATCACTGAAATACGGTGGGTGAAGCAATGATTTAAATCAATCAGTTAAAGTAATTTCTATATAACACTCATAAGCACAATTTCTGAGTTTCAAATGTAATAAATTCAGTTATTGTTTCAAAAGCTTTATTTAATATTTTCAATTTTCTAAAGAAGATCCAGTAGGAAAATAACAGAAGTTAATTCAATAACAGTAGATGGTTAACAGCTAAAAATACTTTTAAAACATTGTCCAAGCATGTAAAAAGTCTATATTTATTCCTTATGCACTCTTTTTCCTCCCTGAATCCACAGTCCTTTTACAAGTGAAAATAATCCTTCTTTTCCAATTATTCTTTATCATTTTTGTTGCTAAAATCAAAACTGCATCCAATTAAAATGAAAAGTCAGCCTACATCAGTGTGTTCAACTGATATAGTACGTTTTGTACTGCAAGTGTGTTATTATTGTTTCAAAACTTTTTAGACTGCAAGGAATCCAGCTGCTGGGTTGTGGTGATCAGTGTGGGCTATCACTGAGTTTGAAATGTACAGCGGAGATTAGATGAATAAAGAAACTGCAGGAGGTGACAATTGAGTCACGAATTAGCTTTGCTTTAATGCAGTAATGACTTTAGCAATTGTTTCAAATTTACATCAAGAGAAACTGAAATCGACACTTGGATTACAAAGCAGATCTTGTGTTTCTCAGGTACTGCTTTAACCATCAGATAGCAAATGGGAGAAATTCCTTTCAGTCAAATCACATACAGTTGACATCCTTCTGAATACATATTCTTTTGAACATAATTTTTACAAAAGGTCTTGAAATATTAATAATTCATAAATTAAAGCCCCCTCACACAGTCTGCTGAAGACCTATTGTGGTGATAGGCAAATTTCAGTGGTTCTGAGTCTTTGCTTAGGCAGGAGATGATTCTGGTTATGACCAACTTTTCATCACAGTAGATGTGAGTGTCACTCTTCAATAGTCATTGAGGCAGCTCACCTCCACTATTCCTGGGCACTGGTATGACTGGTTGCCCTTTGAAAGCAGGTGGGAACCTTGAACTGCAATAGTGAGAGATTGATGATGTACTTGAATACTCCCACCAGTTGGTTGACACAGGTACACTATTAGGGCCTGACTCCTTGCAAGGGTTTACCCGCTTGAAAGACGTTCTGACCTTGGTCTCCAAGACAGAGGTCACACACCGCCAGAAGCTGCAGGGATTCACGCAGATGTAGTTTTATTCTCCCTTTCAAAGCGTGTTTAAACGGCATTGAGCTGATCTGAGACTAAAGCGTCACAGACATTCATGATGTTAAGTTTTGCTTTGTAGGAAGTAATGGACTGCAAACCCTGACAGAGCTGACATGCATCTGATTCTGTCTTTAACTTCAGTCAGAATTGTTTTATTGCTCTTGAACTATTCTTCCATAGGTCGCACTTGGACTTCTTGTATAGTTCTGGATCACCGGTCTTGAATGACACAGATCTAGCCCTCATCTGACTATCAGTCTCCTGGGTCATCCACAGCTTTTGGTTTGAGTATGTCTGGTATGTTCTTGAAGGCAAAAACTCACTTACACAGGCCTTGATGAAGTTGGTGACAACTGTGGCATATTCATTCAGATTCAAAGACGAATCCCTGAATATCATCCAGTCCAAAAATGAAAAGCAGTCCTGTAAGTACTCCTCTGCCTCCCTTGACCATACCTTCTAGGTCCTCATCACTGGTGCTGTGGTCTTTAGTCTCTCCCTGTACAGTAAGGTGATCGGACTTTCCAAAGTGCAGGCATGGGATAACACGGTAAGCATTCTTGATGTCGGTGCAACTGTGGGCAAGTGTGTTGGCTCCTCTGGTTCCACAGGTGATATGATGCAGGTAGTTTGTCAGACAGCAAATGGCCTTGTTTAAATATCCCTTAATGATAGGGAGGCATTAGGGTGCACTGTTTTGTGACTGCTGTTCATGGTCTCAGCTCATCTAGTGCCTGTCTGGGGTGGATTGTATACCACTACCAGGATGAAAATAGATGACATTTAACCACCAGATGTTCTAGGTTGGGTGAGCAGAACTGAGACAGAGCCACCACGTCTCTGCAGCACAACGAGTTAATCATGAAGAATACTCCACCTCCTCTACCTCTTGGAGACTCAGCTATCCTTTCTTTACGGTGGATGGTGAAGTCCTTGGACTGCAGCACTGCATTCGAAATGATGGGGGCGAGCCATGTTTCCATGAATCAAAGTGTACAACAGTGCAAATACAAAAAGCAACAGACAGACAGGTAGATTGATAGAAAGATAGAAAGAAAGTGAGTTTCAGAGTCCTTGAAAGTGAATCCGTAAGTTGTGGAATTAGTTCAGTGTTGGGGTGAGTGAAGTTATCCACACTGATTCAGGAGCCTGATGGTGAAGGGTAATAACTGTTCCTGAACCTGGTGGTGTAGCTCCTGTAACTCTTTCCTGATGGCAGCAGTGAAGAGAGAGCATGGCCTGGAAGATCTACAGAAATAGTTTGATTGCTAATAGGGAGAAACAATCTAGAGAATTCAACATTTATGCTAAGACATAGTCTTCTGAGGAAATAGATAACAGTTCTTGGGACCAAATTTTATAGCATGTTATTTGATTAACAACTAATCAGCAGTCTTGCTATTTGTCAATGTCATGCAGTGATCGACAATTAATTTATATTTCCTCATCCTATTATCTATTTCAGCACAATGAAGGGTCTCAGCCTGAAATGTTGACTCTTTATTCCTTTCCATAGCTGCTGCTGAATTCTTCACCTCTTGTGTGTGTTGCTCTGGATTTCCAGCATCTGCGGAATCCCTTGTGTTACTTATCCATTTCATAGGCTATACATACACAATACACTAAAATTAGAGCTAAAGAGACCTCTTGTGGAACTATGATGATTCATAGATAGGAAGAGTTGATCTCATACCACAGAGGGCAGTGTGAGTTTAGATCTGGCGATGTACTTTATAGATGAGTTTATATATCATGAGCTAACAAGGGAAGTCAGGAACTGAAAGAGAAATTGGATACTCTTTGTTTCACAGATAAACTATTCATCACTGAATGATAAATTTCATGTCTGTGGTAAAAGATTCATAATGTTAGCTGGACAAAAGCTGTTTTAGTCTTCTCCAAGTCTTCCTCCAGAGTAACAAAACAGCATTTCTGTTTGATATTCCATATAGACACTGGTAAGATGGAAATAATTGCCTTCTCTTAAACTGTATGAATCCAACCTCTTCAGTTTTTGTATTAAATACAAACAGAATTTATTGATTAGGGAGCAACATCAGGAAGTTACTTACAGCAAGAAGTATATTATTCACCAAACAAAGTTAGCTTACTCAGAAGATTGCACTAAATTGCAGCAGACAAGGGATAGCATGCATAAATTATGTGCATAAATGCAATCATATTCTCCTAAAGTCACTGGCTACCAAGCCTGATTGACAAGTTAGCCAATCGTCAATGTGATTGATAGGCAAATTAAACAATCATCAATATGATTCATAGGAAAGTTCATCATCAGTATATCTGGCTGCAGCTCTGCCACTATAGTCTTTATTTGTATGAAAGATTAAGTATATAAAAACTTGGAAACTTCGATTCCAGCCTCAGACACTCCAGCAGTTGGGTCCAACCATCTTTTTCTGGGTCTCCCACAGAGATATGTGCTGCTGGGGCCCATATACTCTTCCTGGGTGTGCTAGCCCCAAGCAACCCAGATACCCCTCAGAGGAATGTGGAGAGCTGTTGCAGGAGGGTCCACATTGCGACTAGGAGATGCACATAAAGGGCAAATTGAGACCTGAAACTGCCCTCTCCGAAGTTTAAACCAACAAGAACGTGTGTGATCCTGAGTGGGGTGGAGTGCAAAAGGGTTGCTCCCCCAAGTGAGCTGGTGCCAACCAGAGACTGTGGGGTCCCAGGATTGGGTTGGTGTCACCAGAGAGATATTATGTGCCACTGGTTAAAGGCACATGAACAGCACCTTGTGATGTTATGGGGAACCAACTTGATTCTGGTACAGTGGGCAGAGCCTCCTTGGAGCCAGCTGGTGCCAGACAAAGACCCTTCCTCTATTCTGGGAGGTCATGGTACCTGTGTGTACTAGTATCTACCAGATAGTGTGGCCTGGGAGTATAGCAACTTGTTGGCGAATAATTTTAACCTGTTCCTCCCACTCTGCATCATCAGGTATGACAAATGGGGGACCCCATGAGACTCTGTTTACCTCACTGCAAGGTTGGAACCCCCAGTTGCTAATGACCAGAATTCAGCACATCTCTAGTCAGGGAAAATATCTCAGCAGTGCTCAGTCAGGACAGACTGGAGAACTTACCTAGTTAGGCTTTAAGGGTGGTGCATCAGGTGGAACTGAGGAATAAGAAAAGAATGACCATATTATTGCAGTTTGTGGGATTTAAAGGAATAAATTCGTAGAGAGAAAGCAGACTGTTGCAAGAAGAATCAGCGTATAGAAGTCCTAACACCAGAACGTGCAATACCTGATCTGCTATTAGGGAATGGGACACTGCAGGTGACAGAAGCTTGTGTAGGGGAACATTTTGCATTTAGTGTTCATAATACCAATAGTTTCAACATAAATATGGAGAAAGATAGACATAGTCTCAATTGGAGAAAGGCCAACTTTGATGCTATCAGAAAGTATCTTGCAAGTGTGGATTAGGACAGATGGTTTTCTGGCAAAGGTGTACTTCCAAGTGGGAGGCCTTCAAAAGTGAAATTTTCAAAGAACAAACTTGTTTGTGTATGTCAGAAGAAAAGGTGAAGATAATTGGTTTGGGAACCTTGGTTTTCAAGAGATATTGAAGCCCCGGTTAAGAAAAAAAAAGGTACATAGCAGGAATAGCCAGGTCAGAATGAATGAGGATCTAATGAAGCATAAGAAATGCAAGAGAACACTTAAGAAAATAATCAGGAGGGCTAAAAGAAGGCACTAGCAGACAAGGTGAAGGAAAATCCTAAGGGATTCTACAGGTTCTGTATGTTAAGAGCAAAAGGATTTCAAGGGGCAAAATTGGTCCTCTGTAAGATCAAAACTGTAATCTTTGCATGGAGCCAAAAGAGATGCAGGAGTTCTTAACAAAGAGGGTCTGTTTCTATGGTGTACCTTTCTATGACTCTAAATCTCAAACACATCTGACAAACAACAGATTATTAAAAGATGACTGCAAGACACTTCAACCACTGTCGACACTTCTAGATTCTGACGGAGGGTGAAGCACTGCCTAAAGTCGGTAGATTTCCCGGTCTACAGTTGGACTTTGGGCACCATCTTCAGACAGGCCGAGGGGTGCAGCTGACATCACTGAAGAGCTTTTGTTGACATCATCCTGGGAGCAACTCCTTGGCAGTGGTCCACAATCAACTGTTACGAACCCCGTAACTGGGTCACTTACCAGCAAAGATAGAGAGGTCCGTTGAAGTCTGATGGTACTACTTTTAACAGTATTTATTAGTAAAAATACACAAAAATAATATCACTGCAAACATACAGATAATATATGTCGTCAATACTAAATCTAAAAGTGTGGGTATAATAATAATCAATAAGAAATAAGCTCTATCGTTGTCTAGGAGATAATGTATTGTCCGATGGAAATATAAAAGTCACTCAGTTCATTCTGGCTGCAGCTTTTTGGTTGGAGGGAGAGACAGATTTTTGAAACTTGCCGGCTTTTCCTTTCATCCGATCTTGATCCGCATTCGTCCTTTAGCGAGCCCGTTCTGTGGAAGACTTGTCATCCGGGCAAGGATGGACACACACAAGTCCCCACCAGTCTCATATGTTTCTCCTGGTGCGTCGAAAGGGGTTGTTCCCCAGACCCTCTTTTATCCTTACTCACGGGGTCTCAGATGTCAATCAGGTTGGGATGATGCAATCCCTCAACCAGCCCACTCTGGTCATTCCCTGAAGGCTTCAATGAATAGTACAGTACTCAGTACACAATTCCGTCTCCAAGAGACAATGGCCGTTATCCATGGCTTTGTCTTGCTGAGGGGCCAGGACACATTCCAAAAACCTTTAGTATTCTCTCTCATTTCCTGGGTCCCAGACCTGAATTAATAGTGATTTTGTGATTCTCGAAAAGGAGGGGGCTACTTTGTACCCTTCGGCCCCTCAGAGTTGTGGTACATTCGTAACACCCCCTTCCTTCAAAGCGTTTTTACCATCGGTAAAAACGAAGTAATACAGAGTCTTATAGGATTTTAGAATCTAACACAATACAGAAGTTTTTTTTCTACAGAGTAATACAGTTATACATTCAAGTCAGCATCTAAACAGTTAATGATTACATTGTCACTTCC
Organism: Hypanus sabinus; assembly: GCF_030144855.1. NCBI lineage: Eukaryota > Metazoa > Chordata > Chondrichthyes > Myliobatiformes > Dasyatidae > Hypanus > Hypanus sabinus. Next base: position 75,610,659 of record NC_082709.1, read on the forward strand.
TTTAATATCTTAACATCTTGTACCTTAATAAAGTCTTGTAGCATCAGACTCCAATTTAATAACTACCTATTTTTATTCCTTTTCTTCAGCAAACAAAAACTAAAGAGCTGTGATCATAGCTTACGTGTATCCTACAAAAGTTCATGCAAATACTAATCTTTATGTTACTTTCAATGTTCAGTCAATCTTCCATGGGGATTGTCTTTATTATTCATATGCTCTGTCGAAATCCCATAAAACCGGATCCTGCTATTTAAAATGGCAGTCCATCAACCCTTGCCCCTTTTCCAGTTAACTCCCACGTGGTGAGCTTGTGCACCATGGCGAAATAGGCTTTTGCATGCTCCTTTCATAGGAGTTATTTTATCAACAATGTGTTCCAAACTTAGACCATTTCCTGAATTTCCACACAATTCTTTAAGTTTAAGCAAGTTGTTAGTTTTCTCTTCAGAACCCTCCATGCTATTAGTTCTCAATTTAAGATATGAAAGAGGTCCCCCTTTGTTCAAACAGCATTTTGAATTCTGCTTTTTCACACCACACTCTTGAATAACAATAGCATGGGGGCACCTTTACATTCCAACTCAACCTGTAATTGATTCGCGGGCACCACATTACCAAGCCATTGTCTCTGTAGCCTGGTGGCTGCTTCTGACATCAATCCAGACTTTAAGTTTTCTTTATTCAATTTAGGAACTACACTTTTCCCTTTTCCTTCAATAATAATATTCACCTCACCACCTTTGACCTCCTCACTAACTTTTAACACACCTTTGAGCACAAACAATTGGGAATTCTCACTTCCCACTATTACCAAGGTTAACCCTTTCTTCACTGAACCAAGTCCATCTGACCCACAAGGACTGCATTCCTTTTCAACTGAATCAACTACCTCAGACGTTTTCTGAGCGCCATTACTAGGCTCAGTACTATGTGTGTCCACATCTTGAACACACTCAAATGGGACATTTGCCTCTTCCAGGCTTTCCATACCCGTATCCTTTTCAAATTCTAAATTCCCCTGATCCTCCCAGCTACTCTGGGCAACTCCCTTCTGGAGTAAACTCAACCCCGCGGGCTGAAACAACTCATCTGCCAACCCAGCAGACTTCTTCAAGGTAATGGCATCCTTTTCATCTAGGACTGCCCTCATTTCATTATCGGGAACACCTTTAGAATTTTCAACTTCTTCAAACAGTTCTGCCAAACCAGACAGATCATCCATGTCCAACCCTGGACCTTTTAACAGCTTTATCTGTTTCTCATCTTTACTTCGTGCCTCTATAAATTTTCTCCTCACTAAGGACAGATCTACCTCCTCTCCCTTACTCTCTTTCACTTTACTACTCTCCGTTTTACCACCCTTTAAACCCTCGTGGTCCAGGGTCTGTAAAAACGTCTCGGCCAAATTGATACTGGCCGGATTTAAACTGTTCTCATTCTCAGCTGCCTTTCTTGACATGCTGTGAGTGATCACGCATGTGGGATAGATCTTGGAATCTAGGGGCGGAACTTCAACACTCACAGGCTGGCTCGTCAACTTAATTGCTGACCAAACCTTACCACCGGCTAAATCGTTACCAAGAAGGACGTCTGCGTCAGTTCTTGGGAATTCTGATCGCACCCCTATTTCAACTGGTCCAGATACCAGCTCACAATTTATAATGATCCTATGCAAGAAAACCGTTTCTGTCCCTTTTCCTATTCCTTTCAAAGCTACCATTCCCGTCTTGCGACCAAAATCCAGTACCTTACTGCTAATCAATGACAGTTCAGCTCCCGTGTCTCTCCAGATCCACACTGGAACTGGTGTGTCTCCCTCTCTCACAGACATGGTTCCTGTTGACATACATGTCTCAGATCCTTCTCGTACTCTGTCTACCTGGGGCTCTCTTGTCAATTTTCTGATTACCACAGCACATCCGATAGGGACTGCTGCTTTCCATTTTCCTGTCTCCTTCCTCAGAGCAAGGCACCTAGATGCAATATGTCCCCCCTTTCCACAATTAAAACAGGTCAAGCCTGGAAATCTCTGGCCATCTGGCCTTTCCCCCTCAACCTTACCACTGGCTCCCAGCGGGACCTCTGCCTCAGCTGGCGGGCTTTCTCTACCATTCCCACGGTCTCTCTGGTAACTTTTATTCAAGGAAAACTTTATCTTGTGGGTTAGGGCATATTCATCTGCGAACCTAGCAAATTCAGAGATGGACTTATTCGGCTTCTCATTCAAATACATCCGGGTATCATCTGAAAAACAACCTTTAAATTCCTCAATCAGAATTAACTCCCTGAGACACCAAAAATCTTCCACTATTTCTGCTGCACACCAGTGATCCAAGAGCACACCCTTCTCATAGGCAAACTTGGTATACGTCTGATTCCACCCTTTTTTAAAATTTCTGAACTTTTGTCTATACGCTTCAGGTACCAATTCGTATGTCTGAAGAATGGCCTCCTTTACTTTTTCATAATTCTCAGACTCTTCCTCTTCCATGGACAATGCCGCATTATGCCTGTTGTGCCTTCCCTTTTAACACACTTTGTAACAACGCCACCCACTGATCTTTGGGCCACTTCTGACTCACTGCCACCTTTTCAAAATGCAAGAAATAACTATCAACATCCGTTTCCTCGAATGGAGGTACTAAGCTCAACTCCCGACTAACATTAAACCACTCCTCTCGGTCTGACCCTTGAACTCTTCACTGTTGCCTTAACTTCTCCATGTCCAAGTCATGTTGCCTCTGTTTCTCTTTCTCCTCATACTCTCTCTCTTTCTCGGTTCTCTCCTTCTCTTTTTCAGCTGCTTCCAGCTGTTTTAACTGAATTTCATGCTCCCTTTGTTTCTCAACTATTTCCTGCTCTTTTTCCTTCTCATCCCTTTCCTTCTTCCTTTCGGCTCTTTCCTTTTCATTTTCAGCTGCTTCCAGCTGCTTTAATTTAATTTCATGTTCCAACCTTAATTTCTCCAACTCTAACTGAGCCATCCCACTAGCTGGTACCCCTTGTCAGGGATATTTTCCAATACCTCAGCTGAAAACACATTCTTAACAATATAATACTGAGTTATGGCTCTCTGCACCTCCGGCTTTTTCATTGACAACCTCACCTCTGCGAGGTTTAGTCCTTTCGCAACATTTATCAAGTCCGACTTTGTGGCCGCCTCTAGAGCCTCCAGAATCGGGTTTTCTATAAATTCATTCTTGTCCATCTTTGTTGGTTTCCCATCTGGCTACCCATGCAACCAGATCCAAGTTTGGACTTACAAGCCTGATTCACTGGCCCTCCAATTTGGTATCAAATCCAAGATAAGCCCCCAAGTTGTTACGAACCCCGTAACTGGGTCACTTACCAGCAAAGATAGAGAGGTCCGTTGAAGTCTGATGGTACTATTTTTAACAGTATTTATTAGTAAAAATACACAAAAATAATATCACTGCAAACATACAGATAATATACGTCATCAATACTAAATCTAAAAGTGCGGGTATAATAATAATCAATAAGAAATAAGCTCTATCGTTGTCTAGGGTATAATGTATTGTCCGCTGGATATATAAAAGTCACTCAGTTCATTCTGGCTGCAGCTTTTTGGTTGGAGGAAGAGACAGATTTTTGAAACTTGCCGGCTTTTCCTTTCATCCGATCTTGATCTGCATTCGTCCTTTAGTGAGGCCGTTCCATGGAAGACTTGTCATCCGGGCAAGGATGGACACACACAAGTCCCCACTGGTCTCATACATTTCTCCTGGTGCATCTAAAGCGGTTGTTCCCCAGACCCGCTTTTATCCTGACTCACAGGGTCTCAGATGTCAATCAGGTTGGGATGATGCAATCCCTCAACCAGCCCACTCTGGTCGTCCCCTGAGGGCTTGTTGGGGTCCATGGACACCTTGGTTAATGGTAGCAGTTTATGGCATAAAAATGGTTGGGAACCCCTGTTCTGAAAATTACCCACTGAAGGAATGGAGAAAATTGGTACACTGTCTCACTGTTGCTGGAGTTCTCTCTCTTGGGAAGTCTATCTTGTGCAGGCTTTTTTTTTTATAATTCTCTACATTTTTCATGTCTGTCTCTCATTAGATTTTCAGAAAAGTTAGTCAAGTGCAGGTTGCAGTCCCACCAAAGACCAGGATACTGAATCTCAGGAAGGGTGAATCTTCACTCTGAAGTGGTGCTGCTACAATGAATGCTCCACAGATCCTCCAAGTCCTTCTCTGTACTCTTCCTCTCTATCTCCAGCCCATCCTTTCTTAGGGGCCTCATCTCCTCTGCAGAACGTGCTCCCTTCCACAATCTGCTGAGTGCACTGTTAGACTTCTGACTTGTAAGATGCAGTTTAGGAAAGGTGTTCGAGGTCACAATGAAATTCCACTGAGGGAAGAATTCCTGAGTTCAAGGTGAGACCTTTTGCATCTTTGTGGGGCTGCTTGGTGGTGGATTTGAATTCACCAGGTCCTGACTTGATCAGTGCTGCTCTGTTGGGAACACTGGTGATCAGGAAAATCTAAGGACCAGATTTGTCACATAGGAACTGGACTTATCTGAACGTCACTGTGTGAGAATGAATGATACCTGCAGCCTATAATAAGGCTGGCGTAGAGGGTAAGGGTGAGGGTGGTTGTTCAGCCTCTGGTCTCTAGGTGACCAGAATTTATATCCTGTTATGATGCTGCGTCTCATTGTGATGTGCCCCAATGGTGTCACACTGGCCTTGTGGTGCCAGGGATTGACCTCTCCCTTAGTGGACACACCTTTACATCTCTGCATTTAGTAAAAACCTTTACATTGGCTGCATTACAAAAATTGATCAGGGTGAAAGGAATAACTGGTTGTCATGGTGACCCCGGTTCTGTGACCTCAGGAATGGTCAAGGTGTTAGTCTCAGTTAACCTTAAAGAAATGGAAAGTAAAATGGAATATAGAAGGTAGGAACATAAATAAACTAAGAAAATGAGATTTTCTAGGACTTCCCACTCACTGAAGTGCCCTGAAAAACACAGTGGATGGACTACAAAGTGGATGGGATTGATGTACTGATGACCATCAGTGAACACTGCCCCCTCCCTGCTAACTCCTTGAATACATTCTCATACTTGGGACCCCTTGTGAGCACAGCACATTTCTGCGAGCTTTCTAGGACCACTGTTCCGCAGCTGGGATCCTACCTTGAACATTCCCTCTGTCCCTACAAATGTCCTACAGCTCCTGGTGATCACTTGCAAATATTGTCTCTTCCAAGGGTGCTGCCTGTAGTCAGTGTCGCATTGCTGGGGTCTCCTGGGTATGTTTCACTCTTGGATGAATGTAACATATGAATCTGCCTCCACAATTCCAACAGGCATTAGATAACCATTAAATAACACTGGACAACAAAGATTTTGCATCCTGAATATTTTTAGGAGTATCTTACGGATCTTGGCTGTTGAAAATCACTATGAAATTTTTCTATCATACACCATTGTTTTGAAATTATCTGTTTTTGTTGTTTCAATTCATAATTCAAGTCAATTAAAATGTTTCCTAGAATGTAAGATGAAAAGTTTTCTATCTCAGGTTTGACTGAGTATGCTTAGGCAGGGCAGACGCTGAGTGGTAGGACAGGTTTTAGAAAGGCTATAAAAGCATCATGCACACTCCATTCTATACATTGTGTTTACATGTATATCAGTTTGCGATCACAATGATGCACTTGCTCTACGTGCATAGCATATTGTATGTACTCATTACAATAAAGTAATTGCATTTTCAGGAGGATTTGTGATAACAAAATATCTTGTCAATGTTGCAACAGTCACAATATGGCTGAGGTGATTATATGTTTGGATCTCATAGACAGCATGATTACTCTTATTAAGAAACCCTGTGAGCTCCATTTTGGGTATAAAATTGGTGACCAAGACAGAGCCTGGGCTTCTCACATTTGTTGTGCAACAGGGGCTGTCAATCTTAGAACTGTGCTCCGAGCTACTCAGAAGTCAATGCCTTTTGCTGTCCTGATGATATGGCGAGAGCAGGAGGATCATGTGATAGACTACTACTTCTGTTTGACCAGTCTGTCTGGTTACTCTGCTAAAAACAAGAAATCCATTGAACACCCTTACTTCCCTTCAGCCATGACGATAATCTTCCAGTACCAAAGCATATAGAGAGGAGGTAGAATAGCTGGTAGAATGATGTAAGCACAACCACATGGACAAGACTAAAGAGATGATTGCAGACTTTAGGAAGCTGCAGGCTGACCAATCCTCACTGCACATACATGGCTCCTCTGTGGAGAGTGTAATGTATGGATCCATTTCTTTTTTGAGCACTGACTCCCCTTAGCACTATGTATGGATTGTTGTCGAGGCATGCTTATTGATCTGTTGTTTGCACATACACATCAACTCTCTCTCTCTCTTGCTGTAATGTGAATACACCAGTTAAAGCAATCTCCCATGTGTGTGCGCGTTTATTTAATTGGTATGTGGTTGCAGAGACACAACAGATTGGCAATGAATACAAACCGAATGTTAGAGAATATCACCAACTGCACCGATGGTTTTAGGACAGTTACAGGACAAGGCAGCGAGACAAAAGAGTTAAACAGTACGGAGAAGGCCATCATGTACGCTAACAAAGGGACGTGTGAGTAACAGTACATAGTACACAGTGAAAGGTGCACAGCAAACAAAGTTAAAATGAAAGTAATGAGGCAATGGCTTTAATCGGGAAAATTGGTGAATTCAATAGTGCTAATGAAGGCCGGGAGTCGTATATCAAAAGGGCTGAACTGTATTGTAAGGTGAATGACGTGGATGAGGGAAAGAAAGTATACACGCTTCTTAGCTTAATGGATGCTAGGATGCAGAGTGTCTTATGCAACCTAATAACTCCTGAAAAGCCAGCGAGCAAGAGGTTCAATGAAATTGTTACAATTTTACAAAATCACTTGATCCCTAAACTGCTAATAATAGCTGAGAAATTTAGATTTTACAAAAGGTACCAGTCAAAGGATGAAAGCATTTCTGAATACATTGCAAAACTGCATATACTTTCCCAGTACTTTAACTTTAAAGATGAACTTTCAGATGCATTAAGGGATACGGTTTATGTGGCATGCATAGTCAAAGCACTCAGAGGAGGCTGCTGTATGAAAGAGACCTAATCTTAGAACAGGCATTGACCATTGCAATATTTTTAGAGACTGCAGCAAAGGATACAGTAGAACCACAGAAAAAGAAGTTAGAATGTGAAATGCACAAATATCCCTGAAGGGTGCAAAAAGCCAAACATGTTATCGATGTGGCAAATCCTTCCATGATGCAAATGACTGTTGGTTCAAGGAAATGGTTTGAAGAAAGTGTCATAGACAAGGTCACATAGAGTGTGCAAGGCAGACAAAAAGCACAACTGCAGCGAAAAACCATACCAAGTGGTCCAGTTCTTGTAGCTATCCACTTGTCTTCTCAGTAATCACACGGTAGGACTTCCTGTCCAACTTCAAAACTTCTTAACTGATTTACTTGACAACTGGTTGAAATGTTTATTCTGAATTTCCCTCTGTAGTTCAGGCTTCAGGAGGTCTATGTGAGATCTCAGATTTCTACTCCTGGACAGTATTGCAGGTGTTTGATTTGTTGTTGCATGAACAGAGTTCCAATACACAAAAAGGAAGTTGTCCACTTTCTGTTAATACCCCTCCTTCCCTTCTTACCCCATCCCTGATTTATTTATTCCCCCCCCTTTTTTTCTCTCTCTCTGCCCATCACTCTTTGCCTGTTCTCCATCTCCCTCTGGTGCTCCCCTCCCCCTTTCTTTCTCCCTAGGCCTCCTGTCCCATGATCCTTTCCCTTCTCCAGCTCTGTATCCCTTTTGCCAATCACCTTTCCAGCTCTTGGCTTCACCCCACTCCCTCCGGTCTTCTCCTATCGTTTCAGATTTCCCCCTCCCTTCCTACTTTCAAATCTCTTACTATCTTTTATTTCAGTTATTCCTGGCGAAGGGTCTCGGCCCGAAACACCAACAGTGCTTCTCCTTATAGATGCTGCCTGGCCTGCTGTGTTCCACCAGCATTTTGTGTGTGTTGCTTGTCCACCTTGTGTTCAGCTAACTCATTCATTGCTGGGTGGTGAGGAGCTGACTTGAAATATCTGATGCCATTTTTCTTCATGAATAGTCTGAATGAAGATAATCATTGTCTGCCACTTGTGAGTATGTTACCTGCTCATTTTCAGCCCATACCTGAATGTTGCTGGATCTTGCTGCATACAGTTATGGGTTGTTTTATTTCCTGAGGAGCTGAAAATTTAATTCAACGTTGTGCATAAAGAATGGCCCCACTTCTGATTTTATGGCAGAACGAAGGTTGTGGCTGAAGCAGTTGAAGAGAGTTGTGTCCCAAGGAACATTGGCAGTGATGTCCTCAGTGTTAGGTTGATTGACTTCAACAACCACAAAGATCTTCCCTTGTGCAGTCATTGAAGCATGTTCTCCTTAATTACTTTTGACTTCAGATTTATCAGGGCTTCTTGATGCCACATTCTCTCAAGCGCTGCACTGACCTCAAGGTCAGTCATTCCTATCTTGTCTCCTCTCTAGAATTCTGCTTTAGGTCCCTTGTTTGGACCAAACTGTGGTGAGGTCTAGAGGTGAGTAATCTGGCAAAACTCAAACTGGGCATCAGAGAGTAGATAATTGGTGAGAAAGTGCCATATGATAACACTGTTGATGATGCCTTCCATTATTTTGCCAGGGAGAATGACTGGGGTGAGTTTAACCAGAATGAAATCTTGTCTTTTGTGAAAGAAATAACCCTGAATAATCTTCAAAATTGTTAAGTAAATTATAGGTGTTGTAACCTGAGGTAGAGATGCATCAAGTTCCAGAGCACATATCTTCAATACTTCAGCTGTGATGTTGTCTCGACCCACATCATTTGCCGTAACCAGTTCTCTCTGCTGTTTCTTTATATTACATGGACTGAATTGAATTGGCTGAAGATTTTTGTTAATATGGAGATCTCAGAAGGAAGCCAGGTTGAGTCATTTATTTGGTGATTCTCAAATAAATGCTTCAGCCTTTTCTTTGGCTTTGACATGAAGGACCTTACTATTATTGATGACTGGGACATCGTTGGAGACTCCTCCTTGTGTTTAATTGTCCACCACAAGTCATGATTAGACATGGTAGGTCTGCAGAACTTTGATCCACTTTATACTGCTTTTGTTGTTTACCTTGTATCATCCTGCATCATGCTGGGAACTTGCCATATTTTGGTGTGTCTGGTGCTGCTCCTGTTGCACTCATTGAATCAGGGTCTACCATCAGGAAGCTGGTACAGGAGCCTGAAGACACTCAACATGTTAGCCTCTTTCCTTCTGTCATCAGAATTCTTAACAGTGTATTAGCCCATGAACACTGCCTCACTATTTTATTCTCTTTCTGTGCTACTTGTTTGTTTATTTATATATTTTATAGCTTACAGTGTACTTTATGTATTGCACTATACTGTTGCCATAAAACAAATTTCATGACATACGTTAGTGATAATAAACCTGATTCAGATTTTGAAGATCCCCTAGCCTGATGGTAATGGTAGAGTGAGGAATATGCCAAACCATGAGGTTTACAGTTTGTAATAATCTATGTTTCTGCTGCAGATGATGCTTTTTGTTGCCTGAGTTGGAGCTGCCTGTTCTATTCTATACAAGAAACTTCAAATGCTGGAATCTGGAGCGACAGACAACACTGACCAAAATCAATGGGTCAAGCAGCATCTGTGGAAAGAAGTGGACAGTCATGTTTCAGGTTAAGACCTTTCTCGCTTTGTATGAAGTATCTCGACCCAAAACATTGACTATATATTTCCCTCCATAGATACTACCTGACCAGAGTTCCTCTAGGTTTTTGTGTGTTGCTCTTCTGAGATCATCCTATCTAAAAGGGTTAAATGCCACATTACACAATGGATGTTCCCAATTTTACCTTAAACCCCTGGTCCTATCGCACCATCTCTTTCCACTCCCTGTCCTCTCATCTGCCCACCTGCCACATGTCTCCCTTCAAAACCTCTGCTCAACTTCCCTGTATTCCATGGTCTACTATACTCTTTCATCAGTTACTATTTTCTTCAACCCTTTGTCACTTCCAACTACACATAATTCCCTTTTGTTAAGTGAGGGGAAGCTCTTGTCCATCCCTACCCCTGATGTTTTTAATAGTGTCTGTCTCCCTTTCTATGTTTCCAGTCCTGATGAAGGATCATGACCCAAAAAGTCGTCTGTTCGTTTCCCACCATAGATGCTGTCTGACCTGCTGAGTTCCTCCGGCGCTTTACATCTCCCTTCAGGTTTCCAGCAAGGACTTCATCTCCACAAGGACTGCACAGAGGCCACCTTTACCAATGCTGCTGTGGATAGCTGTCACAGGCTGAGTAGTTTTATTTTCCTCGTGCTGGTTCGCTCGCTACCTGCCACAGACAAGGTCTGACTGCCTTGGAGATGCTAGAAAGCCATTTGTGGAGATGAATATTGAAAACCCCACCCAGAATACATTCTGTAACATTGCTGCTCTGAATGCCACTTCCAAATGCTGTTCAAAAGTGGAGGAGAACTGATTCGTAGCTAGGGGAGGACAGTACGTGGTCATCAAGAGCAGATTATTCACATTTGACCTAATGTCATGAGATTTCACTCTAGAAACTGCCCAGAATCTCCCTATCACATAATCCTCTATTTTTCTAGGCTCCATATACCAATAGCAATATGTCTATGGGCAGGTTAGGCAACTAATGGGACAAGACTTTCCCATGGATTATGTTGGAGGAGCATTGGGCACTGACCAGTGACTATGACTAGGTCAGACTGGTGCTGAACTAGTCTGTGGAATGTACCTTATATTTAGGGCCCAGACACCAGATGTTCCTGAGGAGAACTTTGCACAAATGATTGGACTTAGAGACATTGCAGCGTTCATATTCAGTGTCCAGCTCAGGGCCAGGTGATATATCCAGTGTTATTCCTCTCAACAGGTGCTGTTGAAAGGCTTGCTAACCTGCTTAAAGGCCAATTAAGAGTCGGATACACGAGGTTGGTTTGGTGTCAGATATATGAGGGGTGATTGATAAGTTTGTGACCTAAGGTAGAAGGAGTCAATTTTAGAAAACCGAGCACATCTATTTTTCAACATAGTCCCGTCCTGCATTTACACACTTAGTCCAGCAGTCGTGGAGTATACAGATCTTGGACCTCCAGAAAGTGTCCACAGCAGGGTGATTGATAAGTTTGTGGCCCAAGGTAGAAGGAGATGAGTTATTAACTTCAGACTTTCTGCATATTCACTCAAAGAGTTATAGACAATAGACAATAGGTGCAGAAGTAGACCATTTGAACTGCATGTGATGTAACAAGAGCTGTATAACTCATCTCCTTCTACCTTAGGCCACAAACTTATTAATCACCCCTTGTAGGTCAGACAAGACAAGAATATAAGTGAACATAAAGAGGTTTTACCACAGTCTGCGAATGTGCATGGTCATCATTACTTTTGTATTTTCAATCCCAAATTTCAGATTTTTAACTGAATTTATAATTGACTGAATGATCAATCCATTCCTATTGAGGCTTTCTGAGTCTAAAGAGGTATATATGGAATTTGCAGAATTGTTTCTTCCTAAAGGAGGGTGGTTCACTCCAGCAACAATGCCCACACCCCACCTTACAGCTCCTTCCTGTTGAAGCAGAGCAGATGCCCTCTGACCTCCACAATGCCATCCAGGGTCCAAAATACTTTCTGCAATGCACTTCCACTGCTTCCTCTTTAGTGTGTTTTGTTTGTTGCTCATGGTGAAAAAGAGGACTAATTGTAGAACACATTTAGTTTTTCCATAAGTATAGCTCACAACTTCTGATTACTTTCCACGCTCTTTTATAGCTCCTCTGAGTCAGAAGGCTAGGCCATCCCACTCCAATTGGCAAGTGAAAAGACTAACTAATTGCCTGATTTTCCCTTCAGGGCCACTGTATTTTAACCAGAAGTTAAAAGAATAATTGAGCACCGTACACATTGTGGTCATTGATCTGTAGAGCCTGGAAATAAAGGCCTTTGGCCCAACACTTTCATGCCTACTAAGTGTCTTCCTGAACTAGTCCCATTTGCTGAGTATCCCTCTTAACCCTTCCTATTTATGTACTTGCCCAAATGCCTTTTAAATGTTGCAAATGTACCTGCATCTGACACCTTTCCATATACCCACCACTCTCTGTGTGGAAAAAATTGCCCTTCTTGTTTGCTTTAGATCTTACCCCTCTCACCTTAATACAATACCCCATAGATTCACATGGGAAAATGGCTGTGACAATCTCCTATGTTTTTATAAATTTCTCTAATGTCACCCCTCAGCCTCCTTCAATCCAGGGTAAACAGTCCAGTCTCTCTGTGTAACTCATACCTTCCAGCCCCTGCAATATCCTCGTGAATCTTTTCTGCATCCTATTTAGCTCAATCACATCAGCTTCCGTCTAGGCAGATTACAACTTTCCAGTCTCATTTCAGAGTATGATATCTGCAGATAAAATTAATTTTCAGCATTTTTCATTTATATTTTAAAATTTTCAGTACCATGAAACTTTCAGAAGTTGATGTGAGATTTTATTGCAGCGTAATATCAGGTACAGATAAAAGAGAATTCAGACACTGATTCAAGACTTCGGGCGCCACAGTAGGGTAGCATTCAGCACAATGCTACTACAGCTTGGGCATGGGAATTTGGAGTTCATTTCCAGCTCCATGTGTGAGGGGTTTGAACATTCTCCCCATGGGTACTGCACTGGATGTTCAAGTTTCCTCAAACAATCCCAAGATTTACCAGTTAGTATATTGACTGATCATTGTAAATTATCCTGTGATTAGGCTGGGGTTAAAGGGTGGGTTACTGGGCAGTGTAGCTCGTTGGGCTGGAAGGGTCGGGTCTAAATAAGGAAATAAATAGCTCTAAATAAGGAAATAAATTACAAAGAGTCGCTTATCCAAAGAACAGCTGAAGATGAAGCAAAGAAGTGATGTTTCAGGGTAATTCACACTACACATCCAGCTAAAAATGAAAACAGCTTTGCTATAAGAAAAAGCAAAAATCAGTCAGATGAATGAGACAGATTTGGATCTGAAACATAAATGTAAATCAATTTAAAATACTTTATATCAACATATACAAAATTGCAGCAAATGAATTTTAAGCAAAATCCATGAATCGCATTATTGTATTGTTCAGCATTGAGAGGTAAGGGTAATGCTTACCTTTTAGTATAGATTCTGAACCAATAGTAAATTGGAAATTTAAGGATTTTTCTTTCAATACAGTGAAATGACATTTGCTGGATCCCTTCTGAGACCATCAAAATTGGCCTTTCTCCAATTTAGAATCTCAACTCAAGGGTTTGACCTATCCTTCTCCATAATTATCTTGTAATCTTATGTTTCTTGCAATAGTCTGTGACCTCTCTACAAATTTGCTTTGCTTTGGGCCCTGTACAGGGGATTGACCGGCTTCACTGGAGTCCTGTTGGCCGTCCTTACCTGTTTCCACCTCTTACGATGGGGACTTGAGTGTCAGATTTGTAGAGGCTCTCTACAAATTTGCTCCTCTAAATCTTGTGGACAGTTGGTGGTCTATAATATAATCCCATTAATGTAGTCATCCCTTTCCTATTCCCCAGTTTCACTCACATAGCCTCAGTAGACGAGCTTGCCTGTCTGTCCTGTTTGAGCACTGCTGTGACATTTTCTCTGACCAATAATGCCTCCCTTTAATTCTGCCTGCTCTATCACATCTAAAACAACAGAACTCAAGAACACTGACCTACCAGTCCTGCCCCTCCTGTAACCAAGTCTCACTAATGGCTACAAAGTTGTACTATCACAAGCTGATCCATGCCCTAAGTTCACCCACCTTTCCTATGATACTCCTTGCAATAAAATATACAGAACTCAGAACATTAGTCTCTCCATGCTCAATCTTCTGGTTCCTGTCTTTGTATGTTGGCTTAACAACATCTTTCCTCACAATGACTCTGCTATCTGCTCTGGTTCACATCCCCCTGCAACTCTAGTTTAAACCACCACACCACCACCAACCCTAACTCCACTGTGCAGCACTAGCAAACATACCTGCAAGGATATTCGTCCTCCATTTCAGAGGTAAACAGTCCCTCCTGTACAGGTCTCACATTCCCTGCAAGAGAGTCCAATGGTCCAAAGCTCTGAAGCCCTTCCTCCTGCTTTATTTCCTTAGCCACGTGTTGAACTCTATGATCTTCCTATTTCTAGCTTCACTAGCATGTGGCATGGGTAACAGTCCTGAGATCACAGCCCTGGTGGTCCTGTCCTTTATCTTAGTACCTAATACCCTGAAATCACTTTGCAGAAACTCATTGCCCTTTCTACCCATGTCAATGGCACTGATGTGGATCACAAACTCTACTGCTCACCATCCCACTTGAGAATGCTGAGAAATCACTCCAAGATGTCCCTGGCCCTGGCAACTGGGAGGCAACATCCCATCAGGGGATCTCATTCCTGTCCACAGAATCTCCTGTCTGTTCCCCTATCACTACAGCTCGCCTCTTCTGCCCTTTCTTCCTGAGCCACAAAGCCACATTCAGTGCCAGAGACCTGACCACTGTAGCTTTCCTTTGCTGGGTAATCCATTCCCCGCCCCCAAAAGTACTCAAAGCAGTATACCTTCTGTTAAGGGGGCAGCCAGAATTGTACTCTGGACTGGCTGCCTATCCCCTTACCCCCTCCTGATAGTCACCCAGTTACTCGTGCCCTGCATCTTGTTTGTAACTACCTCCCCATACGTCCTGTCGATTAACATCTCAGCCTCCTGAATGATCTGGAGTTCATCCAGTTCCAGCTCCAATTCCTTAACACAGTCTGAAAGAAGCTGCAGCTGGATGCACTACTTGCTGGTCTAGTCATCAGAGACACTGGAGGTCTCTCTGACTTCCCATATCCCACAAGAGAGCCATTCCACTATCCTGCCTATGTAATCCAGGTTAATGAAACCCTAAAGATGTGATGTTAGAAAGGTCCACCTGTGCAGGGATAAAAACAAGGTTTAGAAACATAGAAAACCTACAGCACAATACAGGCCCTTTGGCCCACAATGCTGCGCTGTAAATGTACTTACATTAGAAATTACCTCAGGTTACCTATAGCTCTCTATTTTTCTCAGGTCCATCCAGGAGTCTCTTAAAAGACCCTTTTGTATCCACCTCCACCACCGTCACCAGCAGCCCATTCCACACACTCACCACTCTGTGTAAAAAAGTTACCCGACATCTCCTCTGTACCTACTTCCAAGCAGCTTAAAACTATGCCCACACAACACACACAAAATGCTGGTGGAAGACAGCAGGCCAGGCAGCATCTATAGGGAGAAGCGCTGTTGACGTTTTGGGCCGAGACCCTTTGTCAGGACTAACTGAAGGAAAGATACTGAGATATTTGAAAGTAGGAGGGGGAGGGGGAAATGCAAAATGATAGGAGAAGACCGGAGGGGGTGGGATGAAGCTAAGAGCTGGAAAGGTGATTGGCAAAAGTGATACAGAGCTGGAGAAGGGAAAGGATCATGGGACGGGAGGCCTCGGGAGAAAGAAAGGGGGAGGGGAGCTCCGGAGGGAGATGGAGAACAGGCAGAGTGATGGGCAGAGAGAGAAAAAAAACAAACAACTAAATATGTCAGGGATGGGGTAAGAAGGGGAGAAGGGGCATCAACAGAAGTTAGAGAAGTCAATGTTCATGCCATCTGGTTGGAGGCTACCCAGCCGGTATATAAGGTGTTGTTCCTCCAACCTGAGTGTGGCTTCATCTTGACAGTAGAGGAGGCCATGGATAGACATATCAGAATGGGAACTATGCCCCTTGTGTTAGCCATTTCAACCCTGGGAAAAAGCCTCTGACTATCCACACAATCAATGCCTCTCATCATCTTATCTACCTCTATCAAGTCACTTCTCATCCTCCGTGGCTCAATAAGCCTTGCATGGGGTACCTTATCAAATGCCTTGCTGAAATCCATATATGTTACATCTTCGCCCTATCTTCATCTATGTGTTCAGTCACATTCTCAAAAATTCAATTAGGCTCATAAGGCACAACCTGCCTTTGACAAAGCCATGCTGACTATTCCGAAACATTTTATGCCTCTCCAAATGTTCATAAATCCTACCCCTCAGGATCTTCTCCATCAATTTACCAATCACTGAAGTAAGACTCACTGGTCTATATTTTCCTGGGCTATCTCTACTCCCTTTCTTGAATAAGGGAACAACATCCAACTCTCCAATCCTCTGGAACCTCTCCCATCCCTATTGATGATACAAAGATCATTGCCAGAGGCTCAGCAATCTCCTCCCTTGCTTCCCACAGTAGCCTGGGGTACATCTTGTCTGGTCCCAGTGACTTATCCATCTTGATGCTTTGTGGCAGTCGGAGCAGAGGTGCTCGACACTTCAGGGTGAGGCAACACTTCACTTGTGAGTCTGTTGGGGTCATCTATTGCATCCAGTGCGGCCTCCTCTACATTCCCATTCGGATAAGTCCATACATGGCCTTCTCTACTGCCATGATGAGGCTAAACTCAGGTTGGAGGAGCAACACCTCATTTACCGTCTGGATAGTCTCCAACTCCTTGGTATGAACGTTGAATTCTCCAACTTCTGGTAATTCCCTCTCCCTCCTTTCTCCCATCCTAGTTTCCCTCTGCCTCCTCTCCAGCTGCCTATCACCTCCCTCATGGTTCTGCCTCCTACTACCCATAGTGCTTCCCCCTTACATTCCTTCTTCACCTTTCCTGCCTATACCCTCCCTGCTTCACCTCCCTCACTCCTTGATCTTTCCCCTTACTGGTTTTTCACCTGGCACCTACCAGCCTTCTCCTTCCCACCCTCCCCCCACCTTCTTTATAGGGCCTCTGCCCCCTCCCTCTTCGGTCCTGACGAAACATCTCAGCCCGAAACGTTGACAGCTCGTTTCCACGGATGCTGCCCGACCTGCTGAGTTCCTCCAGCGTGTTGTGTGTGCTGCTTTGACCCCAGCGTCTGCAGTATTTTGCGTTTACAGGTGCTTTGTGTTTGTTTAATGTAGATGTGAAATGCAAAAACATTTAGTTGAATCTGCTTAAAAAAACAGAAAGCAAGCAAAAGTTAAAGAAGGAAAAGGCACAGTAAGAACAGGCAAGGGATAACAGTACCTACTTCAGTGTATGAAAAGGTATGATTAGCACTAGACCCAGTACCCCTGGCTTCCCCAGGCAAGGTTTCTAAAAAGCCCACACCAAGTGTAACCTCTTGAAGACGAGATGAGGCCGGCGTTAGCTGGTGCACTGCCAGTCAGCGGTTTCCAACAGCACAATGGGAGGGGAGCAGGGCAGCAGAGATTAGCAAAAGGTTGATTAAAATGTACCTTCAACAGATCTAGTAGGAGATATAAAAATTGTTTTTCTCGCACTATAGATTGGCACACAAAAAGTGTCAGAGAGGAGACAATGCCATTAATGATTAATGTAACACTCATTGTAAATGTTTTCAAAAGTGTACAGATTAATTCAAGAAGCGGAGATGCTTATTTTAATAAATATTAGTGTAAATAAATTACAACTTAAGTTAAAGGAAAAACCTATGCTGTGATTTGTGAGAGATGAGAGAGTTAAGTAAAATTGCAAATGTTTCACAATATTGCCAAAGACAATTACAAGAAAGGATTAAAGCTGATAAGGGGAATGGGACAATAGTTGAGAGTAACTTCCCGAGTTGCTCCACTATAGCCTCTGGGCAATATTGTATGTTGCTTTAAGTGTATTGTGATAGCTGTCCAATACGTTTTTCAGAATCAGAATCAGGTTTGTTATCACTGGCATGTGACGTGAAATCTGTTAACTTAGTAGTAGCAGTTCAATGCAATACATAATATAAAAGAAAAAAATAAAACAATAATAATAAACAAGTAAATTTTATTCAGTATACTTTATACAGTATACATATATTGACTAGATTAAAAATTGTGCAAAAAACAGAAATATTATACATTAAAAAAAGTGAGGTAGAGTCCAAGGGTTCAATGTCCATTTAGGAATTGGATGGCAGAGGGGAAGAAGCTGTTTCTGAATTGCTGAGTGTGTGCCTTCAGGCTTCTATACCTCCAACCTGATGGTATCAATGAGAAAAGGGCATGCCCTGGGTACTGGAGGTCCTCATTAACGGACGCTACCTTTCTGAGACA
Organism: Hypanus sabinus; assembly: GCF_030144855.1. Taxonomy (NCBI): domain Eukaryota; kingdom Metazoa; phylum Chordata; class Chondrichthyes; order Myliobatiformes; family Dasyatidae; genus Hypanus; species Hypanus sabinus. Next base: position 75,628,923 of record NC_082709.1, read on the forward strand.
CTGCTCCTCGAAGATGTCCTGGGTACTTTGAAGGCTAGTACCTAAGATGGAGCTGACTAGATTTACAACCTTCTGCAGATTTTTTCAGTCCTTTGCAGTACCACCCCCCCCATACCAGACACAGTGATACAGCCTGTCAGAATGCTCTCCATGGTACATCTATAGAAGTTTTTCAAAGGTTCAAAGATCCAATTTAATGTCAGAGAAATGTATACAATATACATCCTGAAATGCTTTTTCATTGCAAACATCTACAAAAACAGAGAAATGCAACAAAGAATGAACGACAGTTAAATGTGAGAACCCCAAAATCTCTTCCCAATTACCCCTCCCGCACTTAAGCGGCAGCAAGCAATGACCCCCCGCCCCCCACCAGCAAAAAAAGCGCACCGCTACTGTCACCAAGCCCAAGCATGTGCTAATCAATAGCCAAGACACTGACCAAAGTTACCCCAAAGGCTTTGCATTTCATTGGACATTCAACAAACCACAGGTCCTCTCTCTCCCTGGCAAGGGAAAGGGTGGTGACCCCCATTTTCACAGTGAGCGGGAGACATAACAACAACCCGCCGGTTTATGATGTTAAAAGTCCGTTTCGTAGCTTTTTCTCAAACTCTGTGTCGGAAGATCGCGAAGACCTCGGGTCTTCGGGCCTACAGCGAAAGATTTTCCGGCCTCCCCGACGACACACAAATCTCCTGCTGTGACACCAACCCTCAATATGCCCGTCTCCAGAGCCCTGAGATCTTAGGCTTCCAAACATGAGCGAGACTCTCAGGCCAAATCCTTGGCATGTCGAATACTGGGTCCCATTCCCGCAAAGAACCGAGGCATGCGTGTAACTCCAGATCCTAATTACTTTAAAGGGGCCAATAAAGTGGAGGGGGGCTGGTTTCCGCAGTTCTAGTTTGAATGGAAAATCTTTAGTTGAAAGCCAGACTCGCCGACCAATATAGAAGGAAGGGCACAAAGTACACTGCAGATGCTGTGGTCAGATCAAGATGTACAAAAAAGCTGGATGAACTCAGCGAAGGGTCTCGACCTGAAACATTGACTGCTTCTTTCAATGAATGCTGCCCGACCTGCTGAGTTCATCCAGCTTTTTTATAGAAAGAGGGACCCAGCCGCCTCTTTCTTTTGGTCTTGGCCTGTAGGCAGGAAGAACTTTCTTCTAGAGTCTCTTTGACCTTGAGCCATCCTTGTTTGCACCTCTGTACAAATTATTCAGCTGAGGGGACACCAATCTCTACCTAGCACAGCTTTGTGGGCCGAAGGCCCTGTATTGTGCTGTAGGTTTTCTATGTTTCTAATGTTCAATAGGTTCCATGTTGGTGACTGGTGAAGTGCTTCGGCCTGAAATCATGACTGTTTATTCCTCTGCGTAGATGTTACCTGGTTTGCTGAGTTCGTCTGGCTGTTTGTTTTTGTTACTCTATATTTCCAGTATCTGCAGAATCTCTTTTGTTTTTTGTTTTAGTTCTGCATTTGTTAGCGTGTTGGTCTTTGACTTTTGACACACTTCTGATATTGAGCATATTGTTTGTGGGAGCTCGCTGTGTTGAAATAACTGCTAAGTTCTCTGCAGAAAATCACTGCCTAATTTTGAATACATGGCGGTAGGGAACCGGTACTTGTAGACACTATCAATGGCACCTTTCTTACCCAGAAATCTTCGCGCTCCAAAAGCCGCTATCGGAGGCTTACCTATCAAATGCGCAGGCGTTTTACGAAAATAAAGCCCCTAGTTTCCGAAAATCGCGCATGCGCTGAGTGGACAACAGGCTCTGGAGGTTCGGTAGCAGGTAGGAACGGGTCTCGGGACGAGGGTTTCTTGAGGACTCGTGTCCGCACACTGACTGAGGGACAATTACTGCAAGCTCCGTACACACCGTGGTCCTGTATCCCGGGTTTTCTGGGTTTACCCTTTCTCTCAGCCTCACGATTCGCACTCGGCCCCAGGGAACTGTATGCTGATAAGCGAAGGTCCTATCGCCATTATTGCGGCGCACGCGTAGTGCTAGGTCTGGGATGGGTAGACGTTTATCTCGTCGCGGGGGTTTCTGGGTACACAGTCAGCCATGGGTGGCACTGTCAATGTTCTCCCGCTAATCGGTAGGACGTGTTTGGAAGCGCAGGCGGAGGGAATATGAGCGGATGGATTTCTCAGACACTGATAAACTCTAGCTACCTGAATCCAAGGATTAAAAAGTTCAAATTAAATCAAATTATTGTCAGAATGCATATATGTCACCATATAGTGCCTGAGATTCGTCTTCTGAGCAATTACACATTGAATAAAAAGAAGCATCAAAATAAGCAGGCAAAATAATAATAATAACTAAATAATACATTTTGAGAACAAGAGATGAAAAGTCCTTGAAAGTGAGGCCATAGATTGTTGGGCTTAGTGAAGTTGAGGAAGTTATCTCCTCTAGTTCAAAAGTTTGATGATTGAGGGGTAATGACTGTTCCTGAACTTGGTGGTGTGTGTCCTGAGGCTCCTATACCTCTTTCCTGATGGCAGAAGTGAGAAAAGAGCATGGCCTAGATGGTGGGCATCTCTGATATTGGATGCTGTTTTCCTGTATTGCCTCTCCATGTAGATGTGCTCAGTGGTGGGGAGAGCAGAACCCACTACAGATTGGCTATATCACTACTCTTTGTAGGCTTTTCCATTCAAGGACATTGGGTTTCCATGCCAGGCTGTGATGCAGCCAGTCAATATACTCTCCACCACACATCAGTAGAAGTTTGTCAAAGGTTTAGATGACATGCAGAGTCTTCACAAACTTCTAAGTAGAGGCATGCTGTACTTTATTCATAATTGCACTTATGTGCTGGACCCAGGACAGACCCTCTGAAATTATAACGCTGAGGAATTTAAATTTGCTGACCCTCTCCATCTCTGATGAGGACTAGCTCATAGACCTCCAGTTTCCTCCTCCTGAAGTCAATAATCACCTTCTTGCTCTTGTTGACATTGTGAGAGGTTGTTGTTATAGCACCACTCAGCCATATTTTCAATCTTCCTTATATATGCTAATTCATCACCATCCTTGATTCGGCCAGAACTGTGGTGTTGTCAGCAAACGTAAGTATGGCATTGGAGCTGTGCTTAGCCTCATAGTCATAAGTATAAAGTGAGTAGAGTATGCGGCTAAGCACACAGCCTCGTGGTGTACCTGTACTGGTGGAGATCGTGGAGGAAATCAAGGATCTAGTTGCACATTGAGGTATTGAGTCCCAGGTCTTGAAGCTTATTGATTAGTTTTGAAGGATTGATAGTATTGAATGCTGAGCTGTAGTCAGTGAAGAGCATCCTGATGTTTGCACCTTCATTGTCCAGATGTTTCAGGGATGAGTGAAGAGCCAACGAAATGGCATCTGCTGTTGACCTGTTGTGATGGCAGGCAAACTTTAGTGGATTCAAGTTGCTCCTGAAGCAGGAGTTAATAAGTTTCATCACTAACCTCTCAAAGCACTTCATCACCGTGGATGTAGGTGCTACTGGATGATAGTCATTTAGGCAGGTTACTGTGCTCTTCTTAGGCATGATTGAAGCCTGCTTGAAGCAGGTGGGTACTTCAGACTGCCAAAGCCAGAGGTTAAAGATATTAGGGAACACTCCAGCCAGTTGATCGGCACAGTTCTTCAATATTCAGCCAGGTACCCAGTCTGTTTTCCGTGGGTTCACCTTTCTGAGGGATGCTGTCATGTCAGCCTCAGAAACTGAAAGCATAGGGTCGTTGGGGGCTGTGGGAGTTTGTGAAGGTGCCTCCATGTTTTGATGGTCAACGTGAGCATAAAAGGCATTGAGCTTGTCTTACCTTGTTGTCTCCTATGTCACTTGATTTTACTTTGTAGGTGGTGATAGCATTCAAACCTCACTGCTGAACATCCATCAGTGATCCAAGTTTGGTCCAGAATTGTCACTTCACATGTGATGAGTCTTTGAATGTGGCCCAGTCTACTGACTTAAAGCAATCCCATATCCGCTTGGAACAAACATTTTGGATGAAAAGCTTCCAAGTCACCATTCGGACAAATGGATTAGCGAACATTGAGATCAGTTCTGATGTTAGAGTCAGCTGATATCCAAATCTTGGTAGATAACATGAGTTGACACTGAGACTAAAAGAGGGAACTAAGTCTACCTTCTAGTCAATTAAAATGTCAATTAATGCTACAAAGGAAAGAAAAATACCAAATCCTTGCATTAGCTTTAGTTTAAAAAATCACCTTTGTTCTACCTTCTCTTTTTTTGGACCTTTCCACCCATGAGAACATGTTTTGTCCCATTCTCTCTGGGTACATAATGACGTTGAACAACTTTGTCCTGGGTATCAAGTGAGCTGTAGTTTTCCATCTCAAAAGTGCCTCACTTTAATAATCTTGATTGAGAAAGAATAATGCCCTCGTCTTCATTGCCATCAATAGGTTCACCACCATCAATCACCTGTGGGGTTGGGTGGGGTGGTCAGAGTAATTAGAAAATGTCCAGGTGCAGCCATGTAATACTATGTGTCTTTGTAACACAATGGGACATGACCAGAACTTGAAATAATATTAATGGAGAGAGACAAACTGAGCCAAGTCACAGACTGAAGATGGGGAGAAATGACCTGTTCTGATACAGACTGGAAGACCATCAGTGTACTTGATGGTCCCTCTGAATGCCTGATAAGTTAAAAGATGAGTTGTTCCTCCAACTAGGGTTGAACCTCACTGTGATGTTAGAGCTCACCAGAGAAATTGAAGTGATCTTTTATGAAATGTTGTCCTTCACCCATTGATGTGTTTTGTATATCTTTTTATAGGTTAAAATCGGCAAAGAGTTTCTGTACAGGAATCTCAAAGACAACACATCAGTTCTGCTGTGTCTGTCCAGAAGTGACCAGATATTTCCTTTGTAACACCAACATATCTGTTGATAGTTGGAAATGAAGATTAGAAACTTGTTTTGCCTCTGAAATGACAAAAGCTTCTGTTTTAACTGAGTGAAATGCACTGGAAATGGGATACTGAGAACACACCAGCATTTATTCACTAGAGATCAGTTCTTCAACTGAATTGATTGTGCGAGGGATTCACTAGGTCTAACATCTGTCTTGATGAATCGCCAGAGAATTGACAGCAGGGATTTATCGTTCGCCTACTCTCGGTGTGGGAAGTGATTCACTCACTTAGCCGACTCGCAGAAACACCAGTGAGTTCACACTGGATAGAGGTCATTGACCTGCTCTGTGTATGTGAGGGGATTTACTCAGCCATCCGGTCAGAAGACACATCAGCAGGTTCACAACCGAATGAGAGGGACGGTTCACCTGTTCTGACTGTGGGAAGTGATTCAGTGTGTTACCCATGCTGAAGATACGTCAAACAACTGGTGAGAGGCCAATTCACTGTTTGGTGTGTGGGAAGAAATTCACACACTCAGCCTACCCACAGACACACCAGGGAGAGAGACCACTCGACTGTTCTGTGTGGTTGTGAGGGATTCACTAGTTTATCCCTCATGATGCCGCATCAGAGAGTTCTCTCTGAGAAGAGGCCATTCACCTGCTCAGACTGTGGGAAGGCATTTACTCACCCATCTCTCCTGCAGAGACACCGACGAGTTCACAGTGGGGAGAGACCATTTATCTGCTCAGTGTGTGGGAAGAGATTCATTCGGTCATCTAATCTGCTCACTCATGAGCGAGTTCACACTGGAGAAAGGCCATTCACCTGCTCAGACTGCGGGAAGGGATTTACTCAGTCATCCCACCTAAAAACACACCAGTCAGTTCACACCGGGGAAAGACCATTCACCTGCTCAGACTGTGGGAAGGGATTCACTCGGTCATCTGACCTACTGGCACACCAATCAGTTCACACCGGGGAGATGCCGTTCACCTGCTCAGATTGTGGGAAGGGATTCACTCAGTCATCCAGCCTGCAGACACACCAGCGAATTCACACCGGAGAGAGGCCGTTCACCTGTTCAGTGTGTGGGAAGGGATTCACTCATTCATTCCGTCTTGTAACGCACCAGCGAGTCCACACTGGGGAGAGACCGTTCACCTGCTCAGACTGCGGGAAGGGATTTACTGAGTCATCCAACCTGATGAGACACCAGCGTGTTCACTCTAGGGAGAAGCTGTTCACCTGCTCAGACTGTGGGAAGGCATTTACCCATTCATCTCACCTGAAGACACACCAGCGAGTTCACAGTGGGGAGAGATTGTTCACCTGCTCTGTCTGTGGGAAGGCATTCATTCGATCTTCTGATCTGCTAATCCACCAACGAGTTCACACTGGGGAAAGGCCATTCACCTGTTCCGTGTGTGGGAAGGGATTCACTCAATCATCCAGCCTGCAGACACACCAGCGAATTCACACGGGAGAGAGGCCATTTACCTGTTCCGTATGTGGGAAGGGTTTCACTCACTCATCCCACCTTGTGAAGCACCGGCAAGTTCACACTGGGGAAAATGTTTAATAAAGTTGCATGCTGGATGTTTAATCAGCACGGTTGGTGAATCCAATGACAAGTTCCAAAGTGAGTTGGTGTCAAACTCTGCAATTATTGCTGCTGCTCAGCACAACCAGTTCTGCACCCTGGTCACTAGGCACGGGAGAGGCTCCTTCTGCGGATGCTCACCTTTAATGGGACTGGTGTTTGATATACTGGATCTGAGACACTTCTACTTTAAACTCTCTCTCAGGTACCTAGTGTACAGTAGAGAGTCAACTCAGTCCAGCTGGTCTCTGCCCATGTTTCTGATCCACAACAGACTTTTTAAATCCATCCCTGCTGTTGACCTCTCGTTCTGCCTCTGGTGATGGGTTCCAAATGGTCACCACTCTGTGCATGACGAGGTTTCCCTTGAATTTCATGCATGACTTTCTGCAGACTGAAGAAGGAAATGGGGTAGCTGCAGTTATGTCTGACATGTTCTTCATTCCCCAAATCTCTGCGATGAGGAAGAATGACATTGGTAGTTAGCCTCTGTATTCCCTGCCCTTCAACATCAAGGGTCATTTTCAATGCTTCTGAAGTGCTGCGTCTCACACAGCTGGGTTGGTACAATACACCACAGTCATTTGAAGTCTGAAGGCAAAATGGAGAACTATTCATTGGATATTCAATGGGCAAGTGTTGGAAATCAGAGTTGAGTCAGCACGGAGTAGAGTTTGGGGCTCTGGATGGTGGTAGGGTTAAGAGCATATGATGAGGAGAAGGAAAATAGATTGGGGAGGGCACAGCAATACAGAGTAGTGACATTGGAAGCTGCGTTACAGAAAATCAATTCTGTCAGATTTGTGAATTGTAGAGCACCTCGGTAGCATAGCGGCTAGCTCAATGTTACTACAGTGTGGGTTGTTGGAGTTCGGAGTTCAATACTGCCACCCTCTGTAAGAAAGTTTGTATGTTCTTCCCGTATGTGCATGGGTTTCCTCCAGGTGCTTTGGATTTCTCCCACAGTCCAAAGACATACTGGTTAGTAGGTTCATTAGTTATTGCAAATTGTCCCATGAGTAGGCTAGCGTTAAATGGGCTAAATCGGTGGGTTGCTGCTTGGCACGGTTTGGTGGACCAGAAAAGCCTGTTCTGCACTGTATCTCTAAATAAAAATAAAATAAATAAAAATAACTAGGTTGACTTTGACTATTGATACACACAATGCTTGTTGACATTGAATGTATTGATTAAGTGAGCTTGCTGTGAGAAAGCAGCACACTGGGACGTAGCATCCTCTATGGGGTCAATTAAAGGTGTGTTTCTCTTTTTTAAACATCTTTTTTAAGATCACAAGAGGCTACTGGACATTAAAAACTTCATGTACTGCAGGCCTACCCCATCAGCTAGTTGCTTGTTAGCAGACGATTGAGTACTGCTTGTTACAGAAAGGCGTTGGAGTTGGTGTGCAAAGGTAGTGTGCAGTCTAACAGTGAGTGATTGTCTTGGTCATTTTTCCTTGTGATTGCAAGGCCCTGTTGGACATTGGTAACATGGAATACTGTAAGTCTGATTCATTGGTTTATTAGCAAGACCGATGACAGAGGAGCTGTGTGGTCTCTGCTGTAGCACAGGCTAAGCCTCATGCCTTGGTGTGGCCTGTCGCAACCGCCCAGGAGAGGTAACACCAGTGGCGGTATCCATGCTGGACTAGAGAGTGGCCCTCTCGTCAGTGCTGCTCTCCAGTGTTCATTTGGTGAAAGACAAGCTGGTCATCTGCGATCTGCTGACAACATCCATTGACTCTGGGACTTGGGCTATATTATCTTCTTTCTTGTGTGATTGTATGTTTACTGCTGTCTTATATGTGCTTTGTGCTGTGTATGACTGTTGGTACTGTGTTTTTCATCTTGATTTCAGAGTAACACTGTTTCTTTTGCCTATATTCATGAGTGTTCATGCATGGTTGAATGACAATTAAACTTGAACCTGTATTAAATTGGATACTGAATTCTCATAAGAATATTTACTAGATTGGTGCCATTTAGCAGAGGGGAACCAGTGTTCGTAAACACTTTCAATTGCACTGTTCTTACTGAGAAATCACAACGGTTCAGAATTCACCTTCAGTGATCTGCGCATTGAATGTGCAGGCGCTGAGAGTACAAGATTGAGCCGAAAGGCATGTATGCACCGTGGACAAAAGGCTCCAGGCAACTGGCAGCAGGTTTCTAGGTGGGGGTTTCATCAGTGCTGGCGTTTGCACCTGACTAAGGGACAATTACTGTGAGCTGTGAACACTCTTGGCCCTGCACCCCGGATAGTCCCAATACCACTGACACTCTATTTGCACAGGGCCTTGGGGAATTTTCTGCTGATAAGCGACAATTCTGGGCTCATGAGTATTGCTGGGACTGTGACGACTAGATTACTTTCTGGTTGGTGATGCATTGTGGGTATAGAGGCAGTCCATGGCGCATGTTTGGAATTGCAGTTGGAGGGACCTTCCAGCACAGCTGAGATTTTGCTATCTAAATCAAAGGATTTGGGACTTGGACCAAAAATATGGTTCTGTGTTTATCTCACAAGAAAAGCTTATAACATATCTTTCAGGCAATTAGATAGCAATTTTCTACAAATTGAAGTGGAAAGTTGAGATCAAGTCCAATATCCTGAACCAGCTGATGTCCATACCTTCGTAGCTAATGGGAATAGTTGGGACGGAGGCTTACAAGAAAGATCTGGGTCCAGCTTCCAGTGAATTAAAAAGTCAGTTAGAGCTGCACAAGAGCAACAAACTCTGTGCATCTTTTTTTTGGTTCTTTAGCAAATCAGCTTTGTTGAATGTCATCGGGTTCTGGATCCTACTGGCAAGTAAGACCTTTGATTCTTCTATTCTGCCTGGGTGCATAATGATAACAAACACCTCTGTTTTGGGTAATGAGTGATCTGCAACATTCACACCACAGAAGTTCCACACATTAGCAATATCCAATGAGGAAGTCTAATCACCTACCCTTGACATTCATTGGTCTTGCTGTTGCTGAGTTCACCACCATCAATCACCTCAGGGTTACAGTGATCGGAGAGTCTCTGGGAGCAGCCATGTAAATATTTTGTGCTCTTAGTAGGGCAGTGAGACATGCTCAGAATTGTTAAGCTATACCAATCGATAGACCCACAGATCGATGATGGGCTGGATGAACCCATTATGATACAGACAGGTAGACAAGCAATTTGATTTTGAGCCCAGATACCTAAACTGTGACCAGATGGAAGATGAGGTATGTTTTCTGAACTTGCATGGAGCCTCATTGTAGCAGTGGCTCTCCTTGGAGATGAGAATTCATCTGAATTACTGTCCTTCACCCATTGAACTCTTTTACAAATACTTTACAGGTTAGAAAAGGCAAATGAATTGTTTACGGCAATCTCAAATACAACAACTCATCAGTTCTGCTGTGAATGACAGTTTAGCAGCACTTCAATATCATCATTCTTTGAATGTGGTGGTTAACCACACCACACCTGTCATAGCACGGTGGTCCCATATGTCAGTGTCAGAGTGAGATTTGGATGAACCAGCTTGGAGATAACCTTGTAATTTTCCTCCAAGTCTTTGAAGAGGTGAACAATTATTTCTTTTGTAACACCAATATGTTCATTGTCAATACTTCAAAAAGTAGGTATATCCCAGTTTGAACTGTGCATCCACTTTGTGTGTGGTGAAGTTTTCTGCTTTAACTTCTCTTTGAAATCCATTAGATCTAGGGCCCTGAGCACCTTTCTGCTGTCTTATAACAAACAGCAATTAACTCAAGCATGGATCAATCATAAGCATGTTATTTTGCTTGCTATAAGGAAAGGCTACCTCCGCACATGAGCCGGTGATAGCTTTGAAAAATAATTGACCACATAGTCAGTCTTTCATACGCAAGTGTTATCTACTCATGTCAGTTCAAGGACAGAATACATTATAGTAGTCTGCTTAATGAGTGTACTTGACATTCTTTCAGTAACCAAATCCACTTGTATTTCTGCAGTTTGCCATATACTCAAGGTGCATTGGCGTAATGCTACATGAACACTATTAGCAGAGCAGTCTGGTACAACACAGGTTCCTGCCATTTTGTTACTTCAAGTACATTTCCACATTCCCTCCTTTTTGTCATTTCACAACAACTCTGTTTCATTAATTACAGTAACTGAAATATGCATATCTATGTCTATAAAGTGATGATGTTGTTTCAAAGCCCTACCCCAAATACTCTTCATCCATCTATTTCAATGAGTATCCATCCCGTTCTTTAATAATCTCTCCTTTGACCTGTTATTTCACACAAAATTGTAAACCAATAGTTATACCATAATGCAGAATAGTTGACCAATGTCCTCCCAGCACCCCATATGGTCATCACCTACCTCCCGGTGTGTAATAGTTGTGATACTTATCCCCTACTTTATTAATCTCTTCGGTAGCTTCTTGGATATGGTTTGCCAAGTTAGTTATGCCACCGGCTGAACCAGAGGATTACAATTATTTTCTGATTTGTCAAGTATGCAAGTTATTACAACTACACAAGTGCCCCCTTTTCTCTAATAGAATAAAATCCAAACCCATTCTGTTTTGTAATGGTATATGAACAGCCATCAGTTCCACCAACATCTTGATCAATGCTTGTTGGGTTTGATCAAAGGTATATGCAGTTTCATTCACTATTTTCTCCAAAGCCAATGCCATATTAATCAGTACCCAGGAGGATCTCGCAGTCCCATTTCCCAGAAAGGCAATGACCCAGAATCTCTTGGCCTCGGTCATGAACTTCTGGTGCAGCTGGACCAAAGTGTGGTGAGGAGGTGATGCATGAGGTGCACTATGTAGGCAAAATAACAGCAACCCTTCCAGGGGCGTGGCTGTCTCTACTTCCTCTCACGTGCCCGGCAGCCAAGGCCTGGTAACCACATACCCAATAAGTGCCATTCAGCAGACAAGGAAGATTGAGATTTCTCAGTTCCATACATGTACCTTTGCTGCTTCCCAGACTGGGGCCTTTGTAGTAACCTGATCATCACACTTAGTTGTAGAAACAACCATTTGAAACCCCCTCTCAATCACTTAGGAGCTTATTTGTGTATGGAATCAAATCTATCGCAGAGTAATAACCAACAGGATACTGTCGATCTCCATGTTCTCGAATTAAGACTGCTGTCGTGGTTTTCGTTGAAATTAATTATCCAGCCGTATCAGGGATGCTTAATGCAGGTGCAGTACACAATGTCACTTCTATAGTTTAAAATACTGTCAGTTCTTCTTCATTAAGAGTAATGAGTCGTCTGAGAACTTTCGTCCTTCAGCAGATTGTTGAACAATAGTCAATTGTTCTGCCGCTAGTTTGTTAATACATCAATTAGCAATAATTTCTTCTGACATACTGTCAAATATTTTTCTTTAATCGCTGTCATTCTTATATGAGTCATTAGGGGCTGCTGTAGAGTCTTTGTCGTCTCCATCCTGTAATTACTTGGAGTTCAGATGGTGTCGCTGTTTCCGGAGTCCTGTAATTCTCTTGAGTGGCGCTGATCAGGGAGACAGTTTGATGTCAGCTGTAATTCCTTGGGCGGAACTTACGAAGTAGGTGTTCCCAAGACTGCGGTTAGAGCACCAGTAGTCTCGCTAGCGGGACTCTCCACTTGAAGTCGTGGTTGCGTTTTAACATTTTGTATTTAGTTCGCTTTGAAACTTAATGCAATGCATATCGATTAAACCACAGTGTTCTTTCAGTTAATGCAAATATTTGCTCAGACTTTTTACTATCATAAACATGACAAAATCTGCAGATGCTGGAAATCCAAGCAATGCACACAAAATGCTGGAGAAACTCAGCAGGTGAGGCAGTCTCTATGGAAAAAAGTGCAGTCGACGTTCGGGCTGAGACCCCGAGCATGTGTGTGTTGCTTGGATTTTCAGCATCTGCAAATTTTCTCAGGTATATAAATACTGGTCTCCCATGCTAACCTACACCGGGGCTGATTTAGGGTTCTGAGTGCCGAAGGGTCTCGGCCCAAAACGTCGACTGTACTTTTTTAACCATAGATGCTGCCTAGCCTGCTGAGTTCCTCAACCGTTATGTGTATTTCATGATGCTTTTGTCGTTTATCGCATGTTCGGTGTTCCTTTCGATTAGTGAAAGACTTCACTTACCTCGCTAACTTTCAGTCACGCCAGTCATCCTTTCTGCGAGGCCTACCGACTGAGGGTGGTAGCTACAATGGAAATACTTTTATTATATACTTTTATTATATACTTTTTATTATATTACATACTTTTATTATCTTTCCAATAAAGTGGGTACCATTGTCGCTGGACAATTTCCAAGAGATGCTAGATTACCTTAAGTAAACTTAACTGCTGTAACTGCATCATTCTTTCTACAAGGAAATGCATCAACTTGACATTCACCTGGTGGAGAATCTCACCTGGCCCCTCAACACCAGTTCCATAGCAAAGAAAGCCCAGCAGCATCTCTACTTTCTGCGAAGGCTGAGGAAAGTCCATCTCCCACCCCCCATCACATTCTACAGGGGTTGTATTGAGAGCATCCTGAGCAGATGCATCACTGCCTGGTTCGGAAATTGCACCATTTCGGATCGCAAGACCCTGCAGCGGATAGTGAGGTCAGCTGAGAAGATCATTGGGGTCTCTTTTCCTGGATCACGGACATTTACACTACACGTTGCATCTGCAAAGCAAACAGCATTATGTAGGACCTCACGCACCCCTCATACAAACTCTTCTCCCTCCTGCTGTCTAGGAAAAGGCACCGAAGCATTCGGGCTCTCACGACCAGACTATGTAACAGTTTCTTCCCCCAAGCTATCAGATTCCTCAATACCCAGACCCTGGACTGACATTTTACTGCCCTATTGTTTGTTATTTATTGTAATGCCTGCACTGTTCTGTGCACTTTATGCAGCCCTGGGTAGATCTGTAGTCTAGTGTTTTTTTTCTCTCTGTTTTTTACGTAGTTCAGTCTAGTTTTTGTACTGTGTCATGTAACATCATGGTCCTGAAAAATGTCATCTCATTTTTACTTTGTACTGTACATAGCAGTTATGGTTGAAATGACAATAAAAGTGACTTGACTTGAACCTATTATGAAAAATACATTAATAATGACCAATACATATGTATATCATTTGTGTGGAGGTAATTCTATGAAATCCATCTGTACTTGCATGAATGGTCAATCAGTGGGTGGCGTATGAGATCCATTCACCTTCAATAGTTTCTCTGGATTTTGTAAAATACATATCATATGTTGTTCACAAGCTTGATTTGCAGCTTGTGATAAACCAGAGTCTTAACATAGAAGCATAGAAAACCTACAGCACAATACAGTCCCTTCAGCCCACAAAGCTGTGCCAAACAGCCCTCTATTTTTCTAAGCTCCATGTACCTATCCAGGAGTCTCTTCTTAAAAAACCCTATCGTATCCTCCTCCATCGCTGCCGCTGGCAGCCCATTCCTTGCACTCACCACTCTCTGCATAAAAAAACTTACCCCTGATATCTCTGTACCTATTTCCAAGCACCTTAAAACTGTGTCCACTCGTGCTAGCCATTTCAGCCCTGGGAAAAAGCCTCTGACGATCAATGCCTCATGTTTGATTTATAAAATCTATTGATCAAACATTTTTGATTTATACAACCTATTAAGCCCTCTTCAGCCTCTGGGAAAAGATTTCCAGTCGAGTCAGTGCCACTTACTGGTCTAGCAGAATCTACAGAAATTTTTAGAGGCTTTCATGGCACTCTCTTAAGAAATGTTCCAAACTCTTTGGTAAGTGGGTAGTGGCTACCAAATAGGTTGACTCCTTCTGAGATAGTATAGTCAATAATTGCTATCTAGTATGCCCACGGTAAGTCCCTCAGGAGTACAGGAAATAGTTGTGTGCATTTTACACCATAAATCTCTTCCACATAAGTTTACAAGCACATCTGGAGAAAGGTTTTATATACAAAACAACACACACAAAATGCTGGAGGAACTCAGCAGGTCAGGCAGCATCTATGGAAAAGAGTACACAGTCAATATTTCAGGCTGAGTCCCTTCATCTTCACCGACCTCCATGCAGAATATGACCCGTCTACAACCACTCTTTGTCTTCTGTGGGCAAGTCAATTCTGGATCCACAAAGCAAGCTCCCCATGGATCCCATGCCTCATTACTTTCTCAATAAGTCTTGCATGGGGTACCTTATCAAATGCCTTGCTGAAAACCATGTACACTTCATCTACCTTCAGCAATGTGTTTAGTCACATCCTCAAAAAATTCAATCAGGCTTGTAAGGCACAACCTTCCTTTGACAAAGCTATGTTGACTATTCTTAATCATATTATGCCTCTCCAAATGTTTATAAATCCTGCCTCTCAGGATCTTTTCCATCAACTTACCAACCACTGAAGTAAGACTCACTAGTCTCTAATTTCCTGGGCTATCTCTACTCCCTTTCTTGAATAAGGGAACAACATCTGCAACCCTCCAATCCTCCAGAACCTCTCCGATCCCCATTGATGATACAAAGATCATTGCCAGAGGCTTAACAATCTCCTCCCTCGCCTCCCACAGTGGCCTGGGGTATATCTGATCCAGACCTGGAGACTTATCCAACTTGATGCTTTCCAAAAGCTCCAGCACATCTTCTTTCTTAATGTCTATATTCTCAAGCTTTTAAATCTGCTGTAAATCATCCCTACAATCACCAAGATCCTTTTCCACAGTGAATACTGAAGCAAAGTATTCATTAAGTACCTCTGCTATCTCCTCAGGTTCCATACACAGTTTTCAACTGTCACACTTAATTGGTCCTATTTTCTCATGTCTTATCCTCTTGCTCTTGACATACTTGCAGAATGCCTTGGGGTTTTCTTTAATCCTCTTCGCCAAGGCCTTCTCATTGTTAAGCTCCTTCCTGCTAGCCTTATAATCTTCCAGATCTCTACCATTACCTAGATTTTTGAACCTTCTGTGAGCTTTTATTTTCTTCTTAACTAGATTTTCAACAGCCTTTGTACACTATGGTTCCTGTATCTTGCCATCCTTTCCCAGTCTCATTGGAATGTAGCTATGCAGAATGGCACGCAAGTATCCCCTGAGCATTTGCCACATTTCTGTTGTACATTTTATTGAGAACATTTGTTCCCAATTTATGCTTCCAAGTTCCTGCCTGATAGCTTCATATTTCCCCTTACTCTGATTAAACTAACTCCTAACTTGTCTGTTCCTATCCTTTTCCAATGCCATGGTAAAGGAGATAGAATTCTGATCACTATATCTAAAATGCTCTCCCACTAGGAAACCTGACCAGGTTCATTTCCCAATACCAGATCAAGTACAGTCTCTCCTCTTGTAGGCTTATCTACATATTGTGTAAGGAACACACCATCTAAACCCATTGCTCTAGGGAGATGCTAGTCAATATTTAGGAAATTAAAATCTCCCATCATGACTTCCCTGCTATTATTACACCTTTTTGGAATCTGTCTACCTAACTGCTCCTCTATGCCCCTGTTACTATTGGGTGGTTTATAAAAAAATACCCAGTAGAGTTATTGTCCTCTTCCTGTTTCTAACTTCCATCCACAGAGACTCCGTAGACAACCCCTCCATGACTTCCTCCTTTTCTGCAGCCGTGACACTATCTCTGATCAACAGTGCCATGCCACCACCTCTTTTGCTTCCCTCCCTGTCCTTTCTGATACATCTAAAGCCTGGCCCTCTAAGTAACCATTCCTGCCCCTGAGCCATCTCAATCTCTGTAATGGCCACAATATCATAGCTCCAAGAACTGATTTATGCTGTAAGCTCATCTGCTTTGTTCATGATGCTTTTTGCATTAAAATAGACACATCTCAAACCATCGATCTGAGCATATCCCTTCTCTATCACCTGCCTATCTTCCCTCTCTCACTGTCTCCAAGCTGTCTCTATTTGCGAGCCAATCTGTACTCTGTCTCTTCAGTTCGGTTCTCACCCCTCTAGCAATTCTAATTTAAACTCTCCCCAATAGCCTTAGCAATCCTCCCTGCCAGAATATTGGTCCCCCTGGGATTCAAATGCAACCCGTTCTTTTTGTACAGGTCACACCTGCCCCAAAAGTGGTCCCAATGATCCAGAAATCTGCCTCCCTGCCCCCTGCTCCAATCCCTCAACCACACATTTATCCTCCACTTTACTCTATTCTTATACTCACTGTCACGTGGCACAGGCAATAATCCTGAGATTATTACCTTTGTGGTCCTGCTTCTCAACTTCCTTTCTAACTCACTGTAGTCTGTTTTCAGTGTTACGTCCGTAGCCCTCTCCTTTGTGAGAATCACAAGATCACTTGTTGGGCTGGGAAAAGAGACTTGCAGGCTGGCTTGTTTCTCTGGCGATGTAAAGCTACGGGACATGGCCATTGTCTCTTGGAGACAGATTTGTGGATTGAGATGCTCTGCTACGTGAATGCCCTCGGGCAAAGTGGGCTGGTTGAGGGAGAGATTACGTCATCCCCAACCTGATTGACATCTACAACCCTGCGAGTCAGAATAAAAGAGGGGCTGTAGGAACAACCCCTCAGACGCACCAGAAGGAACATTAAGCGACCACGTAACAGCAGGAAGTCATCTGAAGGAGGCCAGGTGCGTTCAATTCCGTGGCTGGAATTGGTGGCTGGAACCACGGAAAACAGCTTTTAGCTAACAACGGGGAAGCCCGCTCCCTTGACTCAACGGATTGGCATCTTAAAAGACCTGGGGCAAGTTTAAACCGCATCACTTTTAAACCCAACAACGCTGCAGCTTGAACGAACTGATAGTGACTTATCTTTCCATCAGACAATACAGTAAACCCTAGACACGATAGAGTTATTTCTTATTGGTTATTATTATACCCGCTCTTAGATTTAGTATTGATGACCTATATTATCTGTATGTTTGCATTAATCTCATTTTTGTGCCCTTTATCAATAAATACCTTTAAAAATAGTACCATCAGACTTCAATGGACCTCTCTATCTTTGCTGGTAAGTGATACAGTTACAGGAATTCATAACATCAGGACCTCTTCCATTTTCCTACCAATGTCGTTGGTACCAATATGTACCACGACCTCTGGCTGTTCTCTCTCCCACTGCAGGATATCGTGGATGATATCAGAAACTTCCCAGACCCTGGCATCTGGGAGGCAAACTACCATCTGTGTTTCTTTCCTGCGTCCACAGAATCGCCTGGCTGACATCCTAACTATAGGGACCCCTATCACTGCTGCCATTCTCTTCCTTTCCCTACCCTTCTGAGCCACAAGGCCAGACTCTGTGCCAGAGGTGCAGCCACTGTTGTTTCTCCCAGGTAGGCCAGCCCCCCAACAGTACTCAAAAAGGAGTACTTACTGTTCAGGGTTGATTCTCTCAGGTATGATATAAATCCTGGTCTCCCATGCTAATTCTCACCGGGCCTGATTTTGGACATTAATCTGTCCTGCTTGGGAAGGACAGAATGTAATTCAGACTGAAGACCATTTGCAGTAATACTAGCTGTAGATCCTTTAGCCTGCTGTTTTGGCAATCCTGTATATTGTTCCATTTTCTTTTTTATTTTCTGTATGTATTCAACAAATTCACATCCACCTTGTTATATCTCCATAATCTTAGACTAACTAGCCTTTTTAGGAAAGGCAGCATGTAATGCATCATACATAATTGTAATAGCTTCTCTGTAATGTTAACTGCTAAGGCTAATGTAATGGCTTCCCCATAACGTTAACTGATGAGGTAATAGTTTCTCTGTAGCAGTGATGTTTGGGTTACAACTAGAGATAACGGGTGGCTATCCAATGGGAGAAATGTTATTCTTTCTTGTATGTCTGGGAGCCGGGGTTTTTCGCGGGCTTTTGTTGAGGAGAGGAGAGAAGAGGAAGGACGCGTGTGGAGAGCACTGGTAGACCACCGGATGGCGTATACTGGAATCCGAGGATCCGAGAGTCAGCAATATTTCGATGGAGATCGTTGGTGGAGGAATACCTGCTGAGTGAGCTCCAACTGATATTGGGACTTTAACTTTAGGCCCTTTTTTTGTTTTGTTCATTTTCATACTAACCCTATATTGGGATTAAGACTCATAAAGTCTATCATTTGATTGCACATGGTGTACTATCTGATATTTTGCATTGTGGGTTTGTGATTAGGGGTACATTACCCAGCATCCAGCCAAACTTGAATACCCTGTTTGGCAGGGCCGAAAGCTGATTCCTCTGGACGAACTTGAGTGGGCGATCCTGGTGGGTTACTAATTTATAAAGGTCTTCATTTTGGCATGGTGGCAGGTTCTGACCTGGAATTCCTGAAAGCTCTGAAATTTGACCTCATAAAATTCAAATTTGAGGGCTAACCGTTTCCTCATTACAGCTTCCAAATCCATAATACATGATCCACGACACAAAACAATACTCTTAAGTCTCTGAATAGCTTTTTTCAAACCTGTCTGCGGGTCAGGCAGTCCTTTCACATTGGCCTGTAATTCTCCTGCGATCCAAGGTTGATATACACCCCTTGGTTCTGCATGCTTATTTTGGACAAGGAAGGCACCCTTGTCCCATTATTATCAATTTCTTGACTCTCTTTCTCATCCTACCTTCCTTATTTTCCCTTTCTTTTGTTCACTACACATCCTATAAAGATTAAACTTTCGAGCTCAACTTCCACAAATTTTACTCTTACTTATTCTTTTGACTGGTATCAGTGCATCCCTTACGCCAGATCTGGTGTATCTCTGATGCCAGATTATAGGTGTCCCTGGCACGATTACTGTGCAGACTTGGTGCTTCCCTGATGCCATAATTGTCCAGATACCCTTACTGATCAAATCTAGTGTGTCCCTGACACTCTTACCAGTCAAATCTAATCATTGATACTCACATGTTGCTGGTTGCTGTGCCGAAAGCATTGGAATCACAAAGAAAGAAACTGATCTACTCAGTATACAGTAGCTCAGATTGCAGTGTATTGAACGGGAGCAGGGCGGAACATGACATTTGCTGCTCAGCTGGAAAGGCCACACAGAGCAAAAAGCAAACTTACTTTTTGGTGATCACTCTGCAGCCGGAGTCTCCCCTGGAGCAGGCAGTCACCAGAATCACCTTTGGTCAACTCCTATACCTAAACATGTGCCCTCAGCAGGACCTCCAACTTACACAGAGCATCTTTTCACCTCATCTTATAACAAACAACAAAAAAACTCAGAGTGGATCAATCATAAGTGTGTTTATTTTACTTGCTGTAAGGGAAGGCCATCAATGCTCAAGAACCAATGAGAGTGAAAAAGGATCTCAAACAAGAGAAAATCTGCAAATGCTTTAAATCTAGCAACACCATCAAAACGCTGGAGGAATTCAGCAGGCCAGGCAGCATCTATGGAAAAGAATATAGGATCTAGTGCTTTCCTGGCATATATGATGAATAAATTCTTCTTGGGCATCCAGCCAGGTGCAGCGATAGATTTTAATCAATGTTTCAATGACAAACTCTGCCATCTGCTGGAAGCCCAAGGAAAGTTTATTTCCTAGCTGATGATAACTTTGAAAAGAAAAAGACGCCATAATTACTCTTTTATACTCAAGTGTTGTTTGTCTGTGTTAGTTCAAGATCAGGTTGTATTCTGTTAGACAGTTTAATTGGTGTTCTTGGCATTCTAACAGTAACCAAATCCACTTGTCCTTCTGCAGTTTGTCATATACTCCAGATCCAGAGTGTTGATACATAATGTTGCATGAACACTCTGCTACAGTACAAATTCCAGTTTGTTACAGACAGAAATGCCATTTTGTTACTGCAAGTTAAGTACTTTTCCACAGATCACTTCAGCATATTTTCCTAGAAATCAGATGCTCTACTGCTGGAAGTGTGGGGAGGGATTTACTACTTCATCTGACCCGATGAGACGCCAGGGAGCTTAAAGCAGGGAGAAATCATTTTCCTGCTTTGAGTGTGGGAAGGGATTTTGTAGTTTATCCAGCCTGCATGGATTTCACAGTGGGGAAAAATGTCATTCACCTGCTCTGTTTGTGTGAAGGGATGTATTTAGTTTTCTTATCTGCAGAAGCACCAGCCAGTCTACACTAGGAAGAGGACATTCCCTTGCTAGGTATGTGGAATGGGATAAACTCAGTCATCCGTCCTGAAGGTACATCAGGAAATTGACACCACAGAGAGACAGAACACTTGTTCTGACCACAGGGGGCAATTTATTCAGTTGCTCAACCTGAAGACTCATCAGAAAATTTACATTGGAGGGAGGTCATTCACCCGCTCTGTCTGTGGGAATAGATGTATTCAGTCGTCTGAGCTACTGACACATCACGGTTCACACTGGGGAGAGACCTGCTCTGAATGTGAAGAAAGAATTTTCCTCATCATCCCACCTGCAGATGAACCAGCGAGTCTGCACTGGGGAGAGGTAATTCCTTTGCTAGGTATGTGGGATGGGATAAACTCAGTCATGTACTGAAGATGCGAAAAGGAGTTCATGCCACAGAGAAGCTGTTCACATCTCCTTATTGCAGGAGTGAATTAATTCAGTTGTCCATCCTGAAGACATGTCAGAAAATTCACACCATGGAGAGACCATTCACTTACTCTGTGTGCGGGATAGGATTCACCCAGTCATCTGAGCAACTGACACATCAGAGAGGCTATTCACCTGCTTTGAGTGTGAAGAAAGAATCTCCCTGCCTCTCCCACCTGCAGGCACACCAGCAAGTTCGCAATGGGGAGAGACTGTCTGTCTGCTTTGTCTGACTATGATGTGTGTCCGAGGTTTGTCCTGTCACAGTTGAGATTTATGTTGTATTGCTCTGTTTCTGAAGATGATGTCAGGGTTATTCTTTGGAGTGATCTGTTCCATGCAATGAGCTTTTGAGGCCTGTGTAGAGAGCCTTGAGGTTTTTAGAGCACATGAATTGGTTAATTGTTGTTTAATGAGAGTATTAATTATTTATAGTTCCTTGTGTTTTTTTCAAGTGACTTGCTCTTTGTAATGTGGTCTCCTGGTGCTTTCTGTTTAAACTTGTTAAGCCTATTCTGATAGGCTCAGCGATTCCATGTTACTTGAATCATTTAAACAGACTTCCAATTAGTGCTAATCATAGGTTCATAGTTTGGAGTATATTATGTCTCATGGTGTCACTTGGCTGAGCCACCAATGTTCTATAGGAATTCTTATGCATAATCTCTAGTTGCCATCTCTACAATGGAATCTGTCTTCCCTAGAACTTGGGTTCTAATATTGCCAGTGCACATCGTAGCAGTTCCTATTCCTTCTCTCCTGACATCTATCTTCATCTATTAATTTCTCTTGAAACTAGAAAATTGAGATATTGTCCATCTTTCCTCATCATGTTAGGATTCTCAAGGCAGAGAAAGATATATGTCATGGAAGCATCAAGGTGATGAATTTCACCACTTAAGAAAGTGGTGAAACAGTTCTCCCTGCCCCGCACACTCCTCTCTTCTGATTCTTCCCACATCCCGGCACTGTGTCAGTCCTGGTAAATCACAACTGTGTTAACATATGGCAGAAGACATGAAAGGAGAATTGATAGGCATTTGTGATGGGAATATTTTGGATAGTTCAGAGAAGTAGGGAAGGGTGAGACCAATTGAATTCTCCGCCTAAGAGCTGACTTGGACTCACTTGGCCAACTGGCTTCTTTCTGCATTATTAAGTACAGAATAAGGTGACTTGCCATGGAAGGCAGGGATAATTTCTCTTTAACCAAAAAGTACAATGAAGATTGTTGACTTTGATTTGAGCTACCTGAGGTTTAAAAGAACTATCCTCAGAATAGATTCTTTAAGGCAGTAATCTTGTGCGTGGGTGATATTTTGGGGAACTGTTAAACAAACGATGGTGAGAGGAAGATCATTTGCACTGGTCTTGATTAAACCATACAGTGACCTGAGTATTCCCTGTGTACAGCAAATTTTAAAATCAAAATCTGTATAGATTGGGAAAGATTAAGATGCAGTGTAGTTCCTGGGTATTTGTCAGGACAATCAGTCCAAGGTTTAGATGCTATAGTAGAAAGATAATACTCAATGAGAAGCCAACAGGGCTGTGGTTGGTCCACTGTTTAATTGCACTAATTCTGTAGCCAGTACAAAATGCTCCAGTTAGCAGGAAAAGCAAGTTGAATGTGAGGGGCTAAGACAAGTGTTGATACAGTGAGAGAAGAGGTAAAGAGAGATATGTGGAGTTTGACAACAATTGATTGCAGTCATCCTCAAGCAAAATCAGCCAAGCAGGCCGAGCTTTAATCTTTGGAGTCTCCTTGTGGAGCAAAGTGTGGAGCTTCTCTTCCCTGAGCATTGAGGAGTTTCACCCCTTTCTGTAAAGCTGTTGGACCAAGGACAGAGACCCTGTTGTGACTGAGAAGTCTGATGTTCAGTTTATGGATGTTTATTCACTTATGGAAAATTGTAACTATTTGTCAACATGGAGTGGGAGCAAGTTTGAAAATCTGGTGGAAGCAAATGATGTTGGGAATGGTGAGGGTTGAATACCATGGTGTTTTGTAACTTCAAAACATTAAACTAATTCAAAGGAAGACATGGGAGTATGAAATTTGAGTCTAACTTCGTATTTACTTTAACTGAGTCATGCACTTAACATGTGTTGGTGGTGTGAGATATTATTTAATAAACAACACTCTTCCCTGCTTAGCTACAAACTCCAACTCAATACAGGATGCGTCTCAACTATATACACAGTATACTAAATAATACTACTAATATACAGACATCCACAGCATAGTCAATTTTTGAATTGTGCCATTCAAGCCTAAGGATTTAATCACTGTGGAGGACTACTTGCTCTTGTAAAATAACATCTTTCCTGACAAGGGTGGGGTATGGGGGTCACTCTGTTTGGCAGGTGGGACTTGTGGCTGTGACAGCAATGTCAGCTTCTGGGGCTTCTTCCATGGTGGTTGCAGAAGTTGACTCTGAGACTACAGAAAGTGTTCTGACAGCACTGGACAACTTTCTTCTCCTTCCTTTCTCTTGTTCTAGTTTGTGCATCTTGATCTTGAGAAGGTGGATTTAGTTCACTTGCATATTCTCTTATTAATCCCTCTATTGCTCCCTTTATGATCTGATCTCTCCTTTTGGTTTCCTCATTCACAACATCATCTGACAAAACTTCTGTTTTCGTATCTCCATTGATTCCTTTCTCTTTGGCCTTCCATTCACTTAGCTGGCTTTGGTCGTTGCATCTACTTTTTCAAGCAGTTTTTTGTCTTCCACTTGAAGTTCATGGAATAACCTGAATGCACACAGGGTAGATTCTGCACTTCTGCTCACAAAAGCTAAATACTTACAACTTAGATACTGAGACGATAAAAATATTAAATCACCAAGAAGGTATACTGCTTGACCTGGAGGGAAGATCGCAATGGAAAAATATCAGAATCTACAACGTTCCCAAAGGAGTGGAGGGCTCGTCTATGATGGAGTTTGTCAGAAAGTTGCTGCAGGACGCGCTGGAGCTTCCCTCAGCTATGGAGCTGGAAATCGAGAGAACACATTGCACATTAGTCCTGAAGTCTACCCAAGATAAGCCACGTTCAATAATAATTAAATTCCTTCGGTACAGCACCAAGGTGGAGATTCTATGAAGGGCCTGGGGTAAGAAGAGAGTGTTTTTAGATGATAAGGTAATATATTTTGACCATGGTTACCCCCTGTGGTTCTACAGAAATGTAAAGAATACTCCGAAATAAAGCGAGTACCAAAGCAAAAAAAGATTAGATTTCAAACTCCGTACCCTGCTAAACTTCGAGTGTTTTATGATGACGGGACGCGGTTGTACTAGACAGTGGAAGAGGTCACTACAGACATGAAAGCCAGAAGGGTGTCCATCAGCGTGACCAAACCAAGGGAAAGCCTGGCAGAGGAATTATCCTGCTCCACTTGGGAAATATTGCGAGAATCAAGAAGGCAGGAGACAGGAGGAGGCCGAGAGAAGTATATCAGGAAGACACCGGGAGTTTCCCAAAGACAGTCGTCACCCCCTTCAGAAGAGCCATAAGGTTTGGCTAACTTTAAAAATGTTGAGAAGCTAAATGAAAGCAAAAGTAGATGGTGATATACCTATCTCGAGAAATACTTTTTATAATATGGATTTTATATTACTTAGCTGTTATTCTTTATTTGCTCACTTACTCCTTTTTCCCCACCAAAATGAGAATATATATATGTGTGCATATATGTGTATGTATGTAATATATATATATATATGTGTGTGTGTGTGTGTGTATGAGGAGTACACAGGGAAATCTTTTCTGTGTAATGGACTTGTTCACTGACTTTTATGAATACTGCAAAGGGGGCCCTCAACACACAAGTAGGAGGGGTTATCCCCCACAGCTTGACATTTCCTCTAGCTCAACGCAGGGTCATCTACTAGAGACCTCAGCCTTGGAATCACACATTTGTTGCCATTTGTGTTATTATTTGCGTTTCTTGGTTCTTATTTGTTCAGGGAGTAGATCGATTAAGTTTTATTCTAATTTCAATGATACATTGACAGATAAATACAGAAGGCTAAGGACAAGGTAAAATTCATTTCTTTTAATGTCAATGGGCTATTAAATACAATTAAATGTAAGAGAATTTTATCCAAAATAAAAAAAAAGAACAAGCCCATGTAGTATATTTACAGGAAACTCATTTAAGTGATAATGAGCATAAAAAACTAAAGAGAATGGGCTTCACTAATTTGTTTTTCTTCTCATATAAATCTGGACATAGGAGAGGAGTTGCTATTCTTATCTCAAGTAAGCTAAATTTTGAAAAAGTATTCAAAATGGGAGATAAAGAGGGCATATATATTCTGGAGGGAAGTGATATTGCTTTCTTTCAGAAAATTTACTGATATTATGGTAACGGAAACAGAAGGTCTCCTGATATGTGGGGGAGACTTAAATTTACAATTACAACTGAATTTAGACTCTTCCAATAGAAAAACCTAGGAAACAAAATCTTTACAAAAGAAAGTTAATACACTTTTTGAGGATGTTGGTTTAATTGATACGTGGAGGGACCTTTTCCCCGACAGAAGGGATTACACTCATTATTCTGCTCCCCATTCTGTATATACAAGAATAGACTATTTCATAACATTTGGAAAAGACAAAGACAAAATAAACACCTGTGGAATTGGGACAATAGATGTAAGTGACCATGCACCTATATATTTATCTATTAATTTTGACTTACTACCAAAGAATACTATTTGGAAACTAAATTCAAGTCTACTCAATGATCCATACTTTAAGGAACAAATTAAAAAAGAAATTGGTCTTTACTTAGAATTTAATAATAATGGAGAGGTTTCACCTCCCATTTTATGGGATACACTGAAGGCGGTCTTAAGAGGGAAAATTATAGCGATATCTTCATATAAGAAAAAAAAAGGAATAAAATATTAGAGGAATTACAAAATAGGCTGAAAGAACAAGAGAAAAAACACGAATTGAATTTGGCATAGGATACATTAGGGGAAATTAAAAGAATTAGGAATGAAATTAATAGTTTGGCTATGCAAGAAATCAGGAAAAATTTAATGTTTCTGAAACAGAGACATTATGAAAGTGAATCAAAATCTATGAAAATACTGGCATGGAAACTGAAAAAAAATAGCAGAAAATACAATTCATAGAATAAGGGACCCAAGAAGGAAAATGATAAAAAATAAGCGAAGTGAAATTCAAGAAGCATTTGAAGTGTTTTACAAAACTGTATATTCCAAAGTTCCAGGGGGAAGCATAACCCAAATTGACACCTTCTTGAATTCTCTAGAGTTACCCACTTTAAGCGAAGAACAAAATAGAACGATGACTGCTGACATAACTGAAGCTGAATTAAAAGCTGCAACTAGTAGGCTTAAATTAAGCAAGTCAGCAGGATCAGATGGGTATACAGCAGAGTGGTACAAAGAATTTAAAAATGAGTTAATTCCTGTTTTACTCCCCACACTGAACTGGGCTCTAAAAAAGGCACAAATGCCACCCAGTTGGAAGGAAGCGATAATCTCAGCTATACCGAAAGAAGGCAAGGATAAAATGAATGTGGGTCATATAGACCAATATCCGTTCTTAATGTAGACTATAGATTATTTACCTCCATCATGGCCAAACGATTAGAGGAGTTGCTACACATACTGATACATAACGATCAGACAGGTTTTATATGACAACACCAGGACACAAGACAATAAATGAAGGACACTTCACATTATGGATCATATACAAAAAAATAAAATCGAAGCAATAGTGATAAGCGTGGACGCTGAAAAAACTTTGATTCGGTTAATTGGAATTTTCTTTACAAAGTTTTACATAGATTTGGTTTCCAAGACACAATTTTTAAAACTATATAGACACTATATGACAATCCTACTGCTAGGATTAAAATCAATGGATATTTATCAAATAGTCTTACCCTAGAAAGGGGCACGAGACAGGGTAGTGCATGGTCACCACTACTCTTCGCGTTATACCTGGAACCATTAGCTCGATACATCAGACAAAATGAAGATATCAGGGGAATTACTATTAAAGGGACAGAGCATAAATTGGCTTGTTATGCAGATGACATTTTGATCTATCTAGGGCAACCAACATACTCTTTACCTAAATTGATGCAATCCTTGGAACAATGTGATCAATTATCAGGATACAAGATCAACATAGATAAAACCCAATTACAAAGTACTTTCATATTACTATAGCCCACCAAGAGAAATTGAAAGTCGATACCCCTGGCCATGGCACACAGAGTCTTTCAAATATTTGGGCATCATTATGCCAAAAGATTTGGCAAAATTATCAGAATGTAATTATCAGCCTTTATATAAAAAATTAAAGAAGATGTGGCAAGTGGAACCTCATTCCTTTTTTCAGTCTCAGTTCAATGACTGAGTCTCTTAAAATGAATATACTGCCCAGACTGTTATATCTCTTTCAGACCCGCCCAATAGAGATTATTCAAAATCAATTCAATGAATGGAAAAAGATGTTATCAAGGTATATTTGGCAGGGTAAAAGGCCTAGAGTTCATCTCAAAACTTTGCAATTAGCAAAGGAAAAGTGGGGATAGGGCCTACCTTCTCTTAGAGATTATTATTTTGCAGCACAGTTGAGAGATGTGATATGTTGGTGCAACCCGTCATATGACGCTCAATGGAAAAACATTGAGGAGCGGGTACTTCCCATCCCCATGCAAGCAATTTTGCAATTTTGGCTGATAACAACCTGCAAAGGTACATAAATACACCATGGGTGAAATTGACTCTTAAAATATGGAAAACTACTATAAAAGAATATAATTTAGAGGGAGATATTGCAATTCTTAAATGGTGTGCATATGACTCAGATTTTACACCAAATAAATTGGATGCTAGATTTAAGGTCTGGACAGCTAAAGGAATAACAGTTCTTTGCAACATAATGAAAGAAGGAACACTATTCAGTTTTGAAATGCTTAAAGAGAAACACTTAATAGAAAAACAAGATTTGTATCGGTATTTACAGATGCGACAATATGTTAATAAGATGCTTTAAAATGTAACCAAGGCAAGTACATGCTTGATAGAGCTCCTTAGAAAAGCATATAATTCAGATAATGATAGTAGAATAATTTCAAGCATGTTTAGGGGTTGTCAATTCTTAAAACACATTCGACTTCATTCATTAAAACAAAATGGGAGAAGGAAGGAGGGATAGTTATATCTGAGGAAGAATGTACAACAATATAGAGGTATCACTGGAGTGTACCAGTTCACATAAATGGAGGGAATTTGGATGGAAAAAATTGATAAGATATTTTATTACGCCCTCTCAGAAATTCCATTATGATAGTAACCTCCCTGTTTGCTCGAGAAATAGCGGAAATCAAAATGCAAATCATTGTCATATTTTTTGGGACTGCCCTGTTATCAAAACTTTTAGAGGGGTATACACAATGCCCTACAAGACATCTTTAAATGTGAAATACCCTTAGGGAGTAAGACCATATATTTTGAATATATACCTCAAGAATGGTTGAAAAGAGATAAATATTTAATGAATATACTGTTGGTGGCTGGTAAAAAGACTCTTACTAGGAAATGGTAATCACAGGAGAGCCCAACTTTAAATACATGGATGAAATTACAATCGACATTTACAAAATGAAGCAGATAACATCATCTGTTAATCATAAGCTGGAACAATTTGATTCATACTGGGAAGTAATGGTTTAACTACATAATGACTCAAAGGCCTGATTTTATTCTCACAAATCAATGAATACGTTGTAAAAAAAAAGATCACTCCCTGCTTTTACATAGTTCTTTCCTTTTGCTTGTTTTTTCTTTCCACTCTTTTCTATAAGTGTATACCCCAGAAAATACTTTGTGGAGATTTGTGATATAAATGATTATATGATATATATGTACAATGTCTGAAATACATCTTATGGAAATGTTTGATGATGAACTTCAATAAAAAAATAAATCACAAAAAAATTGTTACCCAGTACTCACTCTATATATGAACCCATGCAACTTTCTGTTTACTGCCTTTTGCTTACTTCTCTAGCTCTGCATGTGCAGCTTATTTTTATACTCGCCGTTCCTCACTGTATTTTTTTAGTTTGAGCATCTCACTGCACTTCAACAATAATAACCATTTCTAGTACATTTTAAAGGTACCTCGCTGCCACTGCTTTGTAACTTAAAACATTAAACTAATTGAAAGTAAGACACTGGAGTCCAAAATCCAAGTTTAGCTTTGTGTTTACTTTAACCGAGGTGTGCTCGTATCATGTGGTAGCGACATGGCATGTGTAGTTCTGATATTTATACATATAATCCATAATGAATTATTTAACTAAACAGGAATGCTTAATCAACCCATATATCTGTATATAAAGGCTACTCAGATACTACTGAAATATTAAGTATACAATGCACAGCAGGGGCATTGAGCAGGGACAGGTGGCAGAAAAGGAGTTTGTTGTGGGGTGATAGGCTGCAGACATACTGAAACACCAAGAAACACTAAGCAAGGTCAGTTGTTTCCAAACAACTGGTTTTTGATCATTACAGGAACTCTCTCTGGGGCCTCTCGCTCCCTCCTCCATCCCCTCTCCTTGTCTCAGTCATGATTTCCCCTTTTCCTGCCCTCTTCTCACTTTCAGTCCACTATAGAGACCCCTAATACTTCTCCAGCACCTACATACCTCTTGATCTCTGCAACGTTCGCCACCTCCTACATGTCTACCTGACACCCTCCAGACCCAACATTCCATCGCTCTGTCTGTAACCCCTCTCCAGCCCATTGATCACTACCAGTCTCTCTGTCACCTGCAGACCATGCAACTCTCCTTATCTTTGTAATCCCCTCCAGTGTCTATACCCCTCCCCGTCTCTGCAACCCCCTTCAGTCCCTACACCCCTTCCTGTGTCTGCCACTCCCTCAATACTGTACACCCTTCTTGGCTCTTTACTACAATACATAGGAGCAGAATTAGTCTGCTTTCCCCATTTGTTTGTTCCTGCATTTTGATCATGGCTGATTTATTCTAAATCCTATTCTCCTGCCTTCTCTCCATAACCTTTGATGTCCTAAAAATCATGCATCTACCCACCTCCAATTTAAAATATACTCAATGACAGCATCTACAGTGGTTGAAAGCAGTGAATTCCATGGATTTGCCACACTCTGGCTTAAGAATTCTCTCATCTCCATTCTGAAGAAAAGTCCTTCTATTCTGAGCCTAGCCTCTGGTCATAGCCTCTCCCACAATTAAATAAATCCTCTCCATATCCACACTATCTGGCCTGTCCCCTAAAATCCTCACTAATTTTTATGGTGCACCGTAGAAAGCATTCATCTAGGGTGCATCACAACCTGGTATGGAAGTTGTCCTGTCCAAGACTGGAAGAAGCTGCAGAAGATCATGAACATAGCCCAGCACATCGCACAAACCAATCTTCCATCCTTGGATTCACTTTACACTGCACGCTGTTGGAGCAGTGCTGCCAGGATTACCAAGGATACAACCCACCCAGCCAATACACTTTTTGTCCCTCTTCCCTCTGGGAGAAGGTTCAGGAGCTTGAAGATTTGTGTGGCCAGATTTGGGAACAGCTTCTTTCCAACTGTGATAGGACTAATTTTTGAATTCACTCCCCTTGTAAAAAATAGCCTACACTTTTACTCCTTCTGCCAAAGTGCTTGACCATACACTTCCCTGTATTCTATTCCCTTTGCCACTTCCTTATCCATTCTTCTAATCTGTCCAAGCCCTTCTGCAGACTCCCTGCTTCCACAACACTATATGCTCCTCCACCTATTCTTCTATCACCTGCAAACCTTGCAACAAACTAATCAATTCCACCATCCAACTCTTTAGAATATAATGTGAAACGTAGCAAACCCAACACCAATCCCTGCAAAACACCACCAGTCACTGGCAGCCAAGCTTCCAGTCTTTCCAGTCTTAGCCTCCTGCCTGTCATCAACCTTCCATCCATGCTAGTATCTTTCCTGTAAGAGTATTGGCGCTTATCTTGTTTAGCAGCCATATGTGTGGCACTTTTTCAAAGGCCTTCTGAAAATCCAAGTAAAGAACATCTGTTGACACTCCTTTGTCTATCCTGCCCATTATCTCCTCAAAGAATTCCAACAGATTTCTTAGGCAATATTCTCCCTTAATGAATCCATGCTGATTTTTGACTTATTTTTAAAGCATCTCCAAATACCTCAAAACCTCATCCTTAATAACATCTTTCCAACATCTTTCTAACCACTGAGGTCAATTTACCAGGCCTATAACTTCCTGCATTTTTGCCTCTCTTCTTATAGAATGGACTGCCATTTTAAAATTTTCAGTCCCCTGAAAACTTTCTAGAATCCAGTGACTCTTGAAAGACCACTACCAATGCTTCCATAATCTCTCAGGTACCTTGTTCTGAAACCTGGGGTGTAGTCCATTGTTCCAGGTGACTTATTATTGGGAAGATTTCAGCTTCCCAAGCACCTTTTCCTTAGTAAAAGCAATCACAATCACATCTGCCTCCTGACATTCTTAAATTTATGGTGTGCTTTTGGTGTCTTCCACAGAGAAGACTGACACAAAATACTTATTGAGTTTATCCACCATTTCTTTCTTGCCCATTACTATCATTCCAAATCATTTTCCAATGGTCGAATGTCTACTTTTGCCTCTCTTCTGCTCTGCCACCCCCTCAAAACAAATACATGGTGTGTGTGCTTGTGTGTCTGTGTGTATGTATATATATATATATATATATATATATGACCCCTCAATCCCCTACACACTCTGTAAACCTTTTCAGCTCCTATAGCCCTTCCTGTTTCTATGTCCTGCTCCATCCCTGTATAGCCCTGATCTCTGTTACCCCTTCTAGCCCATAGAACTCTATTTCTCTGTTACTCTCTCCTAGCCCTACAACTCTCCATATCTCAGTAACCCACCCCAGAAGGTATGACACTTCTAATGTATGTAGAACCTCCAATCTCTGCATCCCTTCCCTACCTTTGTAATCTGTTTCAGCCCCTACACACCGAATAATCGCTGACCCCATCCATCTCCCTCTCTCTGTAACCTCTCCATCCTCTACACCCCTCTCTATCTCTGTAAAGCCCCCCTGCCCTATAACTCCCCCTTATCTTTAAACCCCTCAATCCCCTAAAGTCTTCCCTATCCCTGTAATTGGCTGCATTCTGAACTGTTTCTGAAAAGCCTCAACCCCTTGATCCTTCTGTATCTCTGTAAAGCACACCAGCCCCTACACCTGTCCCTGACAGAGCAGGGTTATGGAATTGGGCTGTTGCTCCAGACTCCAGCATCTGCATCTTTCATGACCCCAGTGGAGGGACTTGCTGGTCTGAGCAGGGTCTATGGGGGTAGAGGTGCACATGGTGTTGTGTGGTCAGGAACTATGTGTTGGGATGGTGAGTGTAGGGGGTGAGAGGTAATGGGTCTGAGAACATGAGGACAGATGGATTAGGAAAGGGGCCAGTCGGGTGAAGAAGAATTGAACTGTGTCTCTGGTATGCAGTGAGAATGGGAAGGGGTCAGGGAGACTTAAACACCTCCAATGTATCTTTCTCTAGCACTCAGACAGTACATTCTAGACACCATCCTCCTGGTAGAACCTGGCTAGTGGTGATGGCGAGTTTCTGGGTTGGTCCCTGGTAGATGGAGGAAAAGGGGTGAGTGGTTAGGGTGCAGAAAATCACTGTTCCACTATTTCTCCACACACACAGTCACCTTCTTCCATTGTGCCTGTACAGTACAATCTACATGGGTCTGACCTAGGGTCCTCCTAGGGAGGTGTACTGTGCTTCCACTATGGGTGTGATTCAGGGAAATGGTGATCAAATGCAGGCACTAAGTTCTACAAAGCAGAGGTTTGGGTCAGTCTGATATTGACTCTTATTCATACAAAGAAAGATAAGAAAAAAGGGGGAATGTATCAATGTACAAATAGACAATTGTATAGTAAATGCAGGCAGTTTTAATGACTTGCTGCCCAGCAGTTGAAGGAGACAGGTGAAACTGCAAGCCACAGAGTTTGGTGAATCATTGGAAAATTCAAATCCAATGGGCTCTTGGGAGTAGTATCATACTAAGCCTAAAATCTGTCCATATTCCCCAGTAGATGGAGGTTCAATACTTTACATTTCTAATGTTCTAAGTTATCGGCCGGAAGCTCTTCTTGGTAGAGCTCAGGAAAGTGTGCCGTAAAGGCAGGCTCACTAGGCTAAGCAGTCAAGGGGTGAGGTGTTGCTGTATGGAGAGGAATTAATTATTTGGATCAGTGAAGGGGATTGGGTTATTGTTGGAAGGACACTCAAATCATAGAAATTGAAGGCTGCGTCACAGGAGGAGAGGAATGGCTGGGCGGAAGGGCTGAATGGCTTTCTTCTGCTCTTTTGGCGGGGATTCAGTTGGTGGAGAATTTACCGATGAGGCAACTCTTGCAATGCCACAGCCTGTTTCTCAGTGCTTGGAAGTCAGATGGTTGGGTTCTTGAACTGATATTTCCATTTCTTCTGATGCATTGTACAGTGGGACTAGAATGGAGAGAACTCAGTCAGTGTCTGATCCTAGGAGTGTGTGATGGGATGGTTGAGAGAGACATTTACTAACTGACCTCCTGAGCCCCGGTTCCCTTGTACTCCTGTCTCAATGTGACTGCTGTAATCTCAGCTCTCAGGTCCAGTAATGCCCCCTCATTTTTCTACATAACCACTCTGGCATATTCAGTTGCCTTCCTTGTACATTCATATCTGTTATGTACCCAAGCCCATTTCCTCTCACCATGTGTCAGTAACTCATCTGAACTCTAGAAATAGTTTATACATTCAGGTAAAGAGCCATTAACTTTAATGTTACCATTTTCCCTCCACCATCCCTATTTGCTGCTATAGCATTGACATCAGACGTTTTGCTCCATCCATTGCCACTCTGCTTCTCAAGACTCCTACAGCTGCCATGTGGTCAGATCTTGTCTTTTCCTCCAACTCTCAACTTCAACCACATGCTATGCTGTGCTCTCGTTTACTCTCACCCCTCACTCAGGCTGGGTTCTCATTTCTCTTTTGTTCTGGGTCACTCACTCTTCTTCACTACTCCCTCTCTACTCTCTCATTCACTTGCTCTTTTCTCTCTGCTCGCTCACTCATTTCCACAATGCTATTCTTACACCTATTCTCTCATTTTCTCATTTCCTTCCCTCTCTCTCCACACCCCCGCCCAGTTTTCTTCACTCCATCTCACTTTCCTTCCCTGTTTTCCCTTCGCACTCCCTCAGTGCCTTCCTGTCCCAGGCCACCACACAACTATTCACTGCTTCACTTCTGTTATGTATTAAAAAATGAATTCAGTAAACCAACTGAATTGCCTGGTCTCCTCACTGAATTCTGCAGGCAGAAGGTGAGTTCCAGCTCCTGACTACCATCACCTCTGCCTCACTCACAGGGAACCTGTCAGCTTCACAGTTCATTACTGTGTTTGAACCAAACATCATCCGCAGGTTCTCACCAACCAACACTCAACGCATCTCACCGTTGTCATTCTGATGTTGTGCCACATCACTTCCATTGGAATTGAAGTTCAGTTCTGGTTGCAGAATCTGGAGAGTAACCACCACTCACCATCGTAACAGTGAGCAAGGAACAAGTGAGTAAAAACAGGTCGGGTTCAGTCATGTACCCAGGGAAGGAGATCTCCTATCCACAGCAGGTCATGCCCATCTGTGACTTCAGATCCAACAGTTCTTGAACACCCTCTGAAATGCCCTAGCAGGTCACTACTTAACATGGTTTCAGCAACAACAAAACAGGAACCTTGGACAATTGTTTCCAATATTCTCACTATCTCTGCAGTACTAAGTTCAAGTTGAATTTTCTGTCATGGGCAGACATACTCAGAGTATAAATAAGACAAATATAAACTTTTTGCTACAGCAGTGCAGTACATGACAATTATGAAAAAAAAAACACTCACTCAAATATCAATCAGCATAAATTAAACATAATTATTTGATCCAATACTCAAAATTAACAATGACATTAGTGCAAGTTGAGGAAAATATCATCTGAGGGAGAATTAGAACATACTGTAGAACAGTATAGCATAATGTGAACCCTTCAGCATGCAACACTCTGCTGACTAATATAAACCTCCATGATCAATCTAACCTATATGTCCTACACAACCCAGAATCCTCCATGTTTCTTACATCCATGATACTATCTTAGAGTGTTTATGTTCCTAATATAGCAGCCTCTAACACCACCACCTGTGATACATTATAGGTGACTAGTGCTCTTTGTGTTAAAAACCTTTCTCTGAAATTTCCCTTTAAATGCATGTCCTCCGGTATCGGCCATTGCTACTCTGGGAATAGTCCACTATATCTATACCTCTTATCAGTTTATACACCTCTATCAAGTCATCTCTGCTCTTCCATCACTCCAAAGAGTAAACCTGTAAAGCTGAATCAACTTTTCCTCATGAGATATTTTTGGTGGCGGGGAGTCCCTAATCATGGATGTTGGCTTCCTGAGGCATCACCTCTTGTAGATATCCTAGATGGTGGGAAGTGCTGTCCCTGTAATGGAATGGGCTGAGTCTGCCACTCTCTGTAACCTCTTGTGTTTTTGTGTATCATCATGGATTACCTCACAATTTTCCACATTACCTTCCATCTGACATCTTCTCACCCATTCTTTCAGCCTATCCACATTCACCAAAGATCCTGAAATCCTGCTGTCTAGTGTTGTCAGCAGAGTTTGTAATGTGACATTTGGTCCCTCCTGATGGTGATGATCTCTAACCCAAGCATCACTGATCCCTTCAGTAGTCTTGTGACCACAGCCAAATCTTCCCTCCCCATCAGAAGGATGTACTGATTCCCACTCTGCTTTTTCTCTGAAAACCAATTCTCTATCTTGAT
The DNA here is from genome assembly GCF_030144855.1 of Hypanus sabinus. Lineage (NCBI taxonomy): Eukaryota > Metazoa > Chordata > Chondrichthyes > Myliobatiformes > Dasyatidae > Hypanus > Hypanus sabinus. The sequence continues at coordinate 75,664,936 of NC_082709.1, forward strand.
CAATATGTGACCCTCAGATTCCATGTTCTCTTTTCTACTTTCTGCATGGTTTGGTATTGAAATCTTTCTGAAACTCCAAGGTCACCTCATCCACTGTGTCCCCCTATCAATTCCACAAGTGGTGGAATAGGTGGGCAAGGTGGGGGAGAAATGGAGATGATATGGTTGCCCCCATAGGCCAGGGCATGGGTTGTAGCTTGAAAACTCTTTTGACTACACTTGGAGTATGTGTACATTTCTGGTTACCACACTATAGGAGGATGTGGCTCTGCTGTAGAGAGCACTCATAAGATTCACCAGAACATTGTTTGAATTGTAGAACCTTAGTTGTGGGAAGTGACTGTATAAGCTGGGCTTGGTTTCCCTGGCGTGAAGGAGTATGAGGGGTGACCAGGTAAAAGTATACAAGACTGAGAGGTAGAATACAATCCTGGTACAATACTGGATGGACACAAGCCCTTTGGCCCATTAAATCAATGCCAAACTTCATAACCTCATAGCTAGTCCTAATTTCCTGTGCCCGACCCATTTTCCTGTCAGACCTGCTCCTTCTTGACTACATAACAAATGCTTTTAAAATAATATCCTGTATCTGCTTCAACTACTTCCTTTAGCATCTGCGTTAATGTAAGATTATTAAAGTTCCAGCAATCAATTCCTGCCACTAACTGTGAAGAGTTTGTATGTTTTCCCTCTGATGATGCAGGTTTCCTCCAGGTGCTCCAGTTTCCTCGCACATTCCAAAACAGTTCTGTCTAGGGTTAGTGAGGCATGGGCACTGGTAGCACGGTGACACTTGCAGGTTGTTCCCAGCCCCCAGCACAATCCTTGCTGATTTGATTTGACGCAAAGAACACATTTCACTGTGTGTTTCAATATTTCAATGTATATGTCATTTTTCAATGCAATTTACATTCCTCAATGTAAATTGAGGAATGGGAAAGGTGTAGTAACACTTATAGGGGTGTATTATATACCACCTAATGGGGAGCGAGAATTGGAGGAGCAAATTTGCAAGGAGATAGCGGATATTTGTAGTATGCACAGGGTTGTTATTCTGGGAAATCTTAATGTTCCACACATAGACTGGGAAGCCCATACTGTAAAAGTGATGGATGGTTTGGAGTTTGTAAAATGTGTGTAGGATAGTTTTTTTGCAGCAATAGATAGAGGTACCGACTAGAGAAGGGACAGTGTTGGATCTTTAGTTAGGGAATGAAATAGGTCAGGTGATGGAGGTATGTGTTGGGGAGCACTTCGGGTCCAGTGATCACAATGCCATTAGTTTCAATATAATTATGGAGAAGGATAGGACTGGACCTAGTTTTGATTGGAGAAAGGCTAACTTTGAGGCAATGTGAAAGGATTTAGAAGGAGTGGATTGGGACAATTTGTTTTATGGGAAGGATGTAATGGAGAAATGGTGGTCATTTAAAGGTGAAATTTTGAGGGTAGAGAATCTTTATCTTCCTGTTAGGTTGAAAGGAACGGTTAAAAGTTTGAGAGAGCCATGGTTATGGTCAAGGGATATTGGAAACTTGATTAGGAAAAAGAGAGATATCTACAATAAATATAGGCAGCATGGAGTAAATAAGGTGCTCAGGGACTATAAAGAATGTAAGAATAACCTTAAGAAAGAAATTAGAAAAGCTAAAAGAAGATACGAGGTTGCTTTGGCAAGTAAGGTGAAAATAAATCCAAAGGGTTTCTACAGTTATATCAATAGCAAAAGGATAGTGAGGGATAAAATTGGTCCCTTAGAGAATCAGAGTGGACAGCTATGTGTGGAGTTGAAAGAGATGGGGGAGATTTTGAACAATTTCTTCTCTTCGGTATTCACTAAGGAGGATATTGAATTGTGTAAGGTAAGGGAAACAAGTAGGGAAGTTATGGAAACTATGACGATTAAAGAGAAGGAAGTATTGGTGCTTTTAAGGAATATAAAAGTGGATAAATCTCCAGGTCCTGACAGGATATTCCCTAGGACCTTGAGGGAGGTTAGTGTAGAAATAGCAGGGGCTCTGGCAGAAATATTTCAAATGTCATTAGAAACGGGGATGGTGCCAGAGGATTGACGTATTGCTCATGTGGTTCCATTGTTTAAAAAGGGTTCTAAGAGTAAACCTAGCAATTATAGGCTTATCAGTTTGACGTCAGCAGTGGGTAAATTAATGGGAAGTATTCTTAGAGATGGTATATATAATTATCTGGATAGACAGGGTCTGATTAGGAACAGTCAACATGGATTTGTGCGTGGAAGGTCATGTTTGACAAATCTTATTGAATTTTTCGAAGAGGTTACTAGGAAAGTTGACGAGGGTAAAGCAGTGGATGTTGTCTATATGGACTGCAGTAAGGCCTTTGACAAGGTTCCACATGGAAGGTTAGTTAGGAAGGTTCAATTGTTAGGTATTAATATTGAAGTAGTAAAATGGATTCAACAATGGGAGATGCTAGAGAGTAGTGGTGGATAACTGTCAGGTTGGAGGCCGGTGACTAGTGGTGTGCCACAGGGATCTGTACTGGGTCCAATGTTGTTTGTTACATTCCTTAATGATCTGGATGATGGGAGGGTAAATTGGATTAGTAATATGCAGATGATACTAAGGTAGGTGGTGTTGTGGATAATGAAGTAGGTTTTCAAAGTTTGCAGAGAGATTTAGTCCAGTTAGAAGAGTGGGTTGAGCGATGGCAGGTGGAGTTTAATGCTGATAAATGTGAAGTGCTACATTTTGGTAGGAATAATCCAAATAGGATATACATGGTAAATGGTAGGGCATTGAAGAATGCAGTAGAACAGAGTAATCTAGGAATAATGGTGCGTAGTTCCCTGAATGTGGAATTTCATGTGGATAGGGTAGTGAAGAAAGCTTTTGGTATGTTGGCCTTTATAAATCAGAGCATTGAGTATAGGAGTTGGGATGTAATGTTAAAATTGTACAATGCATTGGTAAGGCCGAATTTGGAGTATTGTGTACAGTTCTGGTCATCGAATTATAGGAAAGATGTCAATAAAATAGAGAGAGTACAGAGAAGATTTTCTAGAATGTTACCTGGGTTTCAGCACCTAATTTACAGGGAAAGATTGAACAAGTTAGGTCTTTATTGTTGTACATATTCTTTAATCCACAGCATGTGCAGTTGTATTTTTGTGTTTCGGTCTTTATTCTTTGGAGAATAGAAGGTTGAGGGGGGACTTGATAGAGGTATTTGAAAAGATGAGGGGGATAGACAGAGATGACGTGGATAGACTTTTTCCATTGAGAGTAGGGGAGATTCAAACAAGAGGACATGAGTTGAGACTTAAGGGGCAAGAGTTTAAGGGTAACATGAGGGGGAATTTCTTTACTCAGAGAGTGGTAGCTGTGTGGAATGAGCTTCCAGTTGAAGTGGTAGAAGCAGATTCGGTATTGTCATTTAAAGCAAAATTGGATAGGTATATGGACAGGAAAGGAATGGAGGGTTATGGGCTGAGTGCGAGCCAGTGGAACTAGGTGAGAGTAAGTGTTTGGCATGGACTAGACGGGCCGAGATGGCCTGTTTCCATGCTGTAATTGTTATATGGTTATATGGTTATATGTGACAAATAAAGCTCTCTCTCTGTTTATCATTTCATTCCATGTACCTCATGTAGGTTTTGCTGTTATCCAGGTAGTCCAAGACCAAGTGGAGAGCCAGTGAGATTGCATCTGCTGTAGACCTATTGTGGTGATAGTTAAATTGAAGTGCTTTCATATCCCTGCTGAGACATGAAGTTAATTTTGACCAACCAAGTACTCAAAGCACTTTATCACAGTAGGTGTGTGTGCAACTAGACAACAGTCATTGAGGCAGGTCACCCGGCTCTTCTTGGGCACTGGTATGGTTTGTACCCTTTTGAAGCTGGTGGCAACCTTCAAATTCAGCAGTGAGAGATTGAAGATGTCCTGACAGTTGGTTGGCACAGGTTTTCAGTGCTAATCCAGGTACACCATCAGAGTCTAATGCTTTACCATGGTTTGCCCTCTTGAAAGATGTTATGATGTTGGCTCTTGAAATAGATCACAGGGTCACCAGATGCTGCAAGGATTTACACAGGTGTAGTTTTATTCTCCTTTTTGAAGAACGTATAAAGGACATTGAGCTCACCTGCGAGTGAAGCATTGCAGAAAATCATGGTTAGGTTTCACCTTGTAGAAAGTAATAGCCAACAAATGCTGCTGGGGTGGATGTGCTTCTGATCAATCAATAACTTCAATCAGATTTTTTTTGCTATTAAAATAGCCATTGAATGTCAAGTTAGTTAGAGCTTTATTGTTATTGCCGAGGACAACAAATTGTAATGCTACTCCATTTAGTACAAAATGGCATACTGGCAATTAAATTATTAAAAACACAATGACTACATTTAAAATAATGCCTGAGTTATCTGGAATGACTTCAAAGTTATAACTAAATTAAAAATAAAGAGCTGTAAAATGGGACCTCTGTTATCAAGGAGGTGTCGGTGGTCCAAGAGAACTTCTCAGTGACGTTCACCCCCAAGAATTTAAAGCTGGAAACTCTTTTCACTGCTTCACTTTTGAGTAATAGAGCCTTTTTATACCTTCTTGATTTCCTGAAGTCAATAAACATTTCTTTGTTTTCTTTTTGATGTTGAGTAAAAGGTTTTGGTTATTGCACCATTCTCAGGTTCTGCACCTCCTCTCTATATGCTAGTTTATTGTTATTTGTAATTAATCCAACACTGTGATGTTGCCTGCAAATTTGAGGATGGAGTTTGTGGCATAGGTGGGGTCACAGTCATGCGTGAAGGGAGTATAAAGGAGTGGACTCAGTACACATCCCAGTGGTGCACTGGAGTTCATGGTCAAGGAAGTTGATGTGAACTTGTGTAGTCTGAGTGTCTGGGTGCAATTGGTAAGGAAATCCAGAATCCAGGTGTAAAGCAATGTATTGACACCCAGATTGTGCAGTTTAATGGTCATCTTGTTGGGGAGTATAGTAATGAATGCAGAACTGTAGTCAATAAAAAGCATTATATTTCAGGGGTTCCAACATCTTGTGAAGAGTGATGGAGATGGTATCCCCAGTTGATCTGTTTGCCTTATAGGCAAACTGCTGCTGGTCTGGAGTAGCAGGGTGATGCTTTTAATGTGAGACATAATCAGTCTCTCCAGGCACTTGGTGGCTATAGGACTGAGTGCAACTGGTCTATAATCATTGAGGCATGTTACTGCTGACTGCTTTGGGATTGGTATGATAGTTAATGTTTTGAAGCATGCACAGACCACAGTAGAAGACAGAGAGAGGTTATAGATTTCAGTAAAAGTCTCTGCCAGCTCATCAGTGTAATCCTTGAGGACTTGACCAGGTATGCCCTCTAGTCCAGTGGCTCCACATGTATTGACACTGCAAAGAGTACACCTCACCTCATGTGTTTGGGGTCAGCGCTGTATCCTCCTCAGGTGTCAAGGCCTTCATCACTGGTTCATTGTTGTCCCCACAAACTGAGCAAAGAAGTTACTTAGCTCCTCAGCTACTGTCTCTGTTTCCAGGGCAGGTCTCTTCTTTATAGATAGTGATGAACCTGACTATAAAGTTAGGATGTTTCATTAATAGTCATACCTGGACTTCTTGCATGGTTCTGGATCACTGGCATTGAATGCTGGAGATTTAGCTCTCAGCAGCCTGTGAATCTCTAGTTCATCTGAGGCTTTTGGTTTGGTATATCCAATATGTTCTCTAAGGTACGCACTCATCCACACAGATCTTGATGAAGTCAGTGACAGTTCTGGATATTCATTCAGATGTTGTTAAGCCTACATACTGTATATGAAAAAAAAACCAAAAGATTCAGCATGGTGAGAATAATGTTCTCAGTTGTATCTATTTCAATGCAATGAGTATTGTAGGAAAGGCGGATGAGGTTAGAACATGGATCCACTCATGGAATTATGACATTGGTACCATTAATGAGACTTGCTTGCAGAAGGATCAAGGCTGAAGCTCAATTTTCCGGGGTTCCTTTCTTTTAGACATTATAGAAGTGGAACAATTAAAGGTGGTGGGATGGCATTACTAGTCAGGGAAAACATTATGGCAGTGCTCAGACAGGACAGACTGGAAAGCTTATCTACTAAGGCTATATGGGTAAGTATTTCTCCACTGTCTCTCTGTCTGTGGGAGGTAGTGCGTTTCTCACTCTCGGTCTGTCTCTGTTTCTGTGTTTGCTTCTTCCTCTAACTCCTTCTGTCCCTGTTCCTGTCCCAGTCTATGTCTCTGTCTCTGTAAATACAAGCAGGCTTTATCCAAAGATTTTGGGTGAGAGTAGGACTGGAGGTTATGGTGTAAGGGTGAAAAGTGAAATACTTAGAGGGATCCTGAACAGGATGACTTCACTTGCAATGTGTGAAAGTGTGGATAGGCTGCCATTGAAAGTGCTGGATATGGGTTTGATTGAAACATTTAAAATATACTTTGAAAAACATATGGATGGCAGGTGATAGAGAAGGGACACGCTCAGACCGAAGGTTTGAGATGTGTCTATTTTAACGCTAGGAGTGTTGTGAACAAAGCGGATGAGCTTAGGGCATGGATCAGTTCTTGGAGATATGATGCGGTGGCCATTAGATAGACTTGGATGGTTCAGGGACAGGATTGGTTCCTTCAAGTGCCAGGCTTTAGATATTTCAGAAAGGACAGGGAGGGCGGAAAAAGAGGTGGGGGCATGGCACTGTTGATCAGAGATAGTGTCACAGCTGCAGAAAAGGTGGACGTCATGGAGGGATTGTCTATGGAGTCTTAGTGGGTAGAGGTTAGGAACAGGGAAGGGTCAATAACTTTACTGGATATTTTTTATAGGCTGCCCAGTAGTAACAGTGATATCAAGGAGCAGATAGTGAAACAGATCCTGGAAAGCTGTAACAGTAACAAAGTTGTCATGATGGGAAATTTTAATTTCCCAAATATCAACTGGCATCTCCCTAGAGCGAGGGGTTTAGATGGGTTGCAGTTTGTTAGGTGTGTTCAGGAAGGTTTCTTGACACAGTATGTAGATAAGCCTACAAGAGGAGAGGCTGTACTTGATTTGGTATTGGGAAATGAACCTGGTCAGGTGTCAGATCTGTCACTGGGAGAGCATTTTGGAGGCTTAGGTTGGAAACTGATGTTCTCAGGGAAAAGTACGGAAAAAATGTGGCAAATATTCAGGGGATATTGGTGTAGAGCTCTGTATAGGTACATTCCAATGAGACAGGGAAGTTATGGTAGGGTACGGGAACCGTGGTGTACCAAGGCTGTAATAAATCTAGTCAAGAAGAAAAGAAAAGCTTACAAAAGGTTCAGAGAGCTAGGTAATGTTAGAGATCTAGAAGATTATAAGGGTACTAGGAAGGAGCTTAAGAAGGAAACTAGGAGAGCCAGAAGGGGCCATGAGAAGGCCTTGGTGAGCAGAATTAAGGAAAACCATGAGGCATTCTACAAGTATGTGAAGAGCAAGAGAATAGGATGTAAAATAATAGGATCTATCAAATGTGACAGTGGGAAGGTGTGTATGGAACCGGAGGAAATAGCAGTGGTAATTCATGAATACTTTACTTCAGTATTCAATATGGAAAAGGATCTTAGTGATTGTAGTGATAACTTGCAGCAGACTGAAAAGCTTGAACATGTAGATATTAGGAAAGAGGATGTGCTGGAGCTTTTGGAAAGCATCAAGTTGGATAAGTCGCCGGAACCGGACCATGAAAAGTGAGAATTTCATGTTCCTAATGTTTCCTTTTATTGGAATTTTTATTTCCCCTGAAACCTATTAATGGATTTGGATAAAACCAGTGCCGCCGGGTCTGCCGACTCCCAATTCTAACACGGAGATTCAGAAATTCTTGAGTCTTGCTAACTTTTATAAGAGATTTATGAAGAATTTTAGCTCCGTAGCTGCTCGCCTGATTAATCTCATCAGGAATAGTCAGGTGGTTTCTATTGGACGGCGGAGGAGGAGTCACGTTTAATTACATTAAGAATCGTTTTGTCGCTGCTGACATGTTACGTCCACGCAGCCATGATCTGCCATTTGTTGTTCAGGTACACGCTTTCGACATCGGACTACGGCCTGTCTTGTCCCAACGTGCCACCGATGTTGACTTAAACCGGACATAAAAGAATTGCAGCACTGGTTGGATGGACCTCGCCTCTGTTTGAAACATAGAAACATAGAAAATAGGTGCAGGAGTAGGCCTTTCGGCCCTTCGAGCCTGCATCGCCATTCAGTATGATCATGGCTGATATTCCAACCCAGAACGCTGTCCCTGCTTTCTCTCCATACCCCCGATCCCTTTAGCCACAAGGGACATATTTAACTCCCTCTTAAGTATGGCCAATGAACTGGCCTCAACTGTTCCCTGTGGCAGAGAAATCCACAGATTCACCACTCTCTGTGTGAAGAAGTTTTTCCTCATCTCGGTCCTAAAAGGCTTCCCCTTTATCCTTAAACTGTGACCCCTCGTTCTGGACTTCCCCAACATCGGAAACAATCTTCCTGCATCTCGCCTGTCCAATCCCTTTAGAATTTTATACGTTTCAATAAGATCCCCCCTCATTCTTCTAAATTCCAGTGAGTATAAGCCTAGTCGATCCAATCTTTCTTCATATGAAAGTCCTGCCATCCCAGGAATGTACGACTATACAGTTTGTTGTATGTACGGATCATAAGAATTTAGCTAATGTCCACAATGCTAAAAGACTTAACTCACGAAAAGCCAGCGAGACATTGTTTGTCAAACATTTTAATTTTGTCATGACCTATCGCCCGGGTTCCAAGTACACAAAACCTGGCAACCAATCAAGGCATTTTCAACCTCCCACCTCCACGTCCGTCACCACCACCCACAACACACCCCGCCTGATTCGATAGATAGGTCGCTACTTTCGGAGAATACTCTTATACCCATTGAATAAGATATTTATTCCCAAGTCAGAAAATATTTCGAGGGAAGTAGTCTATTTTCCACTAATGTCCCTCTGCTTCGCCCTTTTGGGACACCAGAAGTTAGGTCGGAGGTTCCCAAATTTGGGCACGCATCTTTAATTACAGCTGTTTGTTTATGGTAGACGGATTTCCTTCCGATATTGTCTCTTTTAGTGGCACACAATTTCCTTCCAACTTTTTGCAAACATTTTGTAAACTTATTAAAACAGCATCAAACGTTTCTTCCGACTTTGGTCCAGATCCGAATAGTCAGACAGAGAAGGCTAACCAAGATCGGGGACGCACTACGCTTCGTTGCCTTCTTTCTGGTAACCAGTCCTCATGAAGTGAACACTTCAATTGGGCAATGATATCTCATAACACCCTGCAGTATTCTTCGCTTAGAATGCCTTCTTCCGAATTTCAAATTGGGTTTATGCCTCCTCTCTTTCCAGGCGGGAGGCGAAAGTCCGCGTTCCATTTGCTAAACAGATTGTCGACCGCTCTAAACAACGATAACCTAAAGCCAAGCGGACTTCGGTACTTACTTCGGCAAGGCGCCAATCCCATGCCAACAGGAGGAGACGACTGGGTCCTTCTTTTTGAGTGGTCAGCGGGTTTGCCACTCTATCCGAGACCAACCCTGAAAATTGAATTCCGGAACCCAGTTCTACCTCTTCATCGGGCCCTTTGGGATTGTCATGAGGACCAATCCTCGCATTTATCGATTGCAGCTTACCGCATCTCTCTGAATCCATCCCACTATTCCAGACACTGTCGTTGTGGATACTTGACTTGTGAAACTCTGACCGAGTTCTCTAAACCTAACTCTCGACACAGGAATCCTTTCCATTCCCTTCCTGCACCAAGAATCATAGACGGAGAACCTGCTCTGTCCGCCGATTGCTTCAGTCTAGGCGGTTTTAGAAGAATTTCCACTATTTAGTCCATTGGGAGGGGTATAATCCGGAAGAAAGTAGTTGGGTTCACCTGCTTCAATCCTCAGTTGCCATTAACATTGTTTGCCTTTGGCGTAGCACAGGGTTTTTACTCGGATTTGCAGCTGTCTCATTTGGCGTTATTGCGATTTTAAGCCCTATTAGTATACATCACTGTATTCAATTTGGGATTCTTGAATTACAACGGGATTTTTAATGCAGAGGAGGCGTCGGTCTTCAATGTCCTTAAGAATGCTTTTCTCACTGCTCACATATTGCGTCCAGTCAACTATAATCTGCCCTTGCTTGTTGAGGTAGACATTTCCGACATCGGAGTAAGTTCAGTCTTAATCTGGCGGTACTCAAGGTGGAAGAGCAGAAACATCAGATAAATGAGGGCGAAAGTGTGTTGCCTTGACGGGGGAAGAGGAGCGTCATACAGAGGAGGGAATGGAGTAGCACAGAAATGTCTTTGAGAGGTGGGTGAAGAGGAAATTGAAGAGATGAGGTGGGGGAGAAATAGGGACACAAGGGGCGTCCCAGAGAGAGTAGTGTTGAGAAAAGCAAGGGGCGACTCAGATAAAGGGGGAGATGTCAATATGATCTTCCAGACATGGTGGGGGGGGGGGAGTGGGAGCGGCGGATAGACATGTCAGAGATGTGGCTTGTCAAGGACTGAGTGAGGACAGTGAACGGGACGTCGTAGAGACGGATGTGAGGAGGTAGATTAACAGTGGTCGTGTCATAAACAGTGGTAGAAGGTGTCACAGAGACGGGTGGGAGATGGGCATTGTATGGAGTCGTCCCAGTGAGGCCTAGTAGCGGAGGCTCGAAAATTCCCTTTTGTAAATATCTTGAAAACCTATAAGTGAACATCCTAGGAGCAGCAATTTTCAAACTGTGTTTCATATCTCTATTTGGAGATCAGTAATATACCAATCTTAGAGGAGAGACAATAAATACTGAACACTTGGGAACACTACTACCCCACCTTTGTGGAAGGAGAGGAAATGTTCCTCGATTATCTTTGTACCGTTGCTACCAAATCAACTTTCAAGCCATATCCTTCAAAACATTTTTCGGTTCTATAATGTATGATTTTAAAAAGTTTGCCATATATTTACGGATATAGCATCTATTGCATTACCTTTGACTGCTCTATCTGGTATGTTTCTTATAATTTCAAAGAGGTTTGGGAATCTCCAGCCAATTGGTTCTCCGTCTGTGCGACCTGCTTTACTCCTTTAATCAATATTCTTGCGACTCTGGGACTTCTCTCCTTTTAAAGTCTTTGGAAATATACCTTACCAGTGGAATTTAAAACACAATCTCCACGCTGTAGGAAGAAACAGCTCATTTGTATTTTTATTGCCACATCGACGGAGGGCCTGCAATTAATGTGATATTGTGGGACTTCCTCAACTAATGGGGGAATAGAAGAAGCGTGCTGGTGAATGCGGAAACTGGCGATCCTGAAGATTTGATGAAGGCGTAGGGTCACGATAAACGGGGAAAGTGCAGTCAAAGTAAATGGATAATAAAGGGAGATTATCAATAAGGGATTGTTGATGACTGGAAATATTTGCAGTGACGTTATGAAGTTGGGAATTATGGGAAGGTACAATATATGAAGAAATATTTGAAATGAAAAAGGGTAATTATGTGGGGATTTCGCATAGAGG